>NC_135953.1:11155077-11494932 GCF_053455715.1 Rhinoraja longicauda
TGTACCTGCATGCTTCCTTTCAGTGACTGATGCACCAGGACACCCAGATCTCGTTGTACGTCCCCTTTTCCTAACTTGACACCATTCAGATAATACTCTGCCTTCCTATTCTTACCACCAAAGTGGATAACCTCACACTTATCCACATTAAACTGCATCTGCCATGCATCCGCCCACTCACACAACCTGTCCAAGTCACCCTGCAACCTCATAGCATCTTCCTCACTGTTCACACTTCCACCCAGCTTTGTATCATCTCCAAATTTGCTAATGGTACTTTTAATCTCTTCATCCATGCCGACCAGCGCTCATCCGGAACACTAGCACTATCCTGTACACCAGCGACAATTTACAATTTTCACAAGCCAATTAACCGACAAACCTGTACGTCTTTGGAGTTTGGGAGGAAACCGGAGCACCCGGAGAAAAGCCATGCGTTTACAGGGAGAACATACAAACTCCGTACAGACAGCACCCGTAGTCAGGTTCGAACCCGGGTCTCTGGCGCTGTGAGGCAGCAACTCTACCTCTGCGCCACCGTGCGGCTCCTGTTTCTTATGTTTTAATATTTTTCTATTGCTGTCTTTTTCTATTTCATTTTGCGCATGTTCAATATGTTACTATTCTAAGTGCTGTAAACCCCCCCCTCACCTGTGTTCACCTAATACCTATCACACGTTGTACTACCCCTCCTCTCTTCTAGCTTTTTTTGCGTATATCTCTCCTTCATTTGTTCAATATCTCCCTATATCACCGCCGATATCTCTCGTTTCCCTTTCCCCTGACTCTCAGTCTGAAGAAGGGTCTCGACCCGAAACGTCATCTATTCCTTTTCTCCAGAGATGCCTTCTGACCCTCTGAGTCACTCCAGCTGTTTGTGGCTGTCTTCGGTTTGAACCAAGGAACATGCAGTTCCTTCCTCCACAAGCTGTCTGACCCGCTGAGTTCCTCCAGGCACTTTGTGTCTTTTTTTTCCTCTCAAACCACCATCTGCAGTTCCTGGTCCCCACTGTAAGAAGTCAATGTTTCTTAGGCTGTGGTAAATTCAAAGATAGACACAAAATGCTGGAGTAACTCAGCGGGACAGGTTAGATGGAGACGCAGGCAAGCACGGAGAAAATACGCTTGGCTGTGGTAGCGAGTCTGGGTTAAAATGGTGGTAGAGTCAGAGAGCGGGAGGAATCACAGTCGAGGGGGAGCTGCAAGAGAGCATGTTGCAGAACTCTCGTCGGAGAGAGGAGGAGAACCTCTTCAAGGTAGACATACCTTTAGTAGATTTCGCAGTGGAGCAGACGAGGATGTTGCCAGGACTAGAGTTTATGAGGATGTTGCCAGGGCTAGAGGGTGTGAGCTATTAGGAGAGGTTGAGTAGGCTGGGTCTCTATTCCATGGAGCGCAGGAGGATGAGCGAAGATCTTATAGAGGTGTACAAAACCATGAGAGGAATAGATCGGGTCTCTTGCCCAGAGTCTCTTACCCAGAGTAGGGGAATCGAGGACCAGAGGACATAGGCTCAAGTTGAAGGGGAAAAGATTTAATAAGAATCCAAGGGGTAACTTTTTCACACAGAGCGTGGTGGGCGTATGGAACAAGCTGCCAGAGGAGGTAGTTGAGGCTGGGACTATCCCATTGTTTAAGAAACAGTTAGACAGGTTTGGAGGGTTATGGACCAAGCAGATGCAAGTGGGATTAGGGTAGCTGGGACATTGTTGGCAGGTGTGGGCGAGTTGGGCCGAAGGGCCTGTTTCCACACTGTATCACTCTATGACTCTGTGGTGGCCAATTCTCTGAATGCATTCAAGAGAGAGCTAGATAGAGTTCTTAAGGATAGCGGAGTCAGGGGGCATGGGGAGAAGACAGGAACGGGGTACTGATTGAGAATGATCAGCCATGATCACATTGAATGGCGGTGCTGGCTCGAAGGGCCGAATGGCCTCCTCCTGCACCTATTGTCTATTGTCTATTGTCTATTGACTCTGTGCATGAAGGAACTGCAGATGCTGGTTTAAACCAAAGATAGACACAAAATGCTGTGGTAGCTCGTGGTAAATTCAAATGAGTTGAGTGGCACAAATGATCTCCATTAGCCTACATCTTAATGAGGCCACTGATGGTTCTCAGCTGGAGACCAGGCAGATCCTCTGCTCACAGCCTCGCTGTCCTGTCTGTGGATACTTGTAGAGATTATCCCGCATTTACTGCAAGTGGAGATAATTCATCACACAGCCTGTAGGGCATTAATCTGACACGACACGGCAGACAGATCCTCGGTCCAAGGGGCTCCAGCTTTTAAGGTAATTGGAATGAGAACAAGAGGTGAGAGAAGAAATATCTTTACCCATCCCGGATGGCGCTGTGGGAAAGGGCTGTGGAAGCATGTTCTGCTGTAGGCTTCGAATGTGTAGGAAGGAACCGCAGATGCTGGTTTACACCGAAGACAGACACAAATCGGCAAGAACAGGAAAGCAGAGGGCAAGAACAGGAAAGCAGAGTATTACCTGAATGGTGAACGATTAGGAGAAGGGGAGATGCAACGTGACCTGGGTGTCATGGTGCACCAGTCATTGAAAGCAAGCGTGCAGGTGCAGCAGGCAGTGAAGAAAGCGAATGGTATGTCGGCATTCATAGCAAGAGGATTTGAGTTTAGGAGCAGGGAGGTTCTGCTGCAGTTGTACAGGGCCTTGGTGAGACCGCACCTGGAGTATTGTGTGCAGTTTTGGGATCCTCATCTGAGGAAAGACGTTCTTGCCTTAGAGGGAGTACAGAGAAGGTTCACCAGATTGATCCCTGGGATGGCGGGACTTTCATATGAAGAAAGACTGGATAGACTAGGCTTGTACTCGCTGGAATCTAGAAGACTGAGGGGGGATCTTATAGAAACATATAAAATTCTTAAGGGGTTGGAGAGGCTAGATGCGGGAAGATTGTTCCCGATGTTGGGGGAGTCCAGAACCAGGGGTCACAGCTTAAGGATAAGGGGGAAGTCTTTAAGGACCGAGATGAGAAAACATTTCTTCACACAGAGAGTGGTGAGTCTGTGGAATTCTCTGCCACAGAAGGTAGTTGAGGCCAGTTCATTGGCTATGTTTAAGAGGGAGTTAGATTTGGCCCTTTTTGCTAAAGGGATCAGGGGGTATGGAGAGAAGGCAGGTACAGGTTACTGAGCTGGATGATCAGCCATGATCATATTGAATGGCGGTGCTGGCTCGAAGGGCCGAATGGCCTACTCCTGCACCTATTTTCTATGTTTCTATCTGTTATGGAGAGGTCTGTACAAATGAGGGCTTACTGTACAGGGGGGGATCGCGGAGAGGACAGACAGGGATTAATTTGGAGGTGCAAGAAAACCGTCCGAAGAGAGGTCCCAATTCGAAGCGTCATCTTTCTATTCCCTCCACAGATGCTGCCTGACCCGCTGAGGTTGTGTTTTGCTCGATGTGTAGGAAGGAACTGCAGATGCTGGTTTACACCATAGATAGACACAAAATGCTGGAGTAACTCAGCGGGACAGGCAGCATCTGTGGAGGGAATAGAAAGATGGGCAATGGGCATGGGCAATTTGGGCCGAACGGCCCGTTTCCACACTGTATCACTCTATGGCTCTTTCAGTGCAGAGAACAACGTGCCACTATGCACCTTCCTGCTTGCTCCAACTATAAAAAAAATTAAAAATGACCAAGTTTTTTAGATAAATCACCAAAATTGGGGAATGAACAAGAAAGTGGACAAAAAGGTAAAAGATGGTTTCATTTGACAGTGGAACGGGTTTGATGAACGTTTGGGATCATCCCAGTCCTGTTTCTGAAGACGTTGTGTTCTTGTTTTAATGGTTCAATGGTATTATATTGTCACCTATACAAAGGTACAGTAAAATTCATTTCTGCACACAGATCAATACATCACGATACATAAGCACTTAGATACCTCTTAGATAAGCATCTCAGACATAGTACAAGTACATAGCAGTACTACATGTTCATAAGTTTTAGGAGCAAAAATTAGGCCATTCGGCCCATCAAGTCTACTCCGCCATTCAATCATGGCCGATCTATCTCTTCCTCTCAACCCCATTCTCCTGCCTTCGCCGCATAACCCCTGACACCCGCACTAATCAAGAATCTGTCATTTTCTGCCATAAAAATATCAATTGACTTGGCCTCCACAGCCTTCTGTGAGAACAAATTCCACAGATTCAACACCCTCTGACTAAAGAAATTCCTTTTCATCTCCTTCCTAAAGGAACCTCCTTTTATTCTGAGGCTGTGACCTCTGGTCCTAGACTCTCCCGCTAATGGAAACCTCCACATCCATTCCATCCACTGTGACAGTATGCAGAGTTGCCAGTTTTAGGCGCCATTTTCAAGTCCAGTTTCAGTTTAGATTATTATCACGTGTACCGAGGTACAGTGAAAAGCTTTTGTTGCGTGCTAACCAGTCCACAGAAAGATAAAACATGATTACAATCGAGCCATTTACAGTGTATAGACACATGATAAGGGAATAACGTTTCGTGCAAGGTAAAGCCAGCAAAGTCCGATCAAGGATAGTTTGAGGGCCATCAATAAGGTAGGTCATAGTTAAAGTAAGAAATGTGGGATAATCTAAGACTAGAGGTCATAGCCTTAGAATTAAAGGATGTTCTTTTAGGACTGTAAAAGAAAGATAGAAACATAGAAAATAGGTGCAGGAGTAGACCATTCGGCCCTTCGAGCCAGCACCGCCATTCAACATGATCATGGCTGATCACCAAAATCAGTACCCCGTTCCTGCTTTCTCCCCATATCCTTTGATTCCGTTAGCCTTAAGAGCTCTATCTAACTGTCTCTTGAAAACATCCAGTGAATTGGCCTCCACTGCCTTCTGTGGCAGAGAATTCCACAGGTTCACAACTCTCTGGGTGAAAAAGTTTTTCCTCATCTCAGTCCTAAATGGCCGACCCCTTATTCTTAAACTGTGACCCCTGGTTCTGGCCCAGTTGAGATGAGGAGGTATTTCTTTAGTCAGAGGGTGGTGAATCTGTGGAAATCATTGCCACAAAAGGCTGTAGAGGCCAAGTCAACGGATATATTTAAGGCTGAGATAGATAGATTCTTGATTAGTACGGGTGCCAGAAGTTATGGGGAGAAGGCAGGTGAATGGGGTTCGGAGGGAGAGATAGATCAGCCATGATTGAATGGCGGAGTAGACTTGATGGGCCGAATGGCCTAATTCTATTCCTATCACATGATCTTATGACCTTATGATGTTGCTGTAGGAATAGAGATTTAAGAGCGTGGAGCCATTGTAATCTGTGATTGTAGATCTGCTTCTGTGGCAAGCACGCAAATAGTCGTCTGGCTTGGGCGCCATCTTGGATTTTACTGTTGTCGCTGTGACAACTGGCACCTGGTCCCTCGGTTGCTACGGAACTGGGCTCCTCCAGAACAAACAGATTCATTCGACCATTTATCAGCGTGATCGACTTAAGACTTCGAGCGAGCAATTAAGTTAGCAGCTGAACGCTAAACTTCTGCAGGACTTTTGTACCAAGTAGACCATTTTTTAAAATGATAGATCCGAGGGAAATTTGGACCTGCTGTTCAGAGTATGAAGCGGCAGGATCGCAGCTGTGCTTTTCTGGATTTTATTGCATATTAATCTTTGCAAAAGTGTGTTCTAAAGAGGGAGCATGTTCTACTGAAATGTCATTTACACGGTGCTAAAGGCAGTAAAGAGAGATAAATAACAACTCCCTTGGGTCGCACTCTGTTACTTTCTTATAATTTGTTGGTTGAATAGATGTAATTCAGGAAAGGTGTTTTATGATAAGTATAGAACATAGAGCGAGAATAGGCCCTTCGGCCCGCAATGCCTGTGCTGAACACGGTGCCCAGACCATTGAGAATCTATGCTATTAGTTGATATAGTTAATTAGAGATATTGATATTTTGTTGTCTTAGCTAATATAAAATGAATGCTTATTTTCAGTGGAAAGCAGTAAGATGGATGCTTGTGGCAGAGATGTTATCATTGGGATGGAATGTGTTTGTCCTTCTATGAATGATAGGGAGTAGACAGAGGAGTATTACTCCCTTCGTCTGATAGTGTGAGCTTGTGTCCTAAACAGTAAAGCAAGATCGTGCAGCTGCGAGATTGTTCGTGTATAGAGATAAGTTTCTTTCTCAATAACAACTCCTTATATGGGTGCGTGTGAAAGTAGGAAACGTTTTGAATCCACTCTAGGTAAATTGATGCGTTTCCCCGAAAGCATGTGACTTTTATATTAATGGTTTGGTTTCTGAGCATGTGACCTGTATTAATGATTTTGTTTTCTCTGTAACCATGGAAATTGTATTAGAATTGTAATTGGTCGTTGATTTTATCTGTTACACCCCCTTTTTTTTCTGTATAAAAAAGTAAACAATCGTGGAAATGTTGTTCTTCCTCTTTCCTGAGTTGAGATCTCTTCAGACACTAGTATTGTGTCTGGAGATCCTCATGGGAAGAACCCCACTGTGGAGATGCAACGTGACCTGGGTGTCATGGTGCACTAGTCATTGAAAGCAAGCGTGCAGGTGCAGCAGGCAGTGAAGAAAGCGAATGGTATGTTAGCATTCATAGCAAGAGGATTTGAGTATAGGAGCAGGGAGGTTCTGCTGCAGTTGTACAGGGCCTTGGTGAGACCACACCTGGAGTATTGTGTACAGTTTTGGTCTCCTAATCTGAGGAAAGACATTCTAGCCTTAGAGGGAGTACAGAGAAGGTTCACCAGATTGATCCCTGGGATGGCAGGACTTTCATATGAAGAAAGACTGGATAGACTAGGCTTATACTCGCTGGAATTTAGAAGACTGAGGGGGGATCTTATCGAAACGTATAAGATTATTAAGGGGTTGGACACGTTAGAGGCAGGAAACATGTTCCCAATGTTGGGGGAGTCCAGAACAAGGGGCCACAGTTTAAGAATAAGGGGTAGGCTATTTAGAACTGAGATGAGGGAAAACATTTTCAGTCAGAGAGTTGTGAATCTGTGGAATTCTCTGCCTCAGAAGGCAGTGGATGCCAATTCTCTGAATGCATTCAAGAGAGAGCTGGATAGAGCTCTTAAGGATAGCGGAGTCAGGGGGTATGGGGAGAAGGCAGGAACGGGGTACTGATTGAGAATGATCAGCCATGATCACATTGAATGGCGGTGCTGGCACGAAGGGCCGAATGGCCTCCTCTTGCACCTATTGTCTATTGTCTATTGTCACACTAACCTTTCTGTCCTGGGCCACCTCCATTGTCAGAGTGAGGCCCAGTGCAAATTGGAGGAAGAGACACAAAAAGCTGGAGTAACTCTGCAGGACAAGCAGCATCTCTGGAGTATGAGAATGGGTGACGATTCTTCAGACTGGTATGAATATTCACTTCTCTAACTTCAAGTAACCCTCGGTTTCCCTCTCCCACCATCCCTCCCCCTTCCCAATTCTCCGACCGGTCTGACTGTCCCCGATTATATTTTATCTCTATTTGCTTTGTTGTTACCTTCTCCAAGCTAACAACGATCAATTCTACATTTTCCCTAAACTGCATCTCCTTTGATGTCTCATTTTCACACCTTACGCTTCCTTAACTCTGTGTCTCCCTCTCCCCTGACTCTCAGTCTGAAGAAGGGTCTCGACCAGAATTGTCACTCATTCCTTCTGTCCAGAGATGCTGTTTGTTCCGCTGAGTTACTCCAGCATTTTGTGTCCATCGAGGAACTCCAGATGCTGGTTTAAACCGCAGACAGACACACAAAGCTGGAGTCACTCAGTGGGTCAGGCAGCATCTCTAGACTAAAGGAATAGGTGAGGTTTCGGGTCGAGACCCGAAAGTCCGAAGAAGCGTCTCAACCCGAAACGTAACCTATTCCCTTTCTCCGCAGATGCTGCCTGACCCGCTGAGTTACTCCAGGTTTTTGTGCCTACCATCACTTCTGCGCATTATCCATACCCCTCCATTCCCTGTATATCCATCTGCCTATTCATAAGTCTTTTAAATGCCACTACAGAATCTGCTTCAACTACTACCTCTCACCAGGGCCCTGTACAACTGCAGAAGGACCTCTTTGCTCCTATATTCAACTCCTCTTGTTATGAAGGCCAACATGCCATTCGCTTTCTTCACTGCCTGCACTACCTGCATGCTTACTTTCAGTGATTGATGTGCAAGGACACCCAGATCTCATTGTACGTTCCCTTTTCCTAACTTGACACCATATAACATATATAACAACTACAGCATGGAAACAGGCCTGTCCGGCCCTACCAGTCCACGCCGACCATTCTCCCTGACCTAGTCTCATCTACCTGCACTCAGACCATAACCCTCCAATCCCCTCCTATCCATATACCTATCCAATTTACTCTTAAATAATAAAATCGAGCCAGCCTCCACCACTTCCACCGGAAGCCCATTCCATACAGCCACAACCCTCTGAGTAAAGAAGTTCCCCCTCATGTTACCCCTAAACCTTTGTCCCTCAATTCTGAAGCTATGTCCCCTTGTTGGAATCTTCCCCACTCTCAAAGGGAAAAGCCTACCCACGTCAACTCTGTCCGTCCCTCTCAAAATTGACACCATTCAGATAAATAATCTACCCTCCTGTTCTTGCCACCGAAGTGGATAACCTCACATTTATCCACATTAAACTGCATCTGCCATGCATCTGTCCACTCACCAAACCTGTCCAAGTCACCCTGCAACCTCATAGCATCCTCCTCATAGTTCTCATTGCCACCCAGCTTTGTAGGAAAATAACTGCAGATGCTGGCACAAATGGAAGGTATCACAAAAAGCTGGAGTAACTCAGCAGGTCAGGCAGCATCTCAGGAGAGAAGGAATGGGTGACGTTTCCGGTCGAGACCCTTCTTCAGACCAGCTTTGTGTCATCTGCAAATTTGCTAATGTTACTTTTAACAGACCATCCTGGAGTCTCGCCTGCCACCACAGAATCTCCAGTCCGCACCTCGGACAATGGAGTCACCCACCATTATGGCTCTGCCCGACGTCGGTCTCACGGGTCGAGTCTCATCGCTAAGATTGGACCCTCCGACATGTCCGCCGCTCGGACTGGAAATGTCGTCTGCCCCGACATTGCCCAAGAGGTTGTACCTGTTTTCATTAGGCACAGCCACCGGGGTCTCGTGCACTCCACTCGTACTGGTCTTTCTCACAGTCACCCACCTTCGCTCTTCCTGCATCCTTGGGGTGACAACCTCGCTGTAGGTCCTGTCCAGGAAACTCTCGTCTTCCCAGATGGCCCCGGGGTCATCCAGCTGCTGCTCCAGTTCCACAGCACGTTCACTCAGGAGCTGCACCTGGACACAAATCCTGCATGTGTAGTTGTCAGAAGCTCCAGCGTTGTCCCTGACTTCCCACATCCTGCAGGAAACACACTGCGCCAACTTGCCCGACATTTCTTCAGTGGACAAAACAATCGCAAATTTCAAATCAAGTGTAGCCTCCTTGCCTCAGCCTTCGAGCCGAAGTCTCTCGAGCTAAAGACTCTCGAGCCAAAGACTCTCGAGCCAAAGACTCTCGAGCCAAAGACTCTCGAGCCAAAGACTCTCGAGCCAAAGACTCACACTTTACTCACCAAGGCACTTCACCTCAACAAGGCCGCAACTCTGCAGCTGCACTTCTGGAATTTAGAAGGATGAGAGGAGATCTTATTGAAACGTATAAGATAATTAAGGGGTTGGACATGTTAGAGGCAGGAAACAGTTCAAGAATAAGGGGTAGGCCATTTAGAACAGAGATGAGGAAAAACCTTTTCAGTCAGAGAGTTGTGAATCTGTGGAATTCTCTGCCTCAGAAGGCAGTGGAGGCCGATTCTCTGAATGCATTCAAGAGAGAGCTAGATATAGCTCTTAAGGATAGCGGAGTCAGGGGGTATGGGGAGAAGGCAGGAACGGGGTACTGAGTGAGAATGATCAGCCATGATCACATTGAATGGCGGTGCTGGCTCGAAGGGCCGAATGGCCTCCTCCTGCACCTATTGTCTATTGTCTATTGTCTATTGTCTATTATCTATTACCTAATCAACTACTTTAGGGCTAGTTTGTAAATTACTTGAACCTTTTAAAATCTTCTTTTTAAATCTTCTTTCCCTCTGACTCGCCTACTTCCAGCCAACACTCTCCTTCGCTGCTCCTGGCTGCTGCTTCTCTCCTAGTTCAGTGGTGCCTAGGTCCAGATACTAAAAATCTAAATTTAAATCAGCCAGCATTAAAACCACCTTATTAAGATCGCTCAGATTTTAAGAGCTGAGCCGGCACCAAATTTACGGAAGTAATTCAGAGATAGAGGGAGGATTTACTTAGAGAAGTTTTAAACCGCAAATCCTGCACATCTACAATATCGGAAACCTCTTCTTCAAAGTGCTCATCCAGCCCACGGTACTAGCTGTCTTCTGAGAGTCGTGGAGTGATGCAGTGTGGAAACAGGTCCTACGGACCAACTTGCCCACACCGACCGACATGCCCCATCTACACTAGGTTCACCTGCCTGCCTTTGGCCCGTATCCCTCTAAACCTGTCCTATCCATGTACCTGTCCAAATGTTTTTTAAATGTTGTAATAGTGCCTGCCCCAATTACCTCTATTAACAGCTCGTTCCATGTACCCTTCACACTCTGTGTGAGAAAGATGTCCCTCAGAATCCTATTAAATCATAAAACGGCATGGTGGCGCAATGGTAGAATTGCTGCCTTACAGCGCCAGAGACCCGGGTTCGGTCCTGACTACGGGTGCTGCCTGTACGGAGTCTGTACGTTCTCTCCTTGGGTTTTCTCCGGTTGCTCCGGTTTTCTTCCACACTCCAAAGACGTGCAGGTTTGTAGGCTAATTGGCTTGCGAAAATGTAAACTTTTTTTTAGATTTAGATTTAGAGATACAGCGCAGAAACAGGCCTTGGAAATGGAAAGGCAGAATCGGAAGTGTCGGTATTACAGTATAGCAAAGGGGATTACAGAGGCATGAGGCGGGAGCTGGCCAAAATTGATTGGAAGGAGGCCCTAGCAGGGAAGACGGTAGAACAGCAATGGCAGGTATTCCTGGGAATAATGCAGAGGTTGCAGGATCAATTTATTCCAAAGAGGTGGAAAGACTCTAAGGGGAGTAAGAGACACCTGTGGCTGACAAGGGAAGTCAGGGACAGCATAAAAATTAAGGAGAGGAAGTATAACATAGCAAACTAAAAAGGCAATACGAGGAGAAAAGATGAGGTACGAGGGTAAACTAGCCAATAATATAAAGGAGGATAGCAAAAGTTTTTTTAGGTACGTGAAGAGGAAAAAAATAGTCAAGGCAAATGTGGGTCCCTTGAAGACAGAAGCAGGGGAATTTATTATGGGGAACAAAGAAATGGCAGACGAGTTAAACCGTTACTTTGGATCTGTCTTCACTGAGGAAGATACACACAATCTCCCAAATGTTCTAGGGGCTGGAGAACCTAGGGTGATGGAGGAACTGAAGGAAATCCACATTAGGCAGGAAATGGTTTTGGGTAGACTGATGGGACTGAAGGCTGATAAATCCCCAGGGCCTGATGGTCTGCATCCCAGAGTACTTAAGGAGGTGGCTCTAGAAATAGTGGAAGCATTGGAGATCATTTTTCAATGTTCTATAGATTCAGGATCAGTTCCTGTGGATTGGAGGATAGCAAATGTTATCCCACTTTTTAAGAAAGGAGGGAGAGAGAAAACGGGTAATTATAGACCAGTTAGTCTGACATCAGTGGTGGGGAAAATGCTGGAGTCAATTATAAAAGACGAAATTGCTGAGCATTTGGATAGCAGTAACGGGATCGTTCCGAGTCAGCATGGATTTACGAAGGGGAAATCATGCTTGACAAATCTACTGGAATTTTTTGAGGATGTAACTAGGAAAATTGACAAGGGAGAGTCAGTGGATGTGGTGTACCTCGACTTTCAGAAAGCCTTCGACAAGGTCCCACATAGGAGATTAGTGGGCAAAATTAGGGCACATGGTATTGGGGGTAGGGTACTGACATGGATAGAAAATTGGTTAACAGACAGAAAGCAAAGAGTGGGGATAAATGGGTCCCTTTCGGAATGGCAGGTAGTGACCAGTGGGGTACCGCAAGGTTCGGTGCTGGGACCCCAGCTATTTACGATATACATTAATGACTTAGACGGAGGGATTGAAAGTACCATTAGCAAATTTGCAGATGATACTAAGTTGGGGGGTAGTGTGAACTGTGAGGAAGATGCAATAAGGCTGCAGGGTGACCTGGACAGGTTGTGTGAGTGGGCGGATACATGGCAGATGCAGTTTAATGTAGATAAGTGTGAGGTTATTCACTTTGGAAGTAAGAATAGAAAGGCAGATTATTATCTGAATGGTGTCAAGTTAGGAGGAGGGGGAGTTCAACGAGATCTGGGTGTCCTAGTGCATCAGTCAATGAAAGGAAGCATGCAGGTTCAGCAGGCAGTGAAGAAAGCCAATGGAATGTTGGCCTTCGTAACAAGAGGAGTTGAGTATAGGAGCAAAGAGGTCCTTCTACAGTTGTACCGGGCCCTGGTGAGACCGCACCTGGAGTACTGTGTGCAGTTTTGGTCTCCAAATTTGAGGAAGGATATTCTTGCTATGGAGGGCGTGCAGCGTAGGTTCACTAGATTAATTCCCGGAATGGCGGGACTGTCGTATGTTGAAAGGCTGGAGCGATTGGGCTTGTATACACTGGAATTTAGAAGGATGAGGGGGGATCTTATTGAAACATATAAGATAATTAGGGGATTGGACACATTAGAGGCAGATAACATGTTCCCAATGTTGGGGGAGTCCAGAACAAGGGGCCACAGTTTGAGAATAAGGGGTAGGCCATTTAGAACGGAGATGAGGAAGAACTTTTTCAGTCAGAGGGTGGTGAAGGTGTGGAATTCTCTGCCTCAGAAGGCAGTGGAGGCCAGTTCGTTGGATGCTTTCAAGAGAGAGCTGGATAGAGCTCTTAAGGATAGCGGAGTGAGGGGGTATGGGGAGAAGGCAGGAACGGGGTACTGATTGATAGTGATCAGCCATGATCGCATTGAATGGCGGTGCTGGCTCGAAGGGCTGAATGGCCTACTCCTGCACCTATTGTCTATTGTCTATTGTCTATTGTCTTTCGGCCCACCGGGTCCGCACCGCCCAGCGATCCCCGCACACCAACACCATCCTACACCCACTAGGGACAATTTTTTTTACATTTGCCCAGCCAATTAACCTACAAACCTGTACGTCTTTGGAGTGTGGGAGGAAACCGAAGATTCTCGGAGAAAACCCACGCAGGTCACGGGGAGAACGTACAAACTCCGTACAGACGGCGCCCGTAGTCAGGATCGAACCTGGGTCTCCGGCGCTGCATTCGCTGTAAGGCGGCAACTCTACCGTTGCACCACCGTGCCGCCGTAAACTGTTGCTAATTTGTGCAGGATGGTATTAGTGTGCTGGGATCGCTGGTCGGCGTGGACTCGGTGGGATGAAGGGCCCATTTCTGTGCTGTATCGCTAAACTGAATTAAACTAAATCTTCCCCTCTCACTGTGAACCTATGTCCTCTGGTTCTTGATTCCCCGACTCTGGGGAAAGAACATATTCTACACCGCCCTCGTCATTTTCATTGCTCTTTCAAAAAATCCGTTCCGATGTGTCAGGCAGGATCTGTCTTTGACAAGCCATGCTGGCCATCTTGGATTAACCCCCTGCCTTTGCGAATAACCATTAATCCCCTGCCTCGGAGTTTGTTTTTTAGATTTTTAGATTTAGAGATACAGCGCGGAAACAGGCCCTTCGGCCCACCGGGTCCGTGCCGCCCAGCGATCCCCGCACATTAACACTATCCTACACCCTAGGGACAATTTTTACATTTTGCCAAGCCAATTAACCTACATACCTGTACGTCTTTGGAGTGTGGGAGGAAACCCACACCGCCCGTAGTCAGGATCAAACCTGAGTCTCCGGCGCTGAATTCGCTGTAAGGCAGCAACTCTGCCGCTGTGCCACCGTGACGTTGACTGGATAGCATTCACCAAAAAAGATTTTTACTATATCTCGGCACGCTTGACAGTAAACTGAACTATCAAAATACATTTCCATTCTCAAATATCTTTAGAGTAATTGGGAAAGGTTGATTAAAAAAAAAACCCTTTCTCAGTTCAATCTCAAGTGTTGCCCAAGTCACTCATTTGAGGTCACAAGGATGGCAAAATATAAAAGTATGATAACCTTCCTACTGGCGATGGCGAAATCTACCTCAAAGATGTTTAAAGAAAAAAAAATCAGCTCCCTTGTGCATTGTAGAACACGTTAACCTTATCCCTTGTATTGCTGTGTTTCTGTGACATTTCCTTGCTGCCTGTTTTAATAATTTATTGACTTGTTCACTTTGAACAGCTTCAGCATGATTTTTTTGTTGATGTGTACAGAGGAGGATTTGTACCTGTTCTCTCTCTGTACCTGATCTGAGACAAGGCTTAGTGAGTGGCATTCTCACCCCAGGCTATGCAATCCTGCTCCAAAGCCATGAGTTTACACAACCTAGCTCAAGCATAGTTTACTTTAGTTTAGTTTAGAGATACAGCGTGGAAACAGGCCCTTCGGCCCACCGATTCCGCACCGACAAGTGATGCCCACACACTATCCAACACACACAAATTTACCGAAGCCAATTAACCGACAAACCTGTACTTATTTGGAGTGTGAGAGGAAACTGGAGATCCATGCAGGTCACAGGGACAATAGACAGACAATAGACAATAGACAACAGGTGCAGGAGGAGGCCATTCGGCCCTTCGAGCCAGCACCGCCATTCACTGTGATCATGGCTGATCATCCACAATCAGTACCCCGTTCCTACCTTCTCCCCATATCCCTTGATTTTATCTTTAAGAGCTCAACCTAACTCTCTCTTGAAAGCTTCCAGAGAATTGGCCTCCACTGTCTCTAAGGCAGAGAATTCCACAGATTCACAACTCTGGGTGGAAAAGGGTTTTTTCTCATCTCCGTTCCAAATGGCCTACCCCTTATTCTTAAACTGTGGCCTCTGGTTCTGTACTCCCCAAACATTGGGAACATGTTTCCTGCCTCTTGCATGTCCAATCAATGTCACGACACGGTGGCGCAGCGGTAGAGTTGCTGCCTTACAGCGAATGCAGCGCCTGAGACTCAGGTTCGATCCTGAGTACGGGCGCCATCTGTACGGAGTTTGTACGTTCTCCCTGTGACCTGCGTGGGTTTTCTCCGAGTTCTTCCATTTCTTCCCACACTCCAAAGACGTACAGGTATGTAGGTTAATTGACTGGGTAAAATGTTTTTAAAAAAATTGTCCCTAGTGTGTGTAGGATAGTGTTAATGTGCGGGGATCGCTGGGCGGCGCGGACTCGGTGGGCCGAAGGGCCTGTTTCCGAGCTGTATCTCTAAATCTAAAATCTAAAAATCAATCCCTTAATAATCTTATATGTTTCAATAAGATCCCCTCTCATCCTTCTAAATTCCAGTGTATACAAGCCCAGTCACCCATTCTTTCAACATATGACAGTCCCGCCATCTCGGGAATTAACCTGGTGAATCTACGTTGCACTCCCTCAATAGCAAGGGGAGAACGTACAAACTCCATACAGACAGCACTCATAGTCAGGATCGAATCGTGGTCTCTTGTGCTGTAAGGCAGCAGGTCTACCACTGCGCCACTGTTGTTATAGAGTTATACAACTAGGAACCATGCCCATCGGCGCAACTCATCAATGCCGGCCAAGGTATCTATCTAAGCTCAAAGGACACAAAGCGCTGGAGTAACTCAACGGGCCGGACGGCATCTCTGGAGAACCTGGATCGGTGACTTTTCGGTTTGAGACCCACCCTCAGACTGATTGTGGGGGGGTGGAGCGAAGAAAGGTGGAAAAGTGGAGAGGCAGGACAACGCATGGCAGGTAATAGACCGACACAGGTGAGAGGCAGATTTTTTTGAGAGGTAGATGGTTGGGACTAAGGCCAGAGGTAAGCACATGTTCCAACCATTTGCTCGTCGAAAAATCTCCCTCGCTCTCTCCCTCACCAGCTAGGGTGCAGTCCCGACCTACCATCTACCTCATTGGAGACCTGTGAACTATCTTTAATCGATATTTATCAGACTTTATATTACCCCAAATAATATATCCTTTATCCTGTATCTGTGAACTGTGGATGTTTTGATTGTAATCATATATATTGTTGGCTGGATAGCACAAGCAAAAAAGCTTTTCACTGTACCTTGGTTCAATTAACAATACACTAAACTAAACTAAGCCAAACTAAACCAAATTAATCTAAAATTTACGAGGATGAATGAATGAAAAAGTTTATTGGCCAAGTATGTGCATATACAAGGAATGTGCCTTTGTGCTCCGCTCACAAATGACAACACAAACGTACAGTTAACAATTAAGAATAAAGCTTAAACTCATCAAAACAATAAGGATACAACATTACGATCTAAACATGTGGGTGAAAATAAACCAGAGCAAAAAAGAGACTACAGACTTTGGTTATTGAGTAGAACTACCACTCGTGGAAAAAAGCTGTTTTTATGTCTGGCTGTGGCTGCTTTGACAGTCCGGAGTCGCCTTCCAAAGGGAAGTGCTTCAAAGAGTTTGTGGCCAGGGTGAGAGGGGTCAGAGATGATCTTGCCCGCTCGCTTCCTGGCCCTTGCAGTGTACAGTTCGTCAATGGGGGGAAGGTTGCAGCCAACAACCTTCTCAGCTGTGCGAACGATCCGTTGCAGCCTCCGGATGTCGTGTTTGGTGGCTGAGCCAAACCAGACCATGATGGAGAAGGTGAGGACGGACTCAGTGATAGCAGTATAGAATTGGACCATCATTGCCTGTGGCAGATTGTGTTTCTTCAGTTGCCGCAGGAAGTACATCCTCTGTTGGGCCTTTTTGACTGTGGTGTCGATGGTGGCCCCCCATTTAAGGTCCTTGGAGATGATAGTTCCAAGGAACTTAAATGACTCTGCAGATGTTGTCTGGACGAAAGGGTGTGAGCTATAGGGAGAGGTTGAGTAGGCTGGGACTCTATTCCTTGGAGCGCAGGAGGATTAGGGGTGATCTTCCAGATGTGTATAAAATCATGAGAGGGATAGATCGGGTCGATGCACAGTCTCTTGCCCAGAGTAGGGGAATCGAGGACCAGAGGACTTAGATTTAAGGTGAAGGGGAAAAGATTTAATAGGAATCTGAGGGGTAACATTTTTCACACAAAGGGTGGTGGTTGTATGGAACGAGCTGCCAGATGAGGTAGTTGAGGCTGGGACTATCCCAACGTTTAAGAAAAGCACAGCTGCGATCCTGCCGCTTCATACTCTGAACAGCAGATCCAAATTTCCCTCGGATCTATCATTTAAAAAAATGGTCTACTTGGTATAAAAGTCCTGCAGAAGTTTAGCGTTCAGCTGCTAACTTAATTGCTCGCTCGAAGACTTAAGTCGATCACGCTGATAAATGGTTGAATGAATCTGATTGTTCTGGAGGAGCCCAGTTCCGTAGCAACCGAGGAACCAGGTGCCAGTTGTCACGGCGACAACAGTAAAATCCAAGATGGCGCCTAAGCCAGACGACTATTTGCGTGCTTGCCACAGAAGCAGATCTACAATCATATATTACAATGGCTCCATGCTCTTAAATCTCTATTCCTACAGCAACATCATAAGGTCATAAGATCATAAGTGATAGGAATAGAATTAGGCCATTCGGTCCATCAAGTCTACTCCTCCATTCAATCATGGCTGATCTATCTCTCCCTCCTAACCCCATTCTCCTGCCTTCTCCCCATAACTTCTGGCACCCGTAAAAAATCAAGAATCTATCTATCTCAGCCTTAAATATATCCGTTGACTTGGCCTCTACAGCCTTCTGCGGCAAAGAATTCCACAGATTCACCACCCTCTGACTAAAGAAATACCTCCTCATCTCAACAGGGCCAGAACCAGGGGTCACAGTTTAAGAATAAGGGGTCGGCCATTTAGGACTGAGATGATGAAAAACCTTTTCACCCAGAAAGTTGTGAATCTGTGGAATTCTCTGCCACAGAAGGCTGTATAGGCCAATTCACTGGATGTTTTCAAGAGACAGTTAGATATAGCTCTTACGGCTAACGGAATCAAGGGATATGGGGAAAAAGCAGGAACGGGGTACTGATTTTGGATGATCAGCCATGATCATATTGAATGGCGGTGCTGGCTCAAAGGGCCGAATGGCCTACTCCTGCACTTATTTTTTGATGTTTCTATGGCTGATCTATCTATTCCTCTCAACCCCATTCTCCTGCCTTCTCTCTATAACTCCTGACTAATCATGAATCTATCTATCTCTGCCTTAAACATATCTATTGACTTGGCCTCCACAGCCATCTGTGACAATGAATTCCACAGATTCACTACCCTCTGACAATAAATTCCTCCTCATCTCCTTCCTAAAGGAACTTCTTTCAATTCTGAGGCTATGCCTTCTGATCCTAGACTCTCCCACTAGTGGAAACATCCTCTCCACATCCACTTTATCCGTGTCCATCTACACTAGTCCCACCTGCTCGCGGTTTTGCCCATATCTCTCTAAACCTGTCCTATCCATGTACCTGTCTAAATGTTTCTTAAGCGTTGCGATAGTAAATATAGGAACAGGGCAGAGAACAGTGGAGGTATAGACGAGGACATGAAAGCTCTGACGCTGAGGAGATCTAGCAATCAATTGATTCATTGGTTGAAAGAGTTGCCATGGCATCCGGGCCTTGGGCCCACCGAGTCCACACCGACCATCCGGTAACACGAGTTAGAGTCATAGAGTCATAGAGTCATACAACATGGAAACAGGCCCTTCGACCCAACTTGCCTACACCAGCCAACATGTCCCAGCTACACTGGTCCCACCTGCCTGCGTTTGGCCAATATCCCTCCAAACCTGTGCTACCTATGTAGCTGGCCAAACTTTCCTTTAGTACCTGCCTCAACCACCTCCTCTGGTAGTTTGTTCCATACACCCACCACCCTCCTCGTGAAAACGTTGCCCCTCAGGTTCCTATTAAATCTTTCCCCCCTCACCTTAAACCTATGTCCTCTGGTTCTCGATTCACCTACTGTGGGCAAGAGACTCTGTGCGTCTACCTGATTTATTCCTCACCTCATCAGATGCGGCAATTAATGGATTGTTTGGCATGAAAGCAGGCCCTTCGGCCCACCGAGTCCACACTGGCCATCGATCACCTATGTCATCCCCACTACTGCATTCGCTCCCGACTCAATCGCGGCGATCTACAGAGGCCAATCAACCTACGAATCAGGAGGTTTGGGATGTGCGTGGAAACCGGAGCACCCGGAGGAAACCCACACGGAGAACCTGCAAACTCCACACAGACAGCACCCGAGGTCAGGATCGAGCCCGAGTCTCTGGTGTTGAGAGGCATCAGCCCCAAAAGCCAAAGACGTACAGGTTGTAAATTATCCCTTGTGTGTAGGACAGTGCTAGTGTACGGGGATCGCTGGTCGACTCGGTGGGCTGAAGGACCTGTTCCTGCGCTGTATCTCCAAACTACTAAACTAAACTAAACTAAGATGAGGGTTCAATATTTGATATTTTATAAATTGCTGTTACAGCTGTTAAGCCTTTAATGTTTTGGAATGTTATCTATTAATGAGGGGATTTGAAATCTCTTCAGTCAAACCCTCAGCAGCAGCGTTAAATAGAACTGATCAATCTTTGAGTGTTGCTTTGTCAATGGAGAACACTATCTCCTCGATACTTGTCTAAGCACAGATAATGCACTCCATTCAGTGTGAAAATCCTTTCAGAATGGACAATTGAGTGGCTTAGAAGGAGCCATCACTAAAACCAACGCAATACCAACGTTATGTTTAGGTTTATTATTGTTACGTGGTGAGAGGTACAGTGAAAAGCTTTGTTTTGCATGCTATCCAAAGAGATCAGATGTACCATTGTGTAGGAAGGAATTGCTGATGCTGGTTATAACCGAAGATAGACACAAAAAGCTGGAGTAACTCAGCGGGACGGGCAGCATCTCTGGAGAAAAGGAATGGGTGATGTTTCGGGTCTTCTCGACTTTCTCTCCAGAGATGTTGCCCGTCGTGCGGCACGGTAGCGCAGCGGTAGAGTTGCTGCCTTACAGCGAATACAGCGCCGGAGACTCAGGTTCGATCCTGACTACGGGCGCCGTCTGTACGGAGTTTGTACGTTCTCCCCGTGACCCGCGTGGGTTTTCTCCGAGATCTTCGGTTTCCTCCCGCACTCCAAAGACGTACAGGTATGTAGGTTAATTGACTGGGTAATATGTAAAAATTGTCCCTAGTGTTAATGTGCGGGGATCGCTGGGCGGCGCGGACTCGGTGGGCAGAAGGGCCTGTTTCCGCGCTGTATCTCTAAATCTAAAAATCTAAAATCTGTCCCTCTGAGTTACTCCAGCTTTTGTGTGTCTCTCTTCAGATACACCATTGCTGTTTGTCAATAGGCATCCATGATTTGAATGAGAACGTACGTAGCTAGTTTGCAGACGACACAAAAGTGGGTGGTGTTGTAGATAGTGAAGCTGGTTGTGAAAAATCCACCTCAAATGCTTGTGAGTCTTCAGGACTTTATGCTCCCAGAGGCTAAGTGACTGAGCCTACCTTACACCTTCATGAAGCCGTGGACCTGGACACCAAGATCCCTCTGTACATCAATGCCGTTAAGGGTCATGCTGTTAACTGGAGGACCCGGCGTGGGAGGACCACCATGAGGGGGAGGGGAAGCACAATGGTGGACTGGCGCGGGGGGACTTTGTAATTCTTTTTAAGCGCCCTTGATGGGCGACTATTTGCATACCTTGCGTACACAAGCAAAGAATATCACCGTGAATTGTCACATGTATTCACTGGAGTTTAGAAGGATGAGAGGGGATCTTATAGAGACGTATAAAATTATAAAAGGATTGGACAAGCTAGATGCAGGGGGAGTCCAGAACATTCCCAATGTTGGGGGAGTCCAGAACCAGGGGCCCCAGTCTTAGAGCAAAGGGGAGGCCATTTAAAACTGAGGTGAGAAGGAACTTTTTCACCCTGAGAGTTGTGAATTTGTGGAATTCTCTGCCACAGAGGGCAGTGGAGGCCAATTCACTGGATGAATTTAAGAGAGAGTTAGATAGAGCTCTGGGGGCTAGTGGAATCAAGGGATATGGGGAGAAGGCAGGCACGGGTTACTGATTGTAGATGATCAGCCATGATCACAATGAATGGCGATGCTTGGTCGAAGGGCCGAATGGCCTCCTCCTGCACCTATTTTCTATGTTTTTATGTTTCTATGTGACAATAAAGTATTCATTCATTCATTCATTCATTCGTCCACTTTCCCCTTACTTTTTTCTTCACTACCCTTGTTCATAATCAAACTTTGTCAAATGCCTTACTAAAATCCTTGTGGACAACATCTGGGGTTCCAAGGGGTGACTTGTGGAGACCAAGTCAGTGGACGTTTTTAAGGCAGAGATAGATAGAGTCTTGGTTAGTGCGGGTGTCGGAGGTTAATAGATAATAATAGACAATAGGTGCAGGAGGAGGCCATTCGGCCCTTCGAGCCAGCACCGCCATTCAATGTGATCATGGCCGATCATTCTCAATCAGTACCCCGTTCCTGCCTTCTCCCCATACCCCCTGACTCCGCTATCCTTAAGAGCTCTATCTAGCTCTCTCTTGAATGCATTCAGAGAATTTGCCTCCACTGCCTTCTGAGGCAGAGAATTCCACAGATTCACAACTCTCTGACTGAAAAGGTTTATCCTCATCTCAGTTCTAATGGTTGTGGGGAGAAGGCATGAGAATGGGGTTAGGAGGGAGAGGTAAATCAGCTATGGCGGAGTAGATTTGATGGGACGAATGGCCTAACTCTACTATCACTTGTGAGCTGATGATTATAGTTTAAACTTCTGCGCATGAGACAGTTCGCAGTCAGTTAACTTAAACCATCCACGAACCATTACCCTTTAGACCAGATTACCCACTTTCCCAGTAAGGGATAAAGATTGCACCTATATCCTCATCATCTGCAGCCTAAGTACTGGAAATTTGTCTATTACATATATATTGGTCTTTAATTTTCTACTTATTACAAGAAGTGGCAAAGCAAAAAAAATTTTTTTTTAATATCGATGAGCAATTCTTCAGTGGAATTGAAATTTATTGGAAAATTTAATATTGTGCTTTTCCTTTGAAAAAAGTCATTAAAATGATTAGATTAAATTAAATCCAATCCATTGATGAAATTTAATGATAGCAAATTCATTTTATTACAATTTTGGATTTATTTTAGCTCCATCACTTTCTGGTTTATCTCTTCTTTTCGTTGTACATGACTGGTTTATTCATTGCTCCTTCTCATCGGCCCCATTGTAGTCACTTTATTCAGCCTTGCCTTCGCTGTTTAACTGTTTGTTCTGTCGAAAGATCGTTCCAGTCACTTTTAGAGAACCGCTCTCCCACTCGGTCAAATGATTACAGAAACGTAGATAGAAACACAGAAAAATAGACAAGCGCCCGTGGTCAGGATGGAACCGGGGTCTCTGGCGATGCAAGGCGGCAACTCTACCGCTGCACCACCGCGCAACTGTAGCTCGGGAACGCGAGTATGTTGAACATACGCATTTGAACTAACGATGCAATAAGTCATTGCAACCAACCGACAGAAGCCGACTTTGATCTTATCTTCTGTGATGAAATGAGGTTTACTAGGTTAATTCCCGGGAATGGCGGGACTGTCATATGTTGAAAGACTGGAGCGACTAGGCTTGTATACACTGGAATTTGGAAGGATGAGAGGGGATCTTATCGAAACGTATAAGATTATTAAGGGGTTGGACACGTTAGAGGCAGGAAACATGTTCCCAATGTTGGGGGAGTCCAGAACAAGGGGCCACAGTTTAAGAATAAGGGGTAGGCCATTTAGAACTGAGATGAGGAAAAACCTTTTCAGTCGGAGCGTTGTGAATCTGTGGAATTCTCTGCCTCAGAAGGCAGTGGAGACCAATTCTCTGAATGCATTCAAGAGAGAGCGAGATACAGCTCTAAAGGATAGCGGAGTCAGGGGGTATGGGGAGAAGGCAGGAACGGGGTACTGATTGAGAATGATCAGCCATGATCACATTGAATGGCGGTGCTGGCTCGAAGGGCCGAATGGCCTCCTCCTGCACCTATTGTCTATTGTCTATTGTCTATCTTAAAGCCAGGCAGCCTCTGCAGAAAAGAAAATGACCGTAGCACGATAAACCAAATTTTACTGTAACCTTCCGAAGTATAAGTCCTAACCCACAGTCCTAGCCAGCCACAAGATATGAAGATGTGTTGGATAAATAAACTGGGAAAATAAATTGAAAGGCATCAGAGTAGATAAGCAACAGCACACATTAAAAAAAATATATTTCAAAATTCTGGCCAAGAACGAAAACATTGAAGTGAAAAGTAAATACTTCATTGGGTAAGTGGCCAGGCAGAGAGATTAAGGATAGTGTTAGATTAAAAGAGTGTTATTATGTAGCCAAAAGCAAAGTGATCGAGGAAAGTTTTGAGGAAAATCATATGATGTTAGAATGGGTCGACTGGGTTTGTATTCATTGGAATTTAGAAGGATGAGAGGGGATCTTATAGAAACATATAAAATTCTTAAAGCATTGGACAGGCTAGATGCAGGAAAAATGTTTCCGATGTTGGGGGAGTCCAGAACCAGGGGTCACAGTTTAAGAATAACGGGTAGGCCATTTAGGACTGAGATGAGGAAAAACTTCTTCACCCAAAGAGTTGTGAATCTGTGGAATTCTCTGCCACAGAAGGCAGTGGAGACCAATTCACTGGATGTTTTCAAGAGAAAGCTAGATGTAGCTCTTAGGACTAAGGTAATCAAGGGATATGGGGAAAAAGCAGGAACAGGGCACTGATGTTAGATCTCCTAACCCCATTCTCCTGCCTTCTCCCCGTAAACCCCTGACACCCGTACTAATCAAGAATCTATCTATCTCTACCTTAAAAATATCCATTGATTTGGCCTCCACAACCTTCTGCGGCAATGAATTCCACAGATTCACCACTCTCTGTCTAATGAAATTTCTCCTCACACAATCCTTCCTAAAGGAACGTCCTTATAATTCTGAGGCTGTGACCTCTGGTCCTAGACTCTCCCACTTGTGGAAACATCCTCTCCACATCCACTCTATCCAGGCCTTTCACTATTTGGTAAGTTTCAATGAGGTCCCTCTCTCATCCTCCTAAACTCCAGCGAGTACAGGCCCAGTGCTGTGAAACGCTCATCATATATTAACCCTTTTATCCCCTACAAATCCATGTGCCTATCTAAAAGCTTCTTGAATACCACTAAACCCTGCCTCCACCACCACCCCTGGAAATGCATTCCATGCCCCCAGCGCTCCCTGTGTGAACAAACTTGCCCCGCACAACTGCATTAAACTTCCCCCCTCTCACCTTGCAGCTACGCCCTGTGCTGGTGGATATTTCCACCCTGGGAAAAACGTTCTGACATATCGCATCATATCTAAGCCTCTCATAATTTTAGTTACTTTCTATCAAAAGGCCCCTCAACCTTTGACGTTCCAGAGGAAACAATACAAGTCAATCCAACCTCTCTCCCTGCAGCTGAAACCCTCTAATCCAGGCATCATTCTGGACAACCTCCTCTGCACCCTCTACAAAGCTGCCACGTCCTTCCTGCAATGGGGTGTCCAGAACGGCACGCAATACCCCAAATGTGGCCCAACCAAAGTCCTGTGGAACTGCATCATGACTTCCTGACTCTTATATTCAATGCCTCTAGCAATATAGAAACATAGGAACATAGAAAATAGGTGCAGGAGGAGGCCATTCGGCCCTTCGAGCCAGCACCGCCATTCATTGTGATCATGGCTGATCGTCCACAGTCAATAACACGTGCCTGCCTTCTCCCCATATCCCTTGATTCCACTAGCCCCTAGAGCTCTATCTAACTCTCTTAAATCCATCCAGTGATTTGGTCTCCACTGCCCTCTGTGGCAGAGAATTCCACAAATTCACAACTCTCTGGGTGAAAAAGTTTCTTCTCACCTCAGTTTTAAATGAGGCCTCCCCTTTATTCTAAGACTGTGGCCCCTGGTTCTGGACTCGCCCAATATTGGGAACATTTTTCCTGCATCTAGCTTGTCCAGTCCTTTTTTAATTTCTGTAAGATCCCCTCTCATCCTTCTAAACTCCAGTGAATACAAGCCTAGTCTCTTCAACCTTTCCTCATATGACAGTCCCACCATCCCAGGGATCAATCTCGTGAACCTACTCTGCACTGCCTCAATTACAAGGATGTCCTTCCTCAAATTAGGAGACCAAAACTGTACACAATACTCCAATGAAGGCAAGGGCATCATATGCCTTCTTCACCCCAGCCTAACTACTTGTGATACCACCCTATCTGAGAGATTAGGATGCCTAAATAAATCATATTGGCAAAGAACGTACAGGAGAAGTTAATGCATTTAAAAATAGAACAACTCTGCCCAAACTGGTGATTTACAAATAACTGTGACCCTCATCGGTGGTCTTCTAATATTAACATATGAGGGCCGTTTGATGGCTCTGGGCCTGTACCTGCTGGAGTTTAGAAGGATGAGGAGGGAATCTCATTGAAATCTACTGAATAACAAAAGGCCTAGATAGAGTGGATGTGGAGAGGATGTTTCTAGCAGTGGGAGAGTCTCGGAGCAGGGGGGCACAGTGTCAGAATTAAACGGAGTACCTTTGGAATGGAGATGGAATTTCTTTAGCCAGAGGGTGGTGAATCTGTGGAATTCATTGCCACAGTTGGCCGAGGAGGCCAAATCATTGGGTATTTTTAAAGTGGAGATTGATATGGTTCTTGATTAGTAAGGGTTATGGGGAGAAGGCAGGAGAATGGGGTTGAAAGGGAAAGATCGATCAGCCATAATGGAAGGGCTTGGCGGACTTGACGGGCCGAATGGCCCAGTTCTGTTCCTGTGTCTTGTGAATGTTTGGTTCCCTTGAATCAAAAGCAGTTCCAGTTCCAGAGCATAGAACGGTAATGAATAGAACGAGCCACAGCATTAGAATAAAGGGGAGGCCATTTAAAACTGAGGTGAAAAGGAACTTTTTCCCCCAGAGAGTTGTGAATTTGTGGAATTATCTGCCGCAGAGGGCAGTGGAGGCCAAATCACTGGATGGATTTAAGAGAGAGTTAGATAGAGCTCTAGGGGCTTGTGGAATCAAGGGATATGGGGAGAAGGCAGGCACGGGCTATTGATTGTGGACGATCAGCCATGATCACAATGAATGGCGGTGCTGGCTCGAAGGGCCGAATGGCCTCCTCCTGCACCTATTGTCTATGTTTCTATGTTTCTATGAACACGACACCCCTATTAAAAAAGAAGTGAGGGAGAAAATGGGGAATTCGTGTCAATTAGGTCTGATATCGGTTGTCAGGAAAATGCTGCAATCTTTCATTACGGAAGTGGTGGCAGGGTACTTAGAGAATCATAATACGATTAGGCAGAGTCAACATGCTTTTATGAACAGGAAATTGGGTATGATAAATCTAATAAGAGTGTTTTGAGATTGTAACTATCACGATGAGTAAGTGGATAAGGCAAGAATCAAACTAATGAATGTGGTGCATCTGGATTCTCAAACAACCATTTAATGAAGTATCATAGATAAGGTATTATACTAATTGAGGCCTTTTGGGATTGGAACATTTCTTGAAACAGATAGAAGATTAAAGGACTGAAACAGAACATGGGAGGGAACACAGTTCCCTGGCAGGAGCTGGTGCAACTCAGGTTGTTGCAGAGTATTTGTGATCTTATAGTGGTGTGAAAATCCATGAGAGGAACAGATCGGGTATCTGCACAAGAGTCTCTTGCCCAGAGTCGGGGAATCGAGGACCAGAGGACATAGGTTTAAGGTGAAGGGGATAAGATTTAACAGGAATTTGAGGGGTAACATTTTCACACAAAGGGTGGTTGGTGTATGGAGCAAGCTGCCAGAGGAGGTAGTTGAGGCTGGGACTATCCCAACGTATAAGAAGCGGTTGGACAGGTACATGGATAGGACAGGTTCGGAGGGATATGGACCAAGCGCGGGCAGTTGGGAGTAGTGTAGCTGGAACATGTTGGCCGGTGTGGGCTAGTTGGGCCAAAGGGCCTGTTTTCACGCGATATCACTCTATGACACTAATGGAATGATGAAGGATAGGGCCTGGTACTTGATTCCAAACTCATGTTACAGAGTCCCACAGCTCGGAAACAGGCACTTCAGCCCAAATCGTCCATGCCGACCAAGATCCCCCATCTAAGCTAATCTCATTTGCCCGTGTTCGACCCATAACCCTCTCAACCTCCCGTATCCAGGTACCTGTCCAAATGTCTGTTAAATGCTGTTATAGCACTTGCCTCAACTTGCCTGGCAGCTCTCCATCTCCTCGATACCACCTACCTCGGCTCCATCCTATCCCCCCTGGTCAAATCCCTCCCCACCTACGTCCAAGACACCTCACACGCTCTCCATCTCCTCGATACTGTCGCTCCCCTGGCAGCTTGTTCCATACGTCAATCACCCTCTGAGTGAAAAGGTTGCTCCTCTGTGGGGGGAAACCGGAGCACCCGGAGGAAACCCACAAGGTCGCAGGGAGAACGTGCTAACTCCGCGCAGACAGCGCCCCAGGTCTGGATCAAACCCATATTTATTGTGCTGTCAGGCAGCGGCTCCAGCAGCGATGCCTCTTTACCATCTTTGTTACACAGCTGCAACAAGACATCCCAACTCTGATCTTCAGTACATAGGCCAAGGAGGTAATCGTACTGAACACCCTTTCTCACTTCCCTGCCCACCCAAGCTGCCACTTCTGGGGAACTATGGACTTGAAAGCTTTTCACTGTACCTCAGTACACGTGACAATAAAGCGCCATTGAACCAATAAACCATTGAACCATTAAAACAAGAACACAACAACTTAAGAACCAGGTGTGGGATGATCTCCAGTGTCCATTGTGCCTGCTCGGTTTGGTTTATTGTCACGTGTACCGAGGTACAGTGAAAAGCTTTTGTTGCGTGCGAACCAGTCAGCAGAAAGGCAACACATGATTACAATCGATCCATTTACAGTGTATAGATACATGATAAGAGAATAACGTTCAGTGCAAGGTAAAGCCAGCAAAGTCTGACCAAGGATAGTCCGAGGGTTATCAAAGAGGTAGAAAGTAGTTCAGCACTGCTCTCTGGTTGTGGTAGGATGATTCAGTTGCCTGACAGCAGCCGGGAAGAAACCGTCCCTGAATCTGGAGGTGTGCGTTTTCACACTTCTATACCTTTTTCCTGATGGGAGAGAGGGGAGACGAGGGAGTGGCCAGGGTGCGACCCGCCCTTGATTATGGTCCACTTGATTATGATCAACCCATGGATGATCTTTTACCTTCAACTACCAACTGATTACTCGCAAGATCTTTCCTTTTAAGTCCTTCCCATTTACTGGGAAAAAATCGTGAAGTTGGGAAAGGGCTGTTAGTTCGATGGCCTCAAGCTTAGTGGGCAAAGCGGACAGAGCAAAGAGGATTAAGAAAGTGATTTGCAGCGTGGGGAAGAAGCCAACGTTTATCTTTATAATCCAGGGGCGATCATGCGATGCTGAGCTCTTTCAGCGGCCAAGAGCAGGGACGATTGCCCGCCTTTGTGCTCCACCGAGAACTGTAATTGCTTATATTTTAAGTGATAAAGGAGAACGAAAAGTATATTTCAAAGCATTAGCGCACTCAATTGGCTTTGATAAAGCACTCGAATGTTACTCTCGCCGTTTATGATGTTATCCGATCCCTTTGATGTGTCGCGGGCTTCTAATGCACTCCCTTGCTGCTGCTGCTGCTGTGGTTATAAAACGTAGCTATTTGTTATCCAATATTTTTTTTTGCTCAGAAATGCTTATCAAAGTTTCACAGTATGAACTTTTCTGCAGCTACGAATTGAACATCTTGTGCCATTTAGAAGAAGAAAAAAAAAATCACTCTACAATTTTTATGTCGAGCAGTGTTACGAGAAAGCCTTCCTCATTTTATTGAAATGCATAATATTGGTATTCAAGGAAGGTCACAACATGATGAATAGCATTTAACTTGTTCTAATTTATCCTCTGCGCTTACATCTTACAAAGGGGCTCAGCACAGAAACAGTTATTTGGCCAATTGTGTCTGCATTGGTTTTAAGGTCAAACCAGCACTAATCCCATTGCCTGACACTGCCGCATTGCTTTGTACCTTGGTCTTCTCTTTGAATCAGCTCACGGGATTCTTACTTATTTCGAAAGGGTGTCATGGTAGTGCAGTGGCAAAGCTACTTCCTTGCAGCGCCAGAGGCCCGGGTTCGATCCCGACCACGTGTGCTGCCTGCACGGAGTTTGTACGTTCTCTCCCCGTGACCTGCATGGGTTTTCTCCGGGATCTTTGGTTTCCTCCCACGCTCCAAAGACGTACTGGTTTGTCGGTTAATTGGCTTGGTGTAAATGTAAAATTGTCCCCAGTGTGCAGGATAGTGCTAGGATAGTGTTAGTGTGCGGGAATCGCTGACTGGCACGGAATCGGTGGGCTAAACTAAAAGACTCCCAACAACTTTCAGAAACCTGTGCCTCCTCTGTTTCCCATAGATCAATGGTCAATATTACTTTATTTGTCACATGTACAATGAAATTCATTTTTGTATACAGTTCAGTACAAGTATCACTCTACATCAGCACTTAGATGCATCTTAGATAAGCATCTCACATACAGTGCAGTATATTTAGTTTAGAGATACAGCGCGGAAACAGGCCCTTCGGCCCACCGAGTCCGCACTGACAAGTGATCCCCACACTTCAGCAGGGAAATTGTTCTCGATGTGGAATTCTCTGCCTCAGAAGGCAGTGGAGGCCAATTCTCTGAATGCATTCAAGAGAGAGCTAGATAGAGCTCTTAAGGATAGCGGAGTCAGGGGGTATGGGGAGAAGGCAGGAACGGGGTACTGATTGAGAATGATCAGCCATGATCACATTGAATGGTGGTGCTGGCTCGAAGGGCCGAATGGCCTCCTCCTGCACCTATTGTCTATTATCTATTGTCTACCCGCTCCCCCGTCGAGGCCATGCACTCCCTCCCACAGCCGGTCCACACACCGGCCCTTTGTTCCGCCCCCCAGGGGCTGGCTTCTCGGTTTCCATGGCAGCGAGCCAGGCCTGCTGTCGGACTTGGTCGCGGCACCTCGGGATGACCTTCTGCCGCGCGGCACTGCAGGATTCTGCTCTCCCTCCCCCTCCTTCCCAGATGGAACACGGATAGAGATGAGGAGAAGATGAGACAAGAATGAAGACGAGGAGGAAATCGATTTAGCCAGATGGTGGTGAATCCGTGGTCGTCGTGGCTACCCCTCGAGGTCGAGGGCGATGGTCTACGTTCCGATGTCAGAACGAAGACGCCGGTGCGTGTGTTTGTTTAACGTGTACTTGATGTTGCACTCCAAGAGGCACACGGTCCTTCACAAATCAATCAACTAATTCCAATGGCAAGGGATTGGAGCTGATAGATCTTCATCCGCCTACACAGCCGTTGAGTTCAAGATAACTTCGTCCGTGTGGTCCGCCATTGCGGTCTTGTACGTTGGATCGTTCTTGGTCTGGGCCCTCATCCTCGACCTTACCGCCATGGGTGGCCCTACCAGAAACGAGTGCTTCCCACGGCATCGCTCTCAGAATCATGGGGGCACGCAAGCCTCTTCACCACAACAAGGTGAACGATCCGAAGAGGAATCCGTGGTACTCACTGCAAAACAGACGGCTGTGGTGGCCAAGACATTGGGTATTTTTTAAAGCGGGGGTTGATAGGTTCTGGATGAGGAAGGGCGTCAAAGTTTACGGGGAAAAGGCAGGAGAATGTGGTTGAGAGGTTAAGTTTTAAGATGCCTGCAAGAGAGAGTGAAATATAGGCTGAAGGTGGACACACAATGCTGGAGTAACTCAGCGGGTCAGGCAGCATCTCTGGAGAGAAGGAATGGGTGACGTTTTGGGTCGAGACCCTTCTTCAGACTAAATATAGCTCTTATTAGGCTTCAAGGAATCAAGGGATATGGGGAGAAAGCAGGAATGGGGTACTGATTTTGGATGATCGGCCACGATCATATTGAATGGCGGTGCAGGCTCGAAGGGCCGAATTGCCTACTCCTGCACCTATTTTCCATGTTTCTGTGTTTCTGTGTTTGAATGGCGGAGTAGAGTCGATGGGATGACTGGCCTAATTCTGGTCCTATTTCGTGGTCATAGAGATCTCCTGGTCTGTATCTTTCACCCCACTTCCATCACATCATTCTCCGACAATTCTGCTGTGATCCCACCACTAGTCATATATTCCCATCTCCACCCCTTCCTGCTTTCGGCAGAGACGATTCCCTCTGCAAATCTTTGCCATAGTGAGGCCCACCGGAAATTGGAGGAACAGCACCTCATATTTCGCCTGGGCAGCTTGCAGCCCAGTGGTATGAACATCGACTTCTCCAATTTTAGATAGTTCCTCTGTCCCTCTCTTCCCCTCCCCCTTCCCAGTTCTCCCTCTATCTTCCTGTCTCCACCTATATCCTTCCTTTGTCCCGCCCCCCCCCCCCCGACATCAGTCTGAAGAAGGGTCTCGACCCGAAACGTCACCCATTCCTTCTCTCCTGAGATGCTGCCTGACCTGCTGAGTTACTCCAGCATTTTGTGAATAAATACCCTCTGCAAATCTTTGGTTCATTCATCCCTTCCCACCCGACCACCCTTTGCCCAGGGACCTGTACCGTGCATCTGTAGGAGATGTAACACGTGCGCCTACAACTTTAGACTTTAGAGACCCAGCGCAGAAACAGGCCTGTCGGCCCACTGAGTCCACACTGACCAGAGTGGGAGATCAGCCCGCACACTAGCATTATCCTACACACACTAAGGACAATTTACAATTTCACTGAAGCCAATTAACTTACAAACCCGCACGTCTTTGGAGTATGGGAGGAAACCGGAGTACCCGGAGAAAACCGGAGTACCCGGAGAAAACCCACGTGGCAACGGGGAAAACGTGCAATCTCCCAGAAATACTAAGGATCTAGTCCTGAGGGAGGGAGGAACTGAAGGGGATCCACATTAGTCAGGAAATTGTGTTCGGTAAACTGTTGGGACTGAAGGCTGATAAATCCCCAGGGCCTGATGTTCTGCATCCCAGAGTACTCAAGGAGGTGGCCCTAGAAATTGTGGATGCATTGGGGTAAGGAAATAACTGCAGATGCTGGTACAAATCGAAGGTATTTATTCACAAAATGCTGGAGTAACTCAGCAGGTCAGGCAGCATCTCAGGAGAGAAGGAATGGGTGACGTTTCAGACTGAAGAAGGGTCTCGACCCGAAACGTCTCCCATTCCTTCTCTCCTGAGAGGCTGCCTGACCTGCTGAGTTACTCCAGCATTTTGTGGATGCATTGGTGATCATTTTCCAATGTTCTCTCAACTCTGGATCAGTTCCTGTGGACTGGAGGGTAGCCAATGTATGCCCACTTTTTACGAATGGAGGGAGAGAGAAAACAGGGAATTATAGACCAGTTAGCCTTTTACATTGGTAGTGGGGAAGATGCTCGAGTCGATTGTTAAAGATGTTATAGCAGCGCATTTGGAAAGTAGTGACAGGATCGGTCAAAGTCAGCATGGATTTATGAAGGGGAAATCCTGCTTGACTAATCTTCTGGAATTTTTGGAGGATGCGACAAGTGGAAAGGATAAGGGAGAGCCGGTGGATGTGGTGTATCTGGACTTTCAGAAAGCCTTTCACAAGGTCCAGACGGACACCGCCCGTAGTCAGGATAGAACTCTGGTCCCTGGCACTGTGAGGCAACAGCTCTACCGTTGTGCCAATGTGCTCCCCCCTCACCTCTATCCAGGGAGTTCCATCAGCATTTCCAGGAGAGATAGAGGTTCCCGTGCCCCTCCTCTAACCTCATCTACTGCATCCAGTGGTCCCGGTGTTGCCTCCTTTACATCGGCGAGTCCATCAGCGAATTCTTGCTATTGAGGGCGTGCAGCGTAGGTTCACTATGTTAACTCCCGGAATGGCGGGACTGTCATATGTTGAAAGACTGGAGCAGCTAGGCTTGGATACACTGGAATTTAGAAAGATGAGAGGGGATCTTATCAAAACATATAAGATTATTAAGGGGTTGGACACGTTAGAGGCAGGAAACATGTTCCCAATATTGGAGGAGTCCAGAACCAGGGGCCACAGTTTAAGAATAAGGGGTAGGCCATTTAGAACGGAGATGCGGAAAAACATTTTCAGTCATGGAGTTGTGAATCTGTGCAAATCTCTGCCTCAGAAGGCAGTGGAGGCCAATTCTCTGAATGCATTCAAGAGCGAGCTGGATAGAGCTCTTAAGGATAGCGGAGTCAGGGGGTATGGGGAGAAGGCAGGAACGGGGTACTGATTGAGAATGATCAGCCATGATCATATTGAATGGCGGTGCTGGCTCGAAGGGCCGAATGGCCTACTCCTGCACCTATTGTCTATTGTCTATTGTCTATTGTCTATTGTCAAACCTAGACCATTAGACTGAATGCATGCTCTGTCGGCCAAGGCCTGCTGGATCTCCTGGTCGCTAACCATTTTACCTCCCCTTCCCATCCCACGGTGTCCCTTCAGTCCTGGGCCTCATCATTGGCAGTGTGAAGCCACACGCAAACTGGAGGAACAACGCCTTGTATCCGCTTGATTAGTTTCAACCCTCTGGTATGAACATTGAATTCTCAAATGAGGTAACTGACCTACAAATACCCTACTCCTTTACTCTCCTCCTCTGTCCCTCAACTGGGTGAGCACCTATTTAAGGTCATAAGGTCATAGGGAATAGGAACAGAATTAGGCCATTCGGCCCATCAAGTCCACTCCGCCATTCAATCATGGCTGATCTATCTCACCCTCCTAAGCCCATTCTCCTGCCTTCTCCCCATAACCTCTGACATCTTTCTTCCATTATCCTGCCCACTCGTTCCCCTTCCTCTCACATTCTGTTCCAGCATCCTTACTCTGGCTTCGCAATTCTTGCCTCTTCCCTCCTTAAATCCTCACCCCGTAGCTTTTTGTCCTTTCATCTCTGGCCTTTGTCCAACCGTTTTCTAATCAACGCCCCTCATCTGTATCCAGCCAGCACTTGACAGGCTTTGACCTGCCCCCACCTCTCTTCCAGCTTTCTCCCTCTTAATGCCATCAGACTCAAGAAGGGTCCCACACGTAAGGTGGCTGAGGAGAATGGGGTGAAGAGGGAGAGATAGATCAGCCATGATTGAATGGCGGAGTGGACGATGGGCCGAATGGCCTAATTCTGCGCATATCACTTGTGAACTTATGACTCGAAACCTTTTCATTTTCTCCAGAGATGTTGCCTGGCCCGTTGAGTTACTCCAGCACTTTGTGTCTTTTACTGGATCATGAATTGGCTTCGACATTTATCCCCGGAGAAAGTTCTAACTACTTGACTATCATAGCACGTTAAGTTTCATTATCCAGTTTTTACAGCTTCCTTCATTATTTTGCTTTGAAGAGGCCCTTGTGCAGATGACGTTTGTGTGATGAACTATCGGGAAATAGGTAGGAAGGAACTGCAGATGCTGGTTTACACTGAAGATAGGCACAAAATGCAGGAGTAACTCAGCGGGACAGGCAGCATCTCTGGAGAAAAGGAAAATAGGTGACGTTTCGGGTCGAGACAGGCCTGAAAAAGGGTCTCGACCCAAAACGTCGCCTATTCCTTTTCTCCAATTCAGAAAATAGAGCCTGCATTAATAAAATACCTCAGCAACATCATAGAACTAGAAGCTGATTAAACAGCTGAAGTGGTGTAATGTTAGGAACACATCAGTATATTTGTGCACAGCAAGCCTTTGATGTCAGGATAATCTGTTTTTAGCAACAGTTGATTTTATACTGGAGACCCTAGAGACTGCAGATGCTGGAATCTAGGTTAACAAAGCAACTGATGGAACTCAGTTGTGAACTGTGATCATATCATATCATATCATATATATATACAGCCGGAAACAGGCCTTTTCGGCCCACCAAGTCCGTGCCGCCCAACGATCCCCGTACATTAACACTATCCTACACCCACTAGGGACAATTTTTACATTTACCCAGCCAATTAACCTACATACCTGTACGTCTTTGGAGTGTGGGAGGAAACCGAAGATCTCGGAGAAAACCCACGCAGGTCACGGGGAGAACGTACAAACTCCTTACAGTGCAGCACCCGTAGTCAGGATCGAACCTGAGTCTCCGGCGCTGCATTCGCTGTAAAGCAGCAACTCTACCGCTGCGCTACCGTGCCGCCCTGGCTCGAAGGGCCAAATGGCCTTCTCCTGCACCTATTTTCTATGTTTCTATGTTTCTAAGTCAGCGGGTCAGGCAGTATATGTGGAGGCAAAGGGGTGTTTGATGTTTCTGGAGGGCGTTGGCAATCAATGCCCTTCCTGCTGTTCATGTTAATAGGTTCTAGAGCAGAATTAAGCCATTCGGCCCATCAGGTTTACTCTGCCATTCAATCATTGCTGATCCAATCATTGCACAGAAGTGTGCCAAGGTCATAAGATCATGTGATAGGAGTAGAATTAGCTAATTCGGCCCATCATGTCCACTCCGCCATTCAATCATGGCTGGTCTATCTCTCCATCCTAACCCCATTCTCCTGCCTTCTCCCCAAAACCCCTGACACTTGTAGGGTGAGTGGAACGCAAAGGATGGTTCAAGTACTAACACAGCGAAATTCTTTTCAATACAAACAGTGCAGTAGAGTATTGCCATACCCCTGATCCTCGATTAGCAAGTGTTGCAGACATAGCCTACTGAGCCAACATGCAAGAGGCACCATGTTTTGGCCCCATTTCCAAAGTCCATGTTCCAGTTCTTCTGACAATTAATTTCAGATACTAAATGCTCTGTGTAAAAAATTACCCCTCGGATACCATTTAAATCTCCTCACTCTTAACAAGTCTATGTCCTGTAATTTTACACACTACTATTTTTTTTTCCGATTTTTTTTCTCCGATTTTTAGAGATACAGCGCGGAAACAGGCCCTTCGGCCCACCGAGTCCGCGCCGCCCAGCGATCCCCGCACACTAACACCATCCTACACATACTAGGGACAATTTTTTTAACATTTACCCAGTCAATTAACCTACATACCTGTACGTCTTTGGAGTGTGGGAGGAAACCGAAGATCTCGGAGAAAACCCAAGCAGGTCACGGGGAGAACGTGCAAACTCCGTACAGACGGCGCCCTTAGTCAGGATCGAACCTGAGTCGCCGGCGCTGCATTCGCTGTAAGGCAGCAACTCTACCGCTGCGCCACCGTGCCGCCCTATGATAGGAAAAAGACTGTCCTCTCTACCATATCAATGGTTTATTTACCCTTCTCTGTCTCCCACCAGCCTCTTTTGCTCCGAGACAAATAGAAAATAGCTTATCTATTCGTTTTTTAGATCTCAGGCCTTCCATGGTGGCATAGTGGTGAAACTACTGCCTTATGGCCCCAGGGACCTGTCCTGACTATGGGGGCTGTCTGTACGGAGTTTGTACGTTCTCCCCGTGACCTGCGTGGGGATTTCTTCGAGATCTTTGGTTTCCTCCCACACTCCAAAGACGTACAAGTTTGTAGGTTAACAGGCTTGGTCCAAATGTAAAATTTGTGCGGGGCAGTGTTAATGTGCGGGGATCATTGGTCGGTGTGGGCTCGGTGGGCTGAAGGGCCTGTTTCTGTGCTGTGACTCTAAACCAAACAAAAAAAATCCTGAACCTGAGGCATTGTGGGAAGGTTGGCCAAATGCACAGGGTAACCTGTGTAGAAAGGAACTGCAGATGCTGGTTTATAGACACAAAGTGCTGGAGTGGCTCAGCGGGTCAGACAGCATCCCTGGAGATAAAAAATGGGTGACTTTTCGGGATACTGACCTTTCTGTCCTGGGCCTCCTCCACTTTCGGAGTGAGGCCACACACAAATTAGATGAACAGTACCTCACATTTCGCTTGGGCAGCTTACAACCCAATGGTATGAACGTTGATTTCTCTAATTTCATGTAACCCTTGCATTCCATCCCTCCCCCACGCTAGGCATCCTACTAGTTCCACTGTACGCATCCTTGTATCCTTTCATTGTCACCTCTACCCCAGCCAACAATGGGACATTATGGGCTCCACCCTTCCTTGGCCATCAGTTACCGGCCCTGATTAGACAATAGACAATAGATGCAGGAGTAGGCCATTCGGCCCTTCGAGCCAGCACCGCCATTCAATGTGATCATGGCTGATCATTCTCAATCGGTACCCCGTTCCTGCCTTCTCCCCATACCCACTGACTCCGCTATCCTTAAGAGCTCTATCTAGCTCTCTCTTGAATGCATTCAGAGAACTGGCCTCCATTGCCTTCTGAGGCAGAGAATTCCACAGATTTGACTGAAAATGTTTTTCCTCATCTCCGTTCTAAATGGCCTACCCTTTATTCTTAAACTGTGGCCCCTGGTTCTGGACTCCCCCAACATGTTTCCTGCCTCTAACGTGTCCAACCCCTTAATAATCTTATACGTTTCGATAAGATCCCCTCTCATCCTTCTAAATTCCAGTGTATACAAGCCTAGTCGCTCCAGTCTTTCAACATTTGACAGTCCCGCCATTCCGCTAGTAAACCTACGTTGCACGCCCTCAATAGCCTTTTCCTACCTGTAGTTCCCTCCCCTTTACTTTTAGTCTGAAGAAGGGTTCCAATCCGAAACGTCATGCATCCTTTTTCTCCATAGTTGCTGCCTGGCCCGCTGAGTTACTCCAGCACTTTGTGTATGGTGGCATGGTATGGTACTTTATATGTCACATGTACTGAAGGTACAGTGAAATTAATTTTTGTATACAGTTCAGTACAAGTATCACTATACATGTACACTAGTCATTGGGTTAGATATAGCTCTTAGGGCTAAGGGAATCAAGGGATATGGGGAGAAAGCAGGAACTGGATGGATGATACTGATACTGGATGATCAGCCATGATCATATTGAATGGCGGTGCTGGCTTGAAGGGCAAAATGGCCTCCTCCTGCGTCTATTTTCTATGTTTCTACGTTTCTATAAGCACGTGAGATACATATTAGATAAGCGTCTCAGATATAGTCCAAGTCTACTGCATCTGAGATTATTGTACCTATGCACAGGTAACTTAATGGGTCACGTGGGGACAGTTAAAAACAAGGGGTTGTTGGTGAAGATTTCAATGAATTTCTTTGGAAGATGTAGCAAAAATCCAATCCAGGGCACACTGATGGGATCAGAATATCCCTGTCTTTTTTGGGGGTGTAATTTTGATGCTTATTTAATGCTTTTGTTGTTGGACTGTGGGTGATTGAATTAACATTTTGTTCAAGATGGCCGCGCCGTTGTGTTTGGCTGCCTGCCACTGTATGTTTCTTTTTTTTTCCTAGTCAGATGTGCAGCACTTTGGTCAACGTGGGTTGTTTTTAAATGTGCTATACAAATAAATTGACTTGACTTGACTTGACTTGACTTATCCAAGGACCTGTCTAACTGTTTCTTAAACGTTGGGATAGTCCCTGCCTCAACAACCTCCTCTGGCAGCTCGTTCCATACAACCACCACCCTTTGTGTGAAAAAGCAACTCCTCAGATTCCTATTAAATCTTTTCCCCTTCATCGTAATCCTATGTCCTCTGGTCCTCGATTCACCCTCTCTGAGCAAGAGACTCTGTGCATCGACCTGACCTATCCAGCTCATGATTTAGTTTAGTTTAGTTTAGTATCACATGTGCAGTGAAAATGTTTTTGTTGCTTGCTTATCCAGTCAGCGGAAAGACAATACCTGAATCTAATTCAAGCTGTCCACAGTGTACAGATACAGGGCAAAGGGAATCAATTCTAAACTTCCAACATTTGGAGATTGGCTTGTGATTGTGTATTTATTGTTTAGTTTACTATTGGCACGTGTACCAAGGTAGAGTGAAAACCTTTCTGCGGTGTGTTATCCAGTCAAAGAAAAAGACTATACATGATTGCAATCAAGCCATCCACAGAGTACAGATACAGGATAAAGGGAATAACGTTTAGTGCAAGTGCAGGAAAGTCCGATTACAGATAGTCTGAGGATCTGGGAGGTCATGGAGAATTTCCTGGATCACCAAAAATAGCCATGCTGTCACCTGTCATTTCGGTCATTATATTTAGTTGATTTTAGTTTAGTTTAGAGATGCAAAACGGAACCAGGCCCTTCGACCCACCGAGTCCGTGCCGACCAGCGATCCCCGTACAATCGCACCAGCGCCAATTTACAAATGTTACCAAAGCCAGTGAACCTACGAACCTGAGATAGACGCAAAAAGCTGCAATAACTCAGCGGGACAGGCATTCGGTGTCTATCTTCGGTTTAAAAACCAGCATCTGCAGTTCCTTCCTACACAAGAGACAAGAGTGCTTAATTATCATCTGCTCTGGGACTGGAACACTGAAATAATGACTTGCTTCTCTTTACAGGCATATGAAATGCAACAACACAGCAATCGATTATAGAGGTGTACAAAATCGTGAGAGGAATATATCGGGTAAATGTACAGTCTTTTGCCCAGAGCAGGGGAATCAAGAATCAAGAGGACATAGGTTTAAGACGGGGGGGGGGGGGGGGGGGGGAAGATTGAATGGGAACTCTGAATGATGGGACGAGCTGCTGGGGGAGGTAGTTGAGGCAGGTACCGTCATAGTGATTGAGAGTGATCAGCCATGATCGCATTGAATGGCGGTGCTGGCTCGAAGGGCTGAATGGCCTACTCCTGCACCTATTGTCTATTGTCTATTGTCTATAACATTTAAAAGACATTTGGACAGGTACATGGATAGGACAGTTTTAGAGGGCTAGGGGCCAAGCACGGGCAGGTGGGACCAGCGTAGATGGGAGAAAGACACAAAATACTGGGACTCAGCGGGACTGGCCCCATCACTGGAGAGAAGGAACGGGTGATGCTTCGGGTCGGGAATCTTCCATTTTGTTCGGCATAGGCAAATTGAGCGGCAGGGCCTGTTTCCATGCTCTGTGACTCTCTGATGGTGAACGCAGAACATGTACTGCAACCTTGGTTGTGCAACGTCCACGGTAGTTCGCTGCTGAGGTAGGGTTGTGGTTAGTGGTGTGCAGGAAGGTTCATGGGCCTGATGGTTGATCAGAAGAAGAAGTTCCTGAACCTGAAGGTAACAGTTCTTAGGTGCCTTCTTGCCCATGGTGGCAAAGAGATGAGAGTAGGGTGGGTAGAGTGGGAGATGAGAGTAGAGAGTCCCCAGGGTAGAGTGGGTCGATGATGATATTAGAGTCATAAATTGATACAATGTGGAAACAGGCCCCTCGGCCCAACTCCCCACACCAACCAACATCTCCAGCTACACGTCTCAACTTGGTCCATATCCCTCCAAAACTTGTCCGATCAATATTAGCTGCCTTCTTGAGGCAGCCCTCCCTGTAGATCCCCCCCCCCCCCCCCCAATGGTGGGGAGGTCATTCCTGCAGGTGGACCAGGCAATGTCTATCAGTCTGTGGTGCAGACTCGATGGGACGAATGGCCTAATTCTGCTCTTGCTTCTAATGGTCTTTCTGCAGCCTCCTTTGTTCTTGAACGTTTGAGTCGGAAATAAGGGAGCAAAATGAGAACGTGTTCAATTTTGGAGAACAGTAAAGCTGCTATTGAGGGCGTGCAGCGTAGGTTTACTAGGTTAATTCCCGGAATGGCGGGACTGTCATATGTTGAAAGACTGGAGCGACTAGGTTTGTATACACTGGAATTTAGAAGGATGAGAGGGGATCTTATCGAAACGTATAAGATTATTAAGGGGTTGGACATGTTAGAGGCAGGAAACATGTTCCCAATGTTGGGGGAGTCCAGAACCAGGGGCCACAGTTTAAGAATAAGGGGTAGGCCATTTAGAACAGAGATGAGGAAAAACTTTTTTAGTCAGAGAGTTGTGAAACCTGTGGAATTCTCTGCCTCAGAGGGCAGTGGAGGCCAATTATCTGAATAAATTCAAGAGAGAGCTAGATAGAGCTCTTAAGGATAGCGGAGTCAGGGGGTATGGGGAGAAAGCAGGAACGGGGTACTGATTGAGAATGATCAGCCATGATCACATTGAATGGCAGTGCTGGCTCAAAGGGCCGAATGGCCTCCTCCTGCACCTATTGTCTATTGTCTATTGTCTATTGAATAATATAATAGAAGCTGAGTAGCGAGTCAATATTAGGATGCGGAGGAATTTCAGAATGTACACACACACAGAATGTCAACATGCGGTTAAGCAAGCAATTAGGAAGGCAAATGGCATTACTTGCACCTCCTCTAACCTTTCAGGTGAGGCAGAGGTTTACGTACTTCCTCAAAAGATGTGCAATATTGTAGGTTAATTGGCTTCTGTAAATTATCCCTGGTGTGTAGGATAGATCGCTGGTCAGCATGGGCTTGGTGGACTGAAGAGCCTGTTTCCATGCTGTATTTCTAAACTAAACTGAACTAAGGTGAGCTAACTGAACTAAACTAAACCAAACTAAACTAAACTGTGTATATATATTTGTAATCCTTTTTTTTTGATGGCCTGACATTGCCAGCAAAGCCAAAATTGATTTCTCATCCCTAAATGGCCTTGGAAAATTGGTAGGATGTTACCTTCTGAAGCCATTATAATCCTTGTCAAATGTTCTTCCACAGTGCTGTTGAGCTGAGACGAGTTTAGCTCATTGTCACATGCACCGAGGTACAGTGTAAAGCTTTTGTTGCATGCTAACTAGTCAGCGGAAACACAACGCATGATTACAATCGAGCCATCCACCGTGTACAGATACAGATGCTCCCCGACTAACGATGCTTCGACTTCTGATATTTCGACTTTATAACGGTGCAAACGCTGGGCAACGGCTTCGTGCAACGAAGCTCACGTCCGGCCATGTGATCAGGTCTATTAAATGCATCTCCACGTACAATATTTTTGGTTTACGATGGGTTTATCAGAACGTAAACCCCATTGTAAGTTGAGGAGCACCTGTACACGACAAAGGGAATAGCATGAATAACGTTTAGTGCAAGGTAAAGTCCGATCAAGGATAGTCCGAGGGTCTCCGGTGAGGTAGATAGTAGCTCAGGACTGCTCTCGAGTCGTTGGTGGAATGGTTCAGTTGCCTGATAACAGCTGGGAAGAAACTGTCCCTGAATCTGGAAAGTTGGGTGAGGAGTTCTAGTCGATAGAACATTAAACTTAGAACAGTATAACACAGGAACAAGCCCACTGGCCCATAATGTCTGTGCTTAACCCAATGCCAAGCCCATCACTTATCTACCTGCACATAATCCATATCCGTTCATTCCCTGTTTATCCGTGTGCTTATCCAATGGGAAGGGGAGGTAAAATGGTTAACGACCGGGAGATCCAGCAGGCCTTGGCCGAAAGAGCACGCATTCAGTCTAATGGTCTAGGTTTGACAATAGACAACAGACAATAGGTGCAGGAGTAGGCCATTCGGCCCTTCGAGCCAGCACCGCCATTCAATGTGATCATGGCTGATCATTCTCAGTAGGGTCTCGACCCAAAACGTCAACAATTTCCTTTTGTCCAGAGACGCTCTCTGACCCGCTGAGTTATTCCAGTTTTTTGTGTCTCTTTTAGTTTAGTTTAGTTTAGTTTGGAGATGCAGCACAGAAAAAAGGCCCTTCGGTCCACCGGGTCCGCGCCGACATGCGATCCCCGCACATTAACACTATCCTACACCCACCAGGGACATTTTTTACATTTACCAAGCCAATTAACCTACAAACCTGTACGTCTTTCGAGTGTGGGAGGAAACCGAAGTTCTCGGAGAAAACCCACGCAGATCACGGGGAGAACGTACAAACTCCGTACAGACAGCACCCGTAGTCAGGATCGAACCCGGGTCTCCGGCGCTGCATTCGCTGTAAGGCTGCAATTCTACCGCTGCGCACAATTCTACCGTGACTGCCCTTTTTGGTTTAACCCAGCATCTGCATTTCCATCCGACATAAAAGGCATACTGTCGGGTTGCATCACAGTTTGGTGTGGGAACAGCTCTTCCCAAGACCACAAGAAATTGCAGAGTCGTGGATGTTGCCCAGTCCATCACACGGACCAGACTCCCCATCATTGACTCCATCTACACTTCACTTTGCCTTGGGAAAGTAGCTAACATGATCAAAGACCTTTGGCACCCTGATCATTCTTTCTTCTCCCCACTCCCACCGGGCACAAGGGCAGCATGGTGGCGCAGTGGTAGAGTTGCTGCCTTACAGAGCCAGTGGTGAGACCTGCATGGGTTTTCTGCGGGAGCTCTGGTTTTCATTTAAAACTGAGGTGAGAAGAAACGTTTTCACCCAGAGAGTTGTGAATTTGTGGAATTCTCTGCCACAGAAGGCAGTGGAAGCCAATTCACTGGATGAATTTAAAAGAGAGTTAGATAGAGCTCCAGGTGCTGGCATCAAGGGATATGAGGAGAAGACAGGCACGGGTTACTGATTGTAGATGATCAGCCATGATCACAATGATTGGCGGAGCTGGCTCAAAATGGCCAAATGGCCTCCTCCTGCTCCTATGTTTTATGTTTCTATGTTTCTATGTTTCTCCCACACTCCAAAGACATACAGGTTTGTAGGTGAATTTGGCTTTGGTAAAATAATAAATTGTCCCCAGTGTGTGCAGGATAGTGTTAACGTTCGGGGATCACTGGTTGGTGGGCCGAAGGGCCTGTTTCCGCGCCGTGTCTCTAGAATGAAAAACTAAAAGATACAGAAGCTTGAAAACACACCTACAGACTCTGGAACAGCTTCTACCCTTCTGAATCGTCCTTCCATAAGCTGGGGTGCTACTCAGTTCACATCTACCCCATTGCAGACATTGGACCCTGTTACTGGAGTTACAGTACTGAGAACTATATTCTGCACTCTATATCTCCCCTTTTGCTCTACCTATTGTACCTGAGTTTGGCTTGGTTGTAGGGCATGGTGGCGCAGCGGTAGAGTTGCTGCCTTACAGCGCCAGAGACCTAGGTTCGATCCTGACTATGGGTGCCGTCTGCATGGAGATTGTACGCTGTCCCCATGACCTGCGTTGGTTCTACATATATACAGAGACAATAGGTGCAGGAGTAGACCATTCGGCCCTTCGAGCCGGCACCGCCATTCAATGTGATCATGGCTGATCATCCACAATCAGTACCCCGTTCCTGCCTCCTCCCCGTACCCCTTGATTCCATGATCCCTAAGAGCTCTATCTAACTCTCTTTTGAATGCATCCAGTGAATTGGCCTCCACTGTCTTCTGAGGTAGAGAATTCCCCAAATTCACAACTCTGTGTGAAAAAGTTTTTCCTCATCTCAGTTCCAAATGACCTACCCCTTATTCTTAAACTGTGATCCCTGGTTCTGGACTACCCCAACATCAGGAACATGTTTCCTGCATCTAGCGTGTCCAATCCCTTAATAATTTTATATGTTTCTCTCAGATCCCCTCTCATCCGTCTAAATTCCAGTGAATAGAAGCCCAGTCGACCCATTCATTCATCATCTGACAGTCCCACCATCCCGGGAATTTACCTCGTGAACCTACACTGCACTCCCTCAATAGCAAGAATGTCCTTCCTCAAATTTGGAGACCAAAACTGCACACAGTACTCCAGGTGCGGTCTCACTAGGGCCCTGTACAACTGCAGAAGGACCTCTTTGCTCCTATACTCAACTCCTCTCGTTTTGAAGGCCAACATGCCATTAGCTTTCTTCACTGCCTGTTGTATATGTATGCTTACTTTCAGTGACTGATGAACTAGGACACCCAGGTCTCATTGTACTTCCCCTTTTCCTAATCTGACACCATTCAGATAATAATCTGCCTTCTCGTTCTTGCCTCCAAAGTGGATAACCTCACATTTATCCACATTATACTGCATCTGCCATGCATCCGCCCACTCACACAACCTGTCCAAGTCACTCTGCATCCTCATAGCATCCTCTTCACAGTTCCCACTGCCACCCAGCTTTGTGCCATCTGCAAATTTGGTAATGTTACTTTTAACTATTGTTACTTTTCTCCAAGATCTTCGGTTTCCTCCCTCACTCCAAAGACGTTGGTTTGTAGGTTGATTGGCTTGGTATAATTGTAAATTGTCTCTAGTGTATGTAGGATAGTGTTGGTGTTCGGGGATCGCTGGTCGGAGAGGACTCGGTGGGCCAAAGTGCCTGTTTTCGTGCTGTATCTCTACACTAAACGAAGCAGAGGTCAGAAAAAAAAGGACTTACCTTTAGAAAGGAGACGAGTAGGAAACTAAACAAAACTAAACAAAACTAAATTATATACAGTATTATTTGATTTCATTGGATAGCATCTGAAACAATGCTTATTTGTTACAGTACCTTGGTTCACGTGACAACAATAAACTTAAACCTAAACCTCTTTAGGTGCAGTGATGATAAATACATTGTATTTATTCACAAAATGCTGGAGTAACTCAGCAAGTCAGGCAGCGTCTCAAGAGAGAAGGAATGGGTGACGTTTCGGGTCGAGACCCTTCTTCAGACTGATGTCAGGGGGGCGGGACAAAGGAATGATATAGGTGGAGACAGGAGGATAGAGGGAGATCTGGGAAGGAGGAAGGGAAGAGAGGGACAGAGGAACTATCTAAAGTGGGAGAAGTCGATGTTCATACCACTGGGTTGCAAGCTGCCCAGGCGAAATTTTGTCGTGGTTACCGGTGTTCAAAATGAAGCAGATGACACGGAGAATTCTTCAAGAAGTTAAAAGCCTTTATTTGCAAACAACGGCTGGAACAATCAGGATGTCAACCATCTGACTGCCCACTTAGTACATCGGGCAGCCTATTTTTATAGGATTCTTTCAGCCTTATCTTCTTTTCCTTATCTCGCCCTCATACTCCTCTTTACAGTTATTCATCTCTTTGTAGTCATCCTGTTTACCCTACCACCATTAAACCCCACTCATTGATGAATGTCTGTATTTCTTAAAATGTTTCCTTCCACTCTGCGACCATTAAACTTTCAAGTAATCCCCCACTCATTGATGGATGTCTGTATTTCCTAAAATGTTTCCTTCCACCCTTATCTTCTATCCTGGTTCATCCATTAATGTTTCTCCTCCTCCTGAGCAGCAGTTACAGACTCGTGTCAAGGAATGTCTAGAGTGCCTTAATTAGTTACAGAGAGGCACCTAATGCCTAAGTAGTTACAAACCTTAAACAACAATGTCTAATGTATAAAATAATATCGTATTATCTCCCATAATATGAGGTGCTGTTCCTCCAATTTCCGGTGGGCCTCACTATGGCACTGGAGGAGGCCCATGACAGAAAGGTCAGACTGGGAGTGGGAGGGGGAGTTGAAGCGCTCGGCCACCGGGAGATCAGGTTAGTCAATGCGGACCGAGCGCAGGTGTTGAGCGAAGCGATCGCCGAGCCTGCGTTTGGTTCGCCAATGTAAATAAGTTGACATCTAGAGCAGCGGATGCAATAGATGAGGTTGCAGGAGGTGCAGGTGCACAAAATACATTGTGATCGCTTTCCAAATCCCACTTGTGAGTGACTTAGAAGGGAACACATTGGTGGTGGCATCCCGAAAAACCCCGGAATCCTCAGGAATATTCATAACAATAGTATAGACCCATCGAGATATCGAGGCTATTGCTATTTATTAATGAAGCTTTCATGCTCATAATATACAGATACTGATAACACAAACACTGGAACACACAGACACAAATATAATAGAGTTTCAAAGTTGTTTATAATAAACTTCATTCTGACTGAAAATAACAATTTAGATAATGAAAATTGCATTCCAGAAGCTCAAAAGAAATTAAATCTATTTTAAATGTTAACTTCTGAAGTAATGCATCACCATTAATTTTTGCTGTCAGCCCAACAGAATTTACTGGGATCTAATGATGTTTGGTTGGCTCTTAAATAAAATAAAATATATTTAGAGTTTTGTGTTTGCAGCTGGTCTCAGACTGCGAGAGGAAAGATTGAGTGTTCTTTATTCTAACTTTGCTTCACATCTCTGTCTCCCTGGGTCTAATGTAAAGATGGTTGGAGGCCTGGGGCTTGCCTGAACCGGGCACTGCTCCGAACATCTGGAGCGTGGACTGGACTTGCCAAACATGCCGCCTCTGGCATGCCAACATCTGGAGAGTGGACTGGACATGCCAAACATGCCGCCTCTGGCATGCCAACATCTGGAGCGTGGACTGAACACTCCAAACATGCCGCCTCTCGCATGCCAACATCTGGAGAGTGGACTGGACTCACCAAACATGCCGCCTCTGGCATGCCAACATCTGGAGTGTGGATTGGACTCGCCAAACATGCCGCCTCTCGCATGCCAACATCTGGAGCGTGGACTGGACTCGCCAAACATGCCACCTCTGGCATGCCAACATCTGGAGCGTGGACTGGACATGCCAAACATGCCACCTCTCGCATGCCAACATCTGGAGCGTGGACTCGCCAAACATGCCGCCTCTGGCATGCCAACATCTGGAGCGTGGCCTGGACTCGCCAAACATGCTGCCTCTCGCCTGCCAACATCTGGAGCGTGGCCTGGACTCGCCAAACATGCTGCCTCTCGCCTGCCAGGCAACATCTCCGGAGAAAAGGAGTAGGTGACGTTTCGGGCTGAGACCTTTCTTCAGACCGAGATTCAGGGAAAAGGGGAACCGAGAGATTTGGACGGTACTTAGGATCAATGAATGGAAGATATGCAGAAAAGGAATGATAATCAAAGAAATGTGTAGCCCACAACGGCCCATTGTTGGCCGTGGGATAGGTGATAGCGAATTAATACAGAGAGTGAAACTCAACAGGACGACAGTGAAACTAGTACGATGACTAGGGTGGGGGAGGGATGGAGAGAGAGAGGATGCAAGGGTTACTTGAAGTTACAGAAATCAAAAGTCATACAGCTGGGTTGTAAGGTCTGAAGAAGGGTCTCGACCCGAAACGTCACCCATTCCTTCACTCCAGAGACGCTGCCTGTCCCGCTGAGCTACTCCAGCTTTTTGTGTCCATCTTCAGCTAGGTTGTAATGTGCCCAAAGAAAATATGAGGTGCTGTTCCTCCAGATTTGCTAACCCCCCTCTCTCTCTGAACCAGAAACGTTGTCTGTCCATTCCATCCACGGATGCTGCCTGACCCACTGAGTTCCTCCAGCACTTTTCCTTTTAGAACAGGATGGCAGAGGAACGGGCCCTTCACCCTTCAATGTTGGAGTCGAATCATGATACCATGTCTCATCTGCCTGTGCATGATCCATATCCCTCTATTCCCTGCTCTACCATGTGACCATCTAAAAGCCTCGAAAACACCACTATCATATCTGTCTGCACCACCACCCTGGGCAATGTGTTCCAGGCCTCCACCGCTCTCTGTGTGAAAAACTTGACCAGCCCACCTCCGTTAAACTTTCCCCCTCTCACCTTCTAGCTATGCCCTATATTTGATATCTCCCCTGGAAATATTTTACCCTGGGAAAATGCTTCTGACTGCGTACCTTATCAGTGCCTCCCATACCTTTATGTACTTGTATCAAGTCTCCCCACCACCCCCAACATTCCAGAGGAAACAATCCAAGATGGCTGAAACCTTCTAATCCAGACACCATTCTGGTTTGCTTGAGATTATTAAGTGATTGGACAAGCTAGAGGCAGGAAACATGTTCCCAATGTTGGGGGGGGGGGGGGGGGGGGGTCCAGAACAAGGGGCCACAGTTTAAGAATAAGGGGTAGGCTATTTAGAACAGAGATGAGAAAAAACTTTTTCAGTCAGAGAGTTGTAAATCTGTGGAATTGTCTGCCTCAGAAGGCAGTGGAGGCCAATTCTCTGAATGCATTCAAGAGAGAGCTAGATAGAGCTCTTAAAGATAGTGGAGTCAGGTGGTATGGGGAGAAGGCAGGAACGGGGTACTGATTGAGAATGATCAGCCATGATCACATTGAATGGCGGTGCTGGCTCGAAGGGCCGAATGGCCTCCTCCTGCACCTATTGGCTATTGTCTCCAGCGGCTCCCTCCTGGTCCGGCCGACCGACGAGCCTTCAGGTCTTCCGGGCAGGCACCTCGAACTCCCCGGGACTGTGGTTGCCCCCCACCACCACCACCTCCATCTTGTCCCTCTCAGTCTTGCTTGTAGCAGTAACAAAGTGAAACTTGCCCAATCTTGCTTCGTGCGGAGAATTATAACGAGCAATGTTCTGCAGGTGCACGAGACGACTTTTTGGCACGGGGATGACCTGGCAGTTGGCCAGTTTCAGGATTGGGAAGCGGTGCCAGTCAGGAAATGGAATATCGGATAATGCGGTCAAATCCCCAGTGAGCTCCAGAGCTTCGGGAAGTGTAGTGGGATTGCCAGTCACGGCCAGTTCATCGTTGGTACACGGTGATGTTGGCAGTGAAGAGGAGGCAAGGAAGAGCATTGTGTTCAAAACTTAAACCTGACCTTTGATTTTCAAGTTGGCGTGTAAAAGGAATAATTTCTGACAACTTCTTCAAAGCCCAGAGGACCGGATGACTCTGAGAAATTACTAGATTGCTGCCCTGACTTTTTATTCACTGCCGTAAAAGTTCGACACTTAGCTATTCGATATCAAAGTCATTCAAAATATGTACATTTGCCGTTTTATGGCTCCATTAGTGCCAGATGTGGGGTTTATGGCAATGGTTTATGCAGGTGCTTTATGGCTTTTATTGCAGCTCTGCCAATACCGCCCGACACAGTTACAGATGATTCAGTCTGCACCCTAAAGCAGCCATGGATACGGCACCTTCAGAGATGCACCGAGGTCTCATGTTCTGTTTTAGTTTTAGTTTAGTTTAGAGATACAGCGCGGAAACAGACCCTTTCGGCACACCGGGTCCGCGCCGACCAGCGATTCCCCGCGTATTAACACTATCTTATACCCACCGGGGACAATCTCAGCCTCAATTACCTCCTCAGGCTGCTTGTTCCATACACCCACCACCCTTTGCATGATAAAGTTATCTCAACGATATGATACGATAGAACTTTATTTGTCCCAGGAGGGAAATTGATCTGCCAGACTTCATACACGATAGTACCTTCAGTACTTCTTCGACGGTAACCCTGACCGCTCTCAAGACACTTCCATTGACTTCCCCAAGTTCCTCCGTCCTCCTGTCTTTCTCCTCGGTAAATGCAGAGGAGAAATACTCACTGAGGACCTTGCCCATCTCCTGTGGCTCCACACAGAGGCGACCGCTTTGATTCCTGAGAGGTCCCATTCTGTCTCTCGTTACCCTTTTCCCCCCTTAAGTATTTATATATTTTTTGGGGATTGCAGATGGTTCACTTGCCTGATAATAGCTGGGAAGAAACGTACCCCTCATATTCTGTTACCTTTCTTTGCTCCTCTCTTCAAGATACTTAACGGCATGGTGGCACGGTAGCAGAGTTGCTGCCTGATGTACCTTTAGGAAGGAAATGAGGAGGAATTTCTTTAGTCAGAGGGTGGTGAATCTATGGAATTCATTGCCGCAAAAAGGCTGAGGTGGCCAAGTCAATGGATATTTGTAAGGCAGAGGTTGATAAATTCTTAATTATTACGGGTGTCAGGGCTTATGGGCAGAAAGCAGGAGAATTGGGTTGAGAGGGAGCGATAGATCAGCCATGATTGAATGGCGGAGTAGACCTGATGGGCCAAATGGCCTCATTCTGCTCCTATCACATGTGAACCTATGAACTACAGCGCCAGAGAGAGACCCGGGTTCGATCCTGACTACGGGTGCTGTCTGTACAGAGTTTGTACGTTCTCCCCGTGACCTGCGTGGGTTTTCTCCGGGTGCTCCGGTTTCCTCCCACACTCCAAAGACGCGCAGGTTTGTAGGTCTCAGTAAAAAGTGACCCATGCAGGGATAGGACAGGTTTGGAGGGATATGGACCATACGCAGGCAGGTGGGACTAGTGTAGCTGGGACATGTAGACCCATGTGGGCAAGTTGGGCCGAAGGGCCTGTTTCCATGCTGTACCACTCTATGCCTCTAAAAAACTCAATCATTTTCTCAGATTGGGTGGCTGACAGCTTTGATAAAAGAAGGATCTTGGAGTCCAAGTACAGAACTCCCAGAAAATGGCAACATAAGTAGATCAGGTGGTAAAGAAGGCACATGGTCTGTTTGCTTACATATGTGGGGCATTGAGTGTAAGAGTTGGGAAGTTGTGATGCAGCTTTGTTTAGGCTGCATTTGGAGTATTGCGTGCAGTTCTAGTCACCACCTTACATGAAGGATGTGGAGGCGTTGGAAAGGGTTTAGTTTAGTTTAGTTTAGTTTAGAGATACAGTTCGGAAACAGGCCCTTCGGACCACCGAGTCCGCACCGACCAGCGATCCCCGCACACTAACACTACCTTACACACACTCGGGACAACTAGCGTTAGAGAGAGCTCTTAAGGATAGCGGAGTCAGGGGGTATGGGGAGAAGGCAGGAACGGGGTACTGATTGTGAATGATCAGCCATGATCACATTGAATGGTGGTGCTGGCTCGAAGGGCCGAATGGCCTACTCCTGCACCTATTGTTTATTGTCTAACTCTTTTTATATTTACACCAAGCCAATTAACCTGCGAACCTGTACGCCTTTGGAGTGTGGGAGAAAACCGAAGATCATGGAGAAAGCCCATGCAGGTCACGGGGGAGGACGTATAAACTCCGTACAGACAAGCACCCACAGTCAGGATGGAACCCGGGTCTCTCACGCCACTGTGCTGCCCAGGTGCAGAGGAGATGTTGCCTGGGTTAGGTGGCATTAGCTGCAGGGAAAGATTGGACAGACTTGGCTTGTTTTCTCTGTGACCCAGGAGGTTGTGGGGAGAACTGATAGAAGCGTACAAAAATTATGAGAGGCGTCGTTAGGTCGGACATTTGGAACCTTTTGGAACCAGGTTAGAAAAATCAAATAATGGAGGGCATGGCTTGAAGGCGAGAGATGCAATGTTAAAGGAGATGTGTGGGACATGTTTTTTGCACAATGGGTGGTTTATTGCACAACGAGAGCATCCTAACACATGACATCCCTGTGTGGTATCTCAGCTGCACGGAGGCAGAGAGGTGAGCTCTTCAGCGGGTAGTCCATAGAGCTCAGAGGACCATCGGAACACAGCTACCAGCCTTGGAGGGCATCTACAACATACGATGCCTCAGAAAAGCCACCAGCATCCACAAAGACTCCTCACACCCCTGCAACAGTCTGTTCGAACTTCTACCATCGGGCAGACGATACAAGGCCTTCTACGCCCGTACCTCCAGACTCAGGAACAGCTTCATCCCCAGGGCCATAGCTGCCATGAACCGGTCCTGCTGAGCCGGATGGTCACATCGCACAGTGAACCGGCACAGATCTACTTGAACTTTATACTGTTTCAAACTGTTTCTAATTTGTTTCACTGGGTTGTATAAATTTATGCTGATTAGCTAATTGATTTATTGCATCGTATGGGAGGCACATTCCCAATCTCGTTGTACCCCTGTACAATGACAATAAAGATATATTGTATTGTATTGTATTATGTTCCTGGAACACACTGCCCGGGTGGTGGTGGAGGCAAATACGATAATGTCATTTAACATATAACATATAACATATAACAACTACAGCATGGAAACAGGCCTGTCCGGCCCTACCAGTCCACGCCGACCATTCTCCCTGACCTAGTCTCATCTACCTGCACTCAGACCATAACCCTCTAATCCCCTCCTATCCATATACCTATCCAATTTACTCTTAAATAATAAAATCGAGCCAGCCTCCACCACTTCCACCGGAAGCCCATTCCATACAGCCACCACCCTCTGAGTAAAGAAGTTCCCCCTCATGTTACCCCTAAACCTTTGTCCCTCAATTCTGAAGCTATGTCCCCTTGTTGGAATCTTCCCCACTCTCAAAGGGAAAAGCCTACCCACGTCAACTCTGTCCGTCCCTCTCAAAATTTTAAAAACCTCTATCAAGTCCCCCCTCAACCTTCTACGCTCCAAAGAATAAAGACCCAACCTGTTCAACCTCTCTCTGTAGCCTAAGTGCTGAAACCCAGGCAACATTCTAGTAAATCTCCTCTGTACCCTCTCCATTTTGTCGACATCCTTCCTATAATTTGGCGACCAGAACTGCACACCATACTCCAGATTCGGCCTCACCAATGCCCTGTACAATTTTAACATTACATCCCAACTTCTATACTCGATGCTCTGATTTATAAAGGCAAGCATACCAAACGCCTTCTTCACCACCCTATCCACATGAGATTCCACCTTCATGGAACAATGCACAGTTATTCCCAGATCCCTCTGTTCCACTGCATTCCTCAATTCCCTACCATTTACCCTGCACGTCCTATTTTGATTTGTCCTACCAAAATGCAGCACCTCACACTTATCAGCATTAAACTCCATCTGCCATCTTTCAGCCCACCCTTCCAAAAGGCCCAAGTCTCTCTGTAGACTTTGAAAATCTACCTCACTATCAACTACTCCACCTATCTTAGTATCATCTGCATATTTACTAATCCAATTTGCCACACCATCATCCAGATCATTAATGTAAATGACAAACAACAGTGGACCCAACACAGATCCTTGGGGTACTCCACTAGACACTGGCCTCCAACCTGACATACAATTGTCAACCGTTACCCTCTGGTATCTCCCATTCAGCCATTGTTGAATCCATCTTGCAACCTCACTATTAATACCCAACGATTTAACCTTCTTAATCAACCTTCCATGTGGAACCTTGTCAAATGCCTTACTGAAGTCCATATAGACAACATCCACAGCCTTGCCCTTATCAATTTCCCTGGTAACCTCTTCAAAAAATTCAAGAAGATTAGTCAAACATGACCTTCCAGGCACAAATCCATGTTGACTGTTTCTAATCAGGCCTTGATTATCCAAATAATTATATATATTGTCCCTAAGTATCTTTTCCATTAATTTTCCCACCACAGACGTCAAACTAATAGGTCTATAATTGCTAGGTTTACTTTTAGAACCTTTTTTAAACAAGGGCACAACATGCGCAATGCGCCAATCTTCCGGCACCATCCCCGTTTCTAATGACGTTTGAAATATTTCCGTCATAGCCCCTGCTATTTCTGCACTAACTTCCCTCAATGTCCTAGGGAATATCCTATCAGGACCTGGAGACTTATCCACTTTTATATTTTTCAAAAGTGTCCGTACCTCCTCTTCTTTAATCCTCCTAATTTCCATCACTACTCTACTTGTTTCGCTTACCTCACATAATTCAATATCCTTCTCCTCGGTAAATACCGAAGAAAAGAAATTGTTTAATATCTCCCCCATTTCTTCCGGCTCAGCACATAGCTGACCACTCTGACTCTCTAATGGACCAATTTTATCCCTCACTATCCTTTTGCTATTGACATATCTGTAGAACCCCTTGGGGTTTACTTTTACATTACTTGCCAAAGCAGCCTCATATCTTTTTTTCGCTTTTCTAATTTCCTTCTTAAGATTCCTTTTACATTCTTTATATTCCTCAAGAACCTCATTTACTCCCTGCCGCTTATATTTATTGTATATCTCCCTCTTTTTCCGAACCAAGTGTCCAATTTCCCTGGAAAACCACGGCTCTTTCAAATTATTATTCTTTCCTTTCCACCGAACAGGGACATAAAGACTCTGTACTCTCAAAATTTCACCTTTAAATATCCTCCATTTCTCTATTATATCCTTTTCATAAAACAAAAATTTCCATTTCACTCCTTTTAAATCCTTTCTCATCTCCTCAAAATTATCCTTTCTCCAATCCAAAATCTCAACCCTTGGTCCAGATTTGACCTTCTCCATAATGATATTAAAACTAATGGCATTGTGATCACTAGACCCAAAGTGCTCCTCAACACATACCTCCGTCACCTGACCCATCTCATTTCCCAACAGGAGGTCCAACACTGCCCCTTCTCTGGTAGGCACCTCTACGTATTGCTGCAAAAAACTATCCTGCACACATTTTACAAACTCCAAACCATCCAGCCCTTTAACAGAATGTGATTCCCAGTCTATATACGGAAAATTGAAATCACCCACAATCACCACTCTGTGCTTACTACTAATATCTGCTATCTCCTTACATATTTGCTCTTCCAATTCTCGTTCCCTATTTGGCGGTCTATAATACACCCCTATAAGTGTTGCTAAACCTTTCTCATTTCTGAGTTCCACCCAAACAGCCTCCCTAATTGAGCCTTCTAGTCTGTCCTGCCAAAGCACTGCTGTGATATCCTCCCTGACAAGCAATGCAACACCCCCACCTCTTGCCCCTCCGATTCTATCACATCTGAAACAATGAAATCCTGGAATATTTAATTGCCAATCGCAACCCTCCTGCAACCACGTTTCACTGATCGCCACAACATCATACTTCCAGATGTCAATCCAGGCTCTAAGCTCATCCACCTTTCTTACAATGCTCCTAGCATTAAAATATACACATTTAAGGGACCCATCATTTCTTATTCTCAGTTTATTTCTTTTCCCTTCTTTCTCTCCAACATATTGGGTCTGAGTGTTTCCCTTTTCTGCCTCCTGCCTCACACACTGCCTGTTAGCTATCTGTGTTTGAGTCCCTCCCCCCAACCGTACTAGTTTAAAGTCTCCGCAATTATTTTAGCAAATCTCCCCGCCAGGATATTGGTTCCCCTCAGGTTCAGATGCAACCCGTCCTTTTTGTACAGGTCATACTTCCCCCAGAAGAGGTCCCAATGATCCAGAAACTTGAATCCCTGCTCCCTGCACCAGTTCCTCAGCCACGTATTTATCCTCCACCTCACTCCATTCCTATTCTCACTATCGCGTGGCACAGGCAGTAAGCCTGAGATTATTGCTTTGGAAGTCCTTTTTTTTAACTCTCTTCCTAGCCCCCTAAATTCTCCTTTCAGGACCTCTTCCCTTATCCTACCTATATTGTTGGTACCTATATGTACCACGACCTCTGGCTCCTCTCCCTCCCCTTTCAGGATATCCTGGACACGCTCAGACACATCCTGGACACCGGCACCAGGGAGGCAAACCACCATCCGGGTCTCCCGACTGCGTCCACAGAAATGCCTATCTGACCCCCTCACTATAGAGTCCCCTATTACTATCGCTCTCCTCTTCCTTTCCCTACCCTTCTGAGCAACAGGGCCGGACTCCTTGCCAGAGGCCCGGGCACCGTCGCTGCCCTCAGGTAGGCTGTCCCCCCCAACAGTACTTAAACAGGAGTACTTATTTCCAAGGGGTACAGCCACCGGGGTACTCCCTAGTCCCTGCCTCTGCTCCTTGCCCCCCCTAACAGTGACCCACTTGTCTACCTCCCGTGGTCTAGGAGTGACCACCTCTCTGTAACTCCTATCTATAACCTCCTCACTCTCCCTGACCAGACGGAGGTCATCAATCTGCCGCTCCAGGTTCCTAATACGGTCCCTTAGGAGCCCCATCTCGTCGCACCTGGCGCAGATGTGGATGTCTGGAAGACTATCAGACTCCCAGATTCCCCACATCCGACACCCAGAACAAAAAACTGCCCTGGCACTCATACTCTCCAAACAAAGCCCCGTGCTCGGTTACTAAACCTACCGCCCGGCCGCTGCTCCAACCGCTCCAACCGCCCACCCAAAAGAACTGAGTGATCTCCTGGGAGAGGCGAAAAACCGGATAAAAAACCCAGGCCAATTTGGGAAAAAATCCGGGAAATTCCTCTCCGACCCCAAGCTGGGCGATCGAAACTTGTCCGGGAGATCACACGGGTCTTACTCCTTACTATCCCCACCCAATCCCCACACAATCCCCACACACTACTTCCCAAGCAACACAGCTTGAGACATTTATGAGACTTTTGAATAGGTGTATGGATATGGAGGCAATGGAAGGATATGGATTATATGTATTCCATATAATTGGGAGCACTGCGAGCGCAATATCTGAGGAAGGATGTGCTGGCTCTGGAGAGGGTCCAGAGGAGGTTTACAAGAATGATCCCAGGAATGAGTGGGTTGACATATAATGAGCGTTTGACAGCACTGGGCCTGCTGTACTGGCTGGAGTTTAGAAGGTTGAGGGGGGACCTCAGTGAAACTTACAGAATAATGAAAGGCATAGATAGAGTGGATGTGGAAAGGATGTTTCCACTGGTGGAAGAGTCTAGGACCAGGGGTCACAGCCTCAGAATTAAAGGACGTTCTTTTAGAAAGGAGGTGAGGAGGAACTTCTTTAGTCAGAGGGTAATTAATCTGTGGAACTCATTGCCACAGAGGGCTGTGGAGGCCGTCAGTTGATATTTTTCAGGCAGAGATAGACAAATTCTTGCTTAGAACCGGTGTAAAAAGTTATGGGGAGAAGGCAGGAAAATGGGATTAGGAGGCAGAGATCGGCCATGATGGAATGGCGGAGTGGACCCAATGGGCCGAATGGCCTAATTCTACTCCTATAACTTATGAACTTGTGGCATGGATTAAGACAATAACAAACCAAACTAATTTAAACAGTGGATTGACACAAAAAGCTGGAGTAACTCAGCGGGACATGCAGCGAATGGGTGGCGTTTCGGGTCGAGATCCTTCTTCAGAGTAATCGAAGCAGTGGACAAGGTTGACATTGTTACTCCTGCCTGCTAGATTCTCACCTGCGCCGCCACCCGTCCTCCTGTCAAGTATCAACAGGCAAACCTTTCATCGCTAGAACAATAGACAATAGACAATAGGTGCAGGAGGAGGCCATTCGGCCCTTCAAGCCAGCACCGCCATTCAATGTGATCATGGCTGATCACTCTCAACCAGTACCCCGTTCCTGCCTTCTCCCCATACCCCCTGACTCCACTATCCTTAAGAGCTCTATCTATCTCTCTCTTGAATGCATTCAGAGAATTGACCTCCACTGCCTTCTGAGGCAGAGAATTCCACAGATTTACAACTCTCTGACTGAAAAAGTCTTAAACTGTGGCCCCTTGTTCTGGTCTCCTCCAACATTGGGAACATGTTTCTTGCCTCTAACGTGTCCAACCCCTTAATAATTTTATATGTTTTGTGATGTCTTGAGAGGTCGGGAGCTTTTCTCTTGAAGGTTGGGAGGTGTGGGTGCCGGGAAATGAAGACAGAAAAGTTCTTGTTTTCAAACTTAAATTCCATATATTTAGTCTTTTCCAAAAACAGGTAAACTTAATTGTTTGCAGACAGGTACACAAAACCAAAACAGGTAGTTAAATCAAAACTGTAGCTTGCTGCCTTCTTACAAAATTAAAACTCAAACACTGCTTCTCTCCCCGTCTGCTCCAGTCGTTGTCTCTCTTTTTAAATACATTGCTTCCCTTCCCTTTTAGCTCTCTCACTGAGGCAATCAGCTCATCTGGTTCAGCTGGGTAGCTATCAGTGTCAGCAGCAATCAGTGTCAGCAGCAATCAGTGTCAGCAGCAATCAGTGTCAGCAGGGCAGGCAGCCCTGCTGACTATGGGTTTTGTAGTCTTTTGCTGGCAGCCATGATGGTTTGTAGTCCCTGTTGCATCCACCGGGAGGAATTGTATCTCCCCACTATGACTCTACCTCTCATGATATCACAGTTTCCATAAGATCCCCTCTCATCCCTCTAAATTCCAGTGTATACAAGCCTAGCCACTCCAGTCTTTCAACATATGACAGTCCTGCCATTCTGGGAATTAACCTGACTTTTTCAGTCAGAGAGTTGTAAATCTGTGGAATTCCACCCTGCACCACCTTTCCGCCCTGAAAGCTAAATCTAAAGTCTGAGGTCTAAAACTCCAGAGAAAAAAAACTTGGGGTTTTTCCGAACCACTGCTTTTTCACGTCGCTTGATCTGAGCTGTGCTTTATGTCGTGGCCTGGAATGCCTTGAAGAATAAAAACCTTTCGTCACCACATCACACCAATTCAAAATGGAGGCGAGAGATGGCAGCCCTGAGCCGTGACTTATTGAAGCTGCGAAGAGCACTGCAAATAACAACAGATTGGTTTGCCAGGTTCCCACGGCAACCGTCAGTCAATCGCAGTCATTGCCAAGAAGATTGGAGAGAGTCAATCAGAAAGTAGCAATCATCGATTAAATTACAGAACCTCCGGGAGTCCATGGTGGGGGACTATTCGGCCCATCGTGACAATACTAGCCAGCTGTTTTGGCACATTGGGCTTCATCAGTTAGAGTTCACAAGAATGATCCCAGGAATGAGTAGGTTAGCCTATGATGAGCGTTAGTCAGCACTGGGCCTGTACTCGCTGGAGTTTAGAAGAATGAGGGGGAACCTTATTGAAATGTACAGAATAGTGAAAGACGAGGATGTGGAGAGAATGTGGTGCCATCAGCGATGGCAGCCTCGCCAACGGTCTGTATGTCTTTTTTGTTATTTTTAGTGTGTTTTAAAAGTTTGTGTTAATATTCTCTGATTTGTTTTATGTGGGGGGTGGGGGGAGGGGGAGGGGAAACTTGTTTTCAATCTCTTCGCTTGCCGGAGATGCGATTGTTTTCCGGATCGTATCTCCGGTCGCTCTGCGGCCTAACATCATGGAGCTGGCGGCCTTGCTCGAGACTGACTTTGAGCCCCACCGCGGGGCCGTGGGCTTACCATTGGAGCCTGCGATCCCTTGCCTGGGGTCGACGCTCCAACCGCGGCCTGTGGATTTCAACATCGAGGAGCTCGCAGTCTCGGGTAGAGGCTGATGTCGGGAAGCTCCAAAGTCGCAGGAGGTTCGACCTGCCCCGACCCGGGGCCCGATCGCCCGGCGCGGGGTTCTGAGATGCGGGAGCTTGATCGCCCCGACGTGGAGGGCCCGACCACCGGCTACGGGGGCCAAGATTGTCCCGTCAACGGAAGGCTCGAGGCCCCCGACCGCGGGAGAACAAAGAAGGGAAGACGATTGAACTTTTTTTCCCCCTTCCATCACAGTGTGGAATGTAGAGGAGTCACTGTGCTGGATATTCGTGTTAAAATGTATTTGTGTGTTTTGTTGGTGTGACTGTATGTCAAATCAAATTCCTCGTATGTTACATAGAAACATAGAAACATAGAAAATAGGTTCAGGAGTAGGCCATTCGGCCCTTCGAGCCTGCACCGCCATTCAATATGATCATGGCTGATCATCCAGCTCAGTAACCCGTACCTGCCTTGTCTCCATACCCCCTGATCCCTTTAGCCACAAGGGCCACATCTAACTCCCTCTTAAATATAGCCAATGAACTGGCCTCAACTACCTTCTGTGGCAGAGAATTCCACAGACTCACCACTCTCTGTGTGAAAAAATGTTTTCTCATCTTGGTCCTAAAAGACTTCCCCCTTATCCTTAAGCTGTGACCCCTGGTTCTGGACTTCCCCAACATCGGGAACAATCATCCCGCATCTAGCCTCTCCAACCCCTTAAGAAATTTATATGTTTCAATAAGATGCCCCCTCAGTCTTCTAAATTCCAGCGAGTACAAGCCGAGTCTATCCAGCCTTTCTTCATATGAAAGTCCTGCCATCCCAGGGATCAATCTGGTGAACCTTCTCTGTACTCCCTCTAAGGCTAGAATGTCTTTCCTCAGATTAGGAGACCAAAACGTTGTTGCAAAACATACTTGGCTAATAAAGTATAATTATGATTATGTTGATGATGATTATGACTATGACTAATGGGAGAGTCTAGGACTATAGGTTATAGCCTCAGAATTAAAGGACGTTCTTTTAGGAAGGAAATGAGGAAAACATTATTTATGTATGACACTTATGGTTTCATGATCTTATGATCTATTCATGAACCTGTCCAAATGTCTTTTAAACATCTTAATTGCACCTACGTCTACCATTCCCAGATCAGTCCACCATGAGGATCCTTATCAAATGCCAAAAAGCTGCAGTAACTCAGTGTGGACAGGCAGCATCTCTAGAGAAAAGGAATAGGTGATGTTTCGGGTCGAGACCCTTCTTCAGGCTGAGAGTCAAGGGAAAGGGAAAAGACAGATATAGACAGTGATTTAGGGAGATATAGAACAAAGCAATTAAACACTTGTGCTAAAAGTAACAATGATCAAGGAAAAGTGGAGCCCACAATGGTCCATTGTTGGCTATGGGCTCTTAAAACGTTGGGATAGTCCCAGCCTTAACTACCTCCTCTGGCAGCTTGTTCCACACACCCACCACCCTTTGTGTGAGAAGGTTACCCCTCAGATTCCTATTAAATCTTTTCCTCTTTTTAGATTTTAGATTTAGAGATACAGCGCAGAAACAGGCCCTTCGGCCCACCGGGTCCGCGCCGCCCAGCGATCCCCGCACATTAACACTATCCTACACCCACTAGGGACAATTTTTACATTTTCCCAGCCAATTAACTTACAAACCTATACGTCTTTGGAGTATGGGAGGAAACCGAAGATCTCGGAGAAAACCCACGCAGGTCACGGGGAGAACGTACAAACTCCGTACAGATGGCGCCCGTAGTCAGGATCGAACCTGAGTCTCCGGCGCTGCATTCGCTGTAAGGCAGCAACTCTACCGCTGCGTCACCGTGCCGCCCTCTTCATCTTAAGCCTATGTCCCCATGTCCTCTTCACCTACTCTGGGCAAGAGACTCTGTGTATCTACCCGATCTATTCCTCTCATGATTTTATACACCTCTATGAGATCACCCCTCATCCTCCTGAGTTCTAAGGAGTAGAGCCCCAGCCTACTCAACCTGTCCCGATAGCTCAGACCCTCTAGTCCTGGCAACATCCTCGTAAAATCTTCTCTGTACCCTTTCCAGCTTGGATCGCGTAGGCCAACGTGGACTGAGCTCCTCAAGGTTTCCTCCATTTGACTGAAATCCATGTAGGCCCATCCACCTCCCTACCCTCATCAATCACCTTCGCCTCCTCTTGCGGTGGATTCCGATTTTGAACCAGGTTAAGGTGCAGCGGGCAGAATCCTTCAGGTTATTTGTTGTAGCTGGAACCGGGGGATGAAAAATGGGCAGGAGAGACCTGCAAATTTGTAATGAAAGTGAAATCCTGTCAGTTCTGGCTACTGATGCTGACTGACCTGCAAGAGAGAGCATTCTACGGTGATTTATGGTATCATGTCACAAGCCCTTTATGGATAAGGAAGTTATAGCAACCTGCAATTGAAACAAAACATGTTATTTTTAGCATCTCTGTCACTGTCCTGGGTTCATTCCTGACCTCGGGTCTTGCCTGTGCACACTTTATTCTAACTCGAACAGTGAAAGGCCCGAATAGAGTGGATGTGGAGAGGATGTTTCCACTAGTGGGAGAGTCTAGGACCAGAGGCCAAAGCCTCAAAATTATAGGACGTTCCTTTAGGAAGGAGATGAGGAGTGATTTCTTCAGTGGTGAATCTGTGGAATTCTTTGCCACAGACGGCTGTGGAGGTCAAGTCAGTGGATATTTTTAAGGCAGAGATAGAGGGATTCTTGATTAGTTTAGTTTAGAGATACAGCGCGGAAACAGGCCCTTCAGCCCACTGGGTCCACGCCGACCAGCGATCCCCGCACATTAACACTATCCTACACGCACCAGGGACAATTTCTATATTTACCATGCCAATTATCCTACATATCTGTACGTCTTTGGAGTGTGGGGAGGAAACCGAAGATCTCGGAGAAAACCCACGCAGATCACGGGGAGAACGTACAAACTCTGTACAGACAGCACCCATAGTCGGAATCGAACCCGGGTCTCCGGCGCTGCATTCGCTGTAAGGCAGCAACTCTGCCGCTGTGCCACCGTGCCGCCCATTATTTTTAGTACCGGTGTCAGGGGTTACGGGGAGAAGGCAGGTGAATGGGGTTAGGAGGGAAAGATAGATCAGCCACGGATGAATGGCGGAGTGGACTTGATGCGCCAAATAGCTTAATCCTGCTCCTATCACTTATGAATTTATGACGTTACTAGACCAAGTGGACCCATTGGGCCCAAACCTCTCCTGCATTGGTGCAGCACCCTCTCCTCCCCTCTTCCCCCCACCCCCTCCCCCTCCCCCTCCCTCCTCCCCCTCCCTCCTCCCCTCCCCCCCTCCCTCCCCCTCCCCCTCCCTCCTCCCCCTCCCATCTCCCCACCCCCTCCCCTCCCCCTTCCTCTTCCCCCTGCCTCCCCCCTCCTCCCCTCCCTCCCCGTCCCCCTCCCCCCCACTCCATCCCCCTCAACCGTCCTTATCCTCCCTCCTCCCCCCCATCCTCCCTCCTCCCTCCTCCCCCCTCCCTCCCTCTTCCCTCCCTCCCCTAGGAGACAGATTTAAACTTTAAAATGTGAATAGCTTTAAAAATGTAACACCGATTTCGATGAAACCTCTTCTATTAGCACCAAAGGGACGACGGTGAGTAAGGTGGGCCTAAAATTGTCGCGCTGTCGTGTACTGTTTTGGCTGTAGTTCAGGAACAAACAAAGAAACAAACGAGAGATTTAGTGTATAGATGAACCCAGGTAAGGCAGCAGCTCTGCCGCTGTGCCGCTGTGCCGCCCCGCGGTCAGTGGCAGGTCTGGGTGCTTTCGGCCCGGTGTTACGGGGGCACTGATGGTTACCTGTGTAGTACCTGTGTCAGTGCGGTGAAAGACCGCCACCGAGGAGATGAACGCTGACAGTATCAGGATGATGGTATCACACGCGGCATCATTCTCACCGCACTTTGTGCTGCCATCAAAGCACTGGAAAACTCAACTACATCATGGTATCACGTTGATAATATAGTGCACGTTGCAGTGGCAGTATCTACCAGATTAAAGATTCAAGGCCCCAAGAGTGTTTATTTAACAAATGCACCAGCTGTAAATCGGAACAACAAAATTCTCACTTGCTATGACTTTGCAGTCAGTGGGACAGTGAGCAGCTGGCAGCGCTGTGTAGGAAGGAACTGCTGATGCTGGTTTACAGAGAGATAAGACACAAAATGCTGGAGTAACTCAGCGGGACAGGCAGCATCTCTGGAGAAAGGAGTCAGGTGACGTTTCGGGTCAAGATCCTTCTTCCGACTGAAGAAGGGCCTCGACCCGAAAAGTCACCCGTTCCTTCTCACCAATAGACAACAGACAATAGGTAATAGGTGCAGGAGGAGGCCATTCGGCCCTTCGAGCCAGCACCGCCATTTAATGTGATCATGGCTGATCATTCTCAGGGTTGCTGCCTGTCCCGCTGAGTTACTCCAGCATTTTGTGTCTATCTCCTCTCCCCTTCCATCTTTATGGAAACTTTCCTCTGGCTTCACTGCACACACTTTATCTATCCTTACCTCACGTCTTTTGGCTTCGCGTCTCTGGCTTTTGTCCAACCATCTGCCTGTCAAAACCCCCCAATTGCCTGCATCTCACCAGGTCATTGAACCATAAGACTTGGCGACATTTTGCAATCTCCCGGCAAGACCTCAAACACCCCTGTTGTTACATTGGCCACAACGCAGGGTCTTACTCACGCCTTAACCTGTGCTGATCGATCCATTGCTACTAATGTGAGCACTCTAGGTCTGAGACATGATTCATAGAAACATAGAAACATAGAAAAATAGAAAAGAGGTGCAGGAGTAGGCCATTCGGCCCTTCGAGCCTGCACCGCCATTCAATATGATCATGGCTGATCATCCAACTCAGTATACCGTACCTGCCTTCTCTCCATACCCCCTGATCCCTTTAGCCACAAGGGCCACATCTAAATCCCTCTTAAATATAGTCAATGAACTGGCCTCAACTACCTTCTGTGGCAGAGAATTCCACAGACTCACCACTCTCTGTGTGAAACAAAACTTTCTCATCTCGGTCCTAAAAGACTTCCCCCTTATCCTTAAACTGTGACCCCTTGTTCTGAACTTCCCCAACATCGGGACAATCTTCCTGCATCTAGCCTGTCCAACCCCTTAAGAATTTTGTAAGTTTCTATAAGATCCCCCCTCAATCTTCTAAATTCCAGCGAGTACAAGCCGAGGCAATCCAGTCTTTCTTCATATGAAAGTCCTGCCATCCCAGGAATCAATCTGGTGAACCTTCTCTGTACTCCCTCTATGGCAAGAATGTCTTTCCTCAGATTAGGAGACCAAAACTGTACGCAATACTCCAGGTGCGGTCTCACCAATGCCCTGTACAACTGCAGCAGAACCTCCCTGCTCCTATACTCAAATCCCCTCGCTATGAATGCCAACATACCATTCGCTTTCTTCACTGCCTGCTGCACCTGCATGCCTACTTTCAATGACTGGTGCACCATGACACCCAGGTCTCGTTGCATCTCCCCTTTCCCTAATCGGCCACCATTCAGATAATAGTCTGCTTTCCTGTTCTTGCCACCAAAGTGGATAACCTCACATTTATCCACATTATACTGCATCTGCTATGCATTTGCCCACTCACCTAACCTATCCAAGTCACGTTTGTAAGGGGTTTTCTGCGCCGAGCTTTCGCCCGACCTAAGGTCCCCGTGCCTTGCTCTGGTCCCTCGACCAGGCCGCGCACACTGGTTCCCCGTGAGTGGTTCGACCCACTCACCCCCTACGGTTCTAGACACTGGACTTAGATGCAGGAGCGTTGATAGTGCAGAAAAATTCAACCAGACCAGATTTGAAGACCAGGGTTTAAACGGAATAAGGCTTTTATAGTGCATTTGGGACTATTGTACATGAATGCTTTTACACAGTTCTATCAGACATATACTGAATTACATGAATACTTTGACTCTGAATTATAAACGCACAGTTCTATAAGACATATACTGAATTACATGAATACTTTGACTCTGAATTATAAACGCACAGTTCTATAAGACATATACTGAATTACATGAATACTTTGACTCTGAATTATAAACGCACAGTTCTATAAGACATATACTGAATTACATGAATACTTTGACTCTGAATTATAAACGCACAGTTCTATAAGACATATACTGAATTACATGAATACTTTGACTCTGAATTATAAACGCACAGTTCTATAAGACATATACTGACTGTAAGATGGGGAACGTACGACACATCGCAAAATTGGCCAACACATATTTACTTATACACCCACGTTAATTAAGCCACCCTCCCCTCTACACTAAAACTATGTCCAGGATGTGCAGGATCGGGGTACATGCTCACCATGGGGCTATTACTGGGGTTACTGGCTGTTCGTGCTGCTTCTCCGCTGTTTTCCGTGAGGGTCGTGCTTGTTCCATGAGTTTCTTCCTTCCGTTCTTCTCGGTGAGTCTCCGTTCTCCGTGCCGTTTGTTGCGTCCTCTGACTTCTGCCTTGCATGAGTTTAAAACCCAAAAGTCGTGGCCAGTTATACTAATCCTGACCCGTCCTATCTCCCGCCAGATCTCGGGATCTCTTTGTTTCAAAGATAGGTTTCGAGATTTCTCTTTGATCTGCGTTATGTCCGGGGGTACCGGTGATTTCTAGACGGTCAGTTAATCTGTTTCTCGTTGAGAGGTGATGGGTTTAACTGGTTTCCCATCACCTGCCAGGTAGGTTTCTATGGGCTATTGTGCCCCCTTAACGGGATTAACTGTGTAGGTCGGCTTGGGGCATTGTGAGTATGCTAATGTCAGTGCCCCAGTGTCTGGACTTCGACTAGTTTCGCGGGTTTCTGCGCGGCCAATATCCATCCATTGTTCTGGCCGTGGCTTTGCAGAAACCTAGGGACTGGGCTGTGGGGTTTTTTGCTTTTGTGGCTGGTCACGAGGTCCCGCGGCCATCTTGGGACCCACGGATTGTGACATCCCTTGGTAAACTGACCGCAGCCTTTCTCCGCTATCAGCCCCAGTCTCCCGTGTAAAATGTCCAAACTGCAGCTCTTTGGTTTGGTGTTGATTGCAGAATGAGGGAAAACTTCTCAAATCTTACACGTTGCAGCCTCCTAGCATCCTCCTCACAGCTAACACTGCCCCCCAGCTTCGTGTCATCCGCAAACTTGGAGATGTTGCATTCAATTCCCTCGTCCAAATCATTAATAGTCAGTAATGGTTCGGGCAACTATCTGGTATCTCGTGTAGTAACAGCACTGGGCAGCACTCTGTTTAATCGGCTTCATCCTCAAGCTCCAGCACTGTGCTTTATCATCCACGCTGCGTGCGTTTAGCTGATTGAAATCCTGCCTATTCCAGGTCCTTCATGGTCCTTAAATCTTAGTTCTTGTCAACCTGTTCTCTGAGAACGGATATTATTTTTGTTTATGATTTACATGGGGTTTGCAGGCTTTATTTATCATTTACGGGCGGCACGGTGGCACAGCGGTAGAGTTGCTGCCTTACGGCACCGGTGACTTGGGTTCGATCCTGACCACGGGTGCTTGTCTGTACGGAGTTTGCTCGTTCTCCCCGTGACCTTTTCTCCGAGATCTTCAGTTTCTTCCCACACTCCAAAGACGTGTAAGTTTGTAGGTTAATTGACTGGGTAAATGTAAAAAATTGTCCCTAGTGGGTGTAGGATAGTGTTAATGTGCGGGGATCGCTGGGCGGCGCGGACTTGGTGGGCCGAAAAGGCCTGTTTCCGCGCTGTATATATATGATATGATGATGATATTAAATATATAAGAAAATAACTGCAGATGCTGGTACAAATCGATTTATTCACAAAATGCTGGAGTAACTCAGCAGGTCAGGCAGCATCTCGGGAGAGAAGGAATGGGTGACGTTTCGGGTCGAGACCCTTCTTCAGACTGTAGATTAAATGGCTTGCTATTAAAAAAAAAATGTAAATTATTCCTTGTGTAAATGATGGTGTTAATGTATGGTGATTGCTGGTCGGTGTGGACTCGGTGGGCTGAAGGGCCTGATTCCATGCTATATCTCCATGCTATTGGATGAGAGGGGATCTTATCGAAACGAATATGATTATTAAGGGGTTGGACACGTTAGAGGCAGGAAACATGTTCCCAATGTTGGGGGAGTCCAGAACCAGGGGCCACAGTTTAAGAATAAGTGGTAGGCCATTTAGAACGGAGATGAGGAAAATCTTTTTCAGTCAGAGAGTTGTGAATCTGTGGAATTCTCTGCCTCAGAAGGCAGTGGAGGCTTCTTTATGTTCCATTTCGTGGTCGTAGTTGGTACCAACTTTACAATATTGCCCGAGTTGTGCACTCTCGCTCCAGTTAAGATACTTGTTTTGTTATCATTTAATTATGGATATGATCATATGGTATTTCTGATGTAAAATTGTTCTTACATTTAGAAAATGTTTAGAATTATTTTCATATGTTCATCAGTGATTGGAGCAGAATTAGGCCACTCGGCCCATCAAGTCTACTCCGCCATTCAATCGTGGCTGATCTATCTCTCCCTCCTAACCCCCATTCAAGAGAGAGCTAGATAGAGCTCTTAAGGATAGCGGAGTCAGGGGGTATGGGGAGAAGGCAGGAACGGGGTACTGATTGAGAATGATCAGTCATGATCACATTGAATGGTGGTGCTGGCTCGAAGGGCTGAATGGCCTCCTCCTGCACCTATTGTCTATTGTCTTATCTCGAAACCATACTAAAATATCTCAGGTTTCTAGGTAAAGATGTGTCGGTGTCGAGTCTGTACAGCAGGAGTTTGAAGTTTCTTATAGAAACTTACAAAAATTTTAAGGGGTTGGACAGGCTAGATGCAGGAAGATTGTTCCCGATGTTGGGGAAGTCCAGAACAAGGGGTCACAGTTTAAGGATAAGGGGGAAGTCTTTTAGGACCGAGATGAGAAAGTTTTTTTTCACACAGAGAGTGGTGAATCTGTGGAATTCTCTGCCACATAAGGTAGTTGAGGCCAGTTCATTGGCTATATTTAAGAGGGAGTTAGATGTGGCCCTTGTGGCTAAAGGGATCAGGGGGTATGGAGAGAAGGCAGGTACATGTTACTGAGCTGGATGATCAGCCATGCTCATGTTGAATGGCGGTGCAGGCTCGAAGGGCCGAATGGCCTACTCCTGCACCTATTTTCTATGTTTCTATGTTTCTATGTTGCTTTTGTTCAGTAGGCACTTAACCACAGGGTATGGTGCATTTTGATCTGCAGGGTTTTTCCGCTCGTGTGTCAGACGATGTTCTGCCATCGCTTTGCCACAGTCAGTGCCACATCTGTGCCTTTGCGGAGATCGTCCGCAGTGCATACCTCTGCAGCGTTATCACAGGGGTTTCACAGTGAACTTACCTGGTCCTTTTTACTTTTATGCTGCCCTTGACTTCCCTTGTCAGCCACGCGTGCCTCTTACTCCCCTTGGAATCTTTCCTCCTCTTTGGGATAAATTGATCCTGCAACTTCTGCATGATTCCCAGGAATACCTGCCATTGCTGTTACACCATCTTCCCTGCTAGGGCCTCCTTCCAGTCAATTCTGGCCAGCTCCTGCCTCATGCCTCTGTAATCCCCTTTGCTATACTGTAATACTGACACTTCCGATTTTCCCTTCTCCCTCTCAATTTGTAGAACTTATCTTATTGTGATCACTGCTCTTTTACCTCGAGTCCCCTTATCAGACCTTGGTGATACAAGGAACTGCAGATGCTAGTTTGCAAAAAAAAAGATACGAAGTGCTAGAGTAACTCAGAGAGACAGGCAGACTCCCTGGAGATCTGGAGACAAATTTCACTCCTGCCATCGGGAAGAAGGTACAGCAGCCTGTAAACTGTTAGGTCCAGCATCAGGAACAGCTTCATCCCTGCAGCCATCAGGCTGTTAAATACTACATTCTCCAAATAAGCTCACATCTCCAGAGATGCTGCCCGATCCACAAAGGGGCGAGTTTCCTTCCTCCCATAATCACAGCTTGGTTTGGGAACAGCTCCATCCAAGACCGCAAGAAATTGCAGAGAATTGTGGACGCAGCCCAGACCATCGCACAAACCAACCTCCCTTCCATTGACTCCATCTACACCTCACGCTGCCTCGGCAAGGCCAGCCGCATAATCAAGGATGAGTCACACCCTGGCCACTCCCTCTTCTCCCCTCTCCTATCAGGCAAAAGGTATAGACGTATGAAAACGCACACCTCCAGATTCAGGGACAGTTTCTTCCTATAGATCAATCCCCTAGGCGGATTGATCCATGCCTGACTTTCGTATTGCTGACCAGATCTATGATCCATGCCTGGTTTTGGTATTGTTACCTGTATTATGCTGCTGATTAAATTCGTCTCACTTTGTAACCATGAGGTATGTGTGCAGAGGTTTTCTCACTTGCTCTCTGCATTGTATTTGTAATAAAAAAAACGCTTATATAGAAGTTAAATGATTTGTGGAAATCTACACTTCTTACACTTCCCAGCTGTTATCAGGCAACTGAATCATCCTACCACAACCAGGGAGTCCTGAATTACGATCTACCTCTTCGGGGACCCTCAGACTATCTTTGATCGGACTTTGCTGGCTTTACCTTGCACTAAACGTTATTCCCGCATCATGTATCTGTACACTCTAAATGGCCCGATTGTAATTATGTATTGTCTTTCCGCTGATTGGTTAGCACGCAACAAAAGCTTTTCACTGTACCACAGGTAGTATAAGAAAATAACTGCAGATGCTGGTACAAATCGAAGGTATTTATTCACAAAATGCTGGAGTAACTCAGCAGGTCAGGCAGGTCAGTCTGAAGAAGGGTCTCGACCCGAAATGTCACCCATTCCTTCTCTCCTGAGAAATACCTTCACTGTACCATGGTACACGTGACAATAAACTAAATTGAAACTGAAAGTGGCTCAGGGTGGCTTGCACGTCTATGTTTTAGAAACATAGAAAATAGGTGCAGGAGGAGGCCATTTGGCCCTTCGAACCAGCACCGCCATTCGTTGTGATCATGGCTGATCATCTGCAATCAGTAACCCGTGCCTGCCTTCTCCCCATATCCCTTGATTCCGCTAGCCCCTGGAGCTCTAAACCAACTCTCTTTTAAATTCATCCAGTGAATTGGCCTCCACTGCCCTCTGTGGCAGAGAATTCCACATGGGAGGAATCAACACGGCACTGCTGGAGACTGTGTACTGGCACAGTGGGTCAATGCACACGACATGCGTCTCGTGACTCGGTCTTGTTGGGATTTGTGATTCCACCAAGCAAATCCCAGTTTGGTGGGACGCTCCTCAAACTGTGGAGCATCCTGGACCATACAGCTCACCCCCTCCATGACACTCTGGTCAACCTGAGGAGCACCTTCAGCAACAGGCTGGTTCCACCAAGATGCAGCACAGAACGCCACAGGAGATCCTTCTTCCCTGCGGCTATCAAACTGTACAACTCCTCCCCCTTCGGGTAGACTGACTCCCCTTAACCCCTCCCCCTCCCCCTCACCCCCCCCCCCCCAATCTTTGCACATCTTTGCACATCCCCAATCCTTTCCACTCGTCACTTTAGTTTCATGTTTCATGTATTTTGTGTTTTATGACTGTTGGCAGATCAATTTCCCTCCTGGGATGAATAAAGTTCCATCGTGACGGGGAAAATGGAATCTCTGTTCAAGTGGATCTTTCGGATACCTTCATAAATCACAGGAGGAGAACCAAGCCATTTGGTTATCGCGTCCACACCACCATTCAATCACGGCTGATCTATCTTTCCCTCTCAACCCCATTCTCCTGCCTTCTCCCCACATCCCTCGTTTCCCTTTCACCTGACTCTCAGTGCGAAGAAGGGTCTCGACCTGAAACGTCACCTATTTCCATTTTCTCCAGAGATGCTGCCTGACTGACCCGCTGAGTTACTCCAGCTTTTTTGCATCTATCTTTGAGATCTTATTGAAACGTATAAGATTATTAAGGGGTTGGACACATTAGAGGCAGGAAACGTTCCAAATGTTGGGGGAGTCCAGAACAAGGGGGCACAGTTTAAGAATAAAGGGTAGGCCATTTAGAACTGAGATGAGGAAAAACTTTTTCAGTCAGAGAGTTGTGAATCTGTGGAATTCTCTACCTCAGAAGGCAGTGGAGGCCAATTCTCTGAATGCATTCAAGAGAGAGCTAGATAGAGCTCTTAAGGATAGCGGAGTCAGGGGGTATGGGGAGAAGGCAGGAACGGGGTACTGATTGAGAATGATCAGCCATGATCACATTGAATGGCGGTGCTGACTCGAAGAGCCGAATGGCCTCCTCCTGCACCTATTGTCTATTGTCTATTTTCTATTGATATGAGGAACTATTTCCTTGTTTCCTTCCTTATCTCCAGCAAAATCAGTCACAAGAATGGAGGATAAAAGTAAAGACACCTTGGATGAAGACTTACCTCCCCTCTCATCTTATCATGTTAGGGTATCTTGTAGCTGTTTGCGTCTCACAATTGTCCATCCTTCCTCCCTAGTGGGGGCGCTGTTGTACAGCTGATACAGAACAACACACCGCACACACCCACATCATTCTGTTTGCTATGGGAAAACAAACATGTTTTCAGGGGTTGTTCCGTATATCTTTAGACCACATGGATTATGCATAATTTCCCTTTGTTTCAATTATATGCCTGTTTTGAAATGGGAGGAATCACACAGGGGAATAAAAGCGGAGATAGAGTTCGGGGATAGGGCCAGTGTACGCCTGGAACAGGGATTGTTCGACGTGCCCTACGAAGAGGCAGGCGTAGCTGGGGCCCCCATGCGAGTGCCCATAGCTACGCCTTGGATTTGGAGGAAGTGGGTGGAGTCAAAGGAGACGTTGTTGAGGGTGAGGACCAGCTCCGCTAGGCGGAGGAGAAGAAGGGTCTCGACCCGAAACGTCACCCATTCCTTCTATCTAGTGATGCTGCCTGTCCCGCTGAGTTACTCCAGCATTTTATGTTTACCTTCTATGGACAATAGACAATAGACAATAGGTGCAGGAGGAGGCCATTCGGCCCTTCGAGCCAGCACCGCCATTCAATGTGATCATGGCTGATCATTCTCAATCAGTACCCCGTTCCTGCCTTCTCCCCATACCCCCTGACTCCGCTATCCTTAAGAGCTCTATCCAGCTCTCTCTTGAATACATTCAGAGAATTGGCCTCCACTGCTTTCTAAGGCAGAGAATTCCACAGATTCACAACTCTCTGACTGAAAACGTTTTTCCTCATCTCAGTTCTATATGGCCTACCCCTTATTCTTAAATCAATCAATAGTCATTTATTTGTCACATACACATAAATGTGTAGTGAAATGAAAAATTACCCGCAGTTCAACAAAAAGACCAATAAGAATAATCAATAAAAATGCAATAACACATACAAACTGTGGCCCCTTGTTCTGGACTCCCCCAAGATTGGGAACATGTTGTTCCCAATTTCTGTTTTGAAATGGGAGTGTGCTTTCATTTATGCAGTTCCTTTTATTATTCCAGGCCTCCAAAAGTCAACGTAGACACAAGGATCTGCAGATGCTGCTTTACAAAAAAAAAATGCTGGAGTAACTCAGCGGGTCAGCACTTTAACTCCCCCTCCCATTCCCAATCTGACCTTTCTGTCCTGGGCCTCCTCCATTGTCAGAGTGAGGCCCGGCTCAAATTGGAGGAGCAGCACCTCATATTTCGTTTGGGTAGCTTACACCCCAGCGGTATGAACATTGACTTCTCTAACTTCAAATAGTCCTTGCTTTCCCTCTCTCTCCATCCCCTCCCCCTTCCCAGTTCTCCCACCAGTCTTACTGTCTCCGACTACTTTCAATGTCTGTCCCGCCCACTCCCCTGACATCAGTCTGAAGAAGGGTCTCGACCCAAAACGTCACCCATTCCTTCTCTCCAGAGATGCTGCCTGTCCCGCTGAGTTACTCCAGCATTTTATTGTGTACCTTCGATTTAAACCAGCATCTGCAGTTCTTTCCTACACCTCCAGAGTCTTACTACATGAACTTATAAAACTTGCTGCATCCCCTTTAAAGTTGGCCCCTCCGACATGAAATCTAATGTCTCTATAGTTTGACATTTTCACCCTGGGAAAAAGGTTCTGACCATTTATGGGATCTAAGTCTCCCATACTTTATCTCTGCCAGGTCTCCCCTCAACTTCCACGTTTCAGAGAAAACAGTCGATGTTTCTTCAACTTCTCCTTGCAGTTAATGCCTCATAATCTGGGCAGCATTCCAGTAAACCTCTTCTGCCCCCTTTCCAAAGTCTACATCCTTCTTATAATAGGGCGACCAGGACGACGTGCAAGAGTTCTCCATGTTACATTTTGTCCTTTGGCCAGTGACTTACATTTTTTGGTCCCCTCATTCTTGACATCTCCACTAATGAGAAGAGTCTGTATCCTTCGAGATTTTAAATCTTGGAAGCTTTTGGAAGGGGATGTTGCATGGATTATAAATTCATAAGTTCTAGGAGCAGAATAAGGCCATTGGGTCCATCAAGTCTACTCCGCCATTCAATCATGGCTGATCTATCTTTCCCTCTCAACCCCATTCTCCTGCTTTTGCTCCATAACCCCTGACACCCGTACCAATCAAGAGTCTGTCAATCTCCGCCTGAAAAATATATCCATTGACTTGGCCTCCACAGTCGTCTGTGGCAATGAATTCCACAAATTCACCACCCTCTGACTAAAGAATTCCTCCTCATCTCTTTTCTAAAGGTACATTCTTTTAATCTGAGGCTGTGGCCTCTGGTCCTAGACTCTCCCACTAGTGAAAACATCATCTCCACATCCACTCTATCCAGACCTTTCACTATTCGGTAAGTTTCAGAGGTCCCCCCCCTCATCCTTCTAAACTCCAGCCCAGTGCTGTCAAACACTCATCATATATTAACCCAATCATTCCTGGGATCATTCTCGTAAGCCTCCTCTGGACCCTCTCCAGAGCCAGCACATCCTTCCTCAGATGAGGAGCCCAAAATTGCTCGCAATATTCCAAATGCGGCCTTACCAGCGCCTTACAGAGCCTCAGCATAACATCCCTGTTTTTGTATACAAGCCCTCTCGAAATAAATGCTAGTATTGCATTTGCCTTTCTTACCATCGATTCCCCTTGCAAATGAACTTTTTAGGTAACCTGCACCAGTTAGGGGATTTATTATTTAAAAAATTTATTTAGAGATACAGCGCGGAAACAGGCCCTTCGGCCCACCGAGTCCGCGCCGCCCAGCGATCCCCGCACATTAACACTATCCTACACACACTAGGGACATTTTTTTTACATTTACCCAGTCAATTAACCTACATACCTGTACGTCTTTGGAGTGTGGGAGGAAACCGAAGATCCCGGAGAAAACCCACGCAGGTCACGGGAGAACGTACAAACTCCGCACAGAGGGCGACCGTAGCCAGGATCGAACCTGCGTCTCCGGCGCTGCATTCGCTGTAAGGGAGCAACACTACCGCTGCGCCACCGTGCCGCCTGTGTACCTATTATTAGGTACAGGACAGTTGTACAGACTTGGATTGTTTTCTCTGGAATGCGGTGAGACCTGATAGAAGTACATAAATCTATGAGAGGCTTAGACAGGGTAGACAGTCAGAACCTTTTTCCCAGGGTGGGAAAATCAAATACTCGAGGGCGTAAAAGTGATAGGCGCAAAAAGGTCCTCGTGCTGTACTGTTAGAGTCATAGAGCGATACAGTGTGGATACAGGCCCGTCGGCCCAACTTGCCCACCCCGGCCAACATGCCCCAGCAACACTAGTCCCACCTGCCTGCACTTGGTCCATATCCCTCCAAACTTGTCCTGTCCATGTACCTGTCTAACTGCTTCTTAATCATTGGGATAGTCCCTGCCTCAACTACCTCCTCTGGCAGTTTGTTCCATACACCCGCCGCCTTTTGTGTGAAAAAGTTGCCCCTCAGTTTCCTATTAAATCTTTTCCCCTTCACCTTAAACCTATGTGCTCTTGTCCTCGATTCCCCTACTCTGGGCAAGAGATTCTGTGCATCTACCCGATCTATTCCTCTCATGATTTTATACACCTCAAAAAGTTCACCCCTCATCCTCCTGCGCTCCAAGGAATAGAGACCCAGCCTGCTCAACCTCTCCCAATAGCTCAGACCATCTAGTCCTGGCAACATCCTCGTAAATGTTCCATGTTCTATTTTCGAACTACCCATATTCGATTTAAACCAGCATCTGCAGTTCTTTCCTACACATAATGTGAAGTGAAAATAATGTAGATTGACAATACAGCATGAAAACGGGCCCTTTGTAGATTTGAAAATCTCTCTTCCATTTATCTAACAACTAGATACCATGGATGTCAATATCCCGATTGGGAGAATTGATGGGACCTACTCATTAAAAAAGGCCGTCCGTTAACTTTTCGGAGACTTACCTGCTAAACACAGTGACAAAGAGCAGCTTTAATCTCAAGGTTGCAACGGAGACAGAAGTGTGAATGACTATCCCCCTTCAATAGCTAAGGAAGCCTGCTTCTCAACAGAATGTATTAGTTTTAGCTATTTTAATTAAGGTGTGTTGTGAAGGCTAAATACATCGACACGTCTATTTATTACCATCCTAACATTCTATGTTGTCCATTTTTCCCACCATGCTTCCCCAGTATGTGAGCTCTAGGGTTGACCAGATTATAACCTACTCATCTTCCTTATAATTTTCGAAATTCCCCACCACGCTGGTGCTTGGCAGTCATAGCCCTGTGCTATCCACAAAGTGCTCCATGGCTACTCTCCCAGATTGCCCTGAAAGAGCTTCCCGAAACTGCAATGTAGAAATAAAGAACTGCAGATGCTAGTTTATGCCAAAGTTCGGTACAAAGTGCTGGAGTAACTCAGTAGGCCAGGCAGCATCTCCGGAGAAAAAGAATGGGTAACGTTTTGGGTTGAGACCCTTCTTCAGACTGAGAAAAGAGTCTGAAGAAGGGTCCCCATGCGAAACGTCACCCATTCATTTTCTCCAGAGATGCTGCCTGACTTACTGAGTTACTCCAACACGAAAGGGCCTGTCCCACTTTAGGCGATTTTAAGGCGACTGTCAAAGTCGTAGCAGATCGCCGAACTTTTCTTTTACCCGACGACAATGACCACGACAATGCCGAGTCAGGTCGAGATTACACCGTCTTCGGAAACATCGCGACATTCCCACGCTGTCAATGCTTCTCCGGCGTCCTAATTTTCGCTGAAATCACTGACAAGTCGGTAAGTACTTGAGAGCTTTGAACTATAACATCTTGTATGGGTAACTTAAAAACCAAGCTTTACTGTAACAAGGAATAAACTGGATTTACTTCCAGTTTACTAACAGCAGTATTAAAAAATTTTTTTTTTAAAGTGGTTAAGTGGATTTTTGTGAAAAGTGTGTGGACATTCTTTGAAAATGTACGGGAGATGCATATCTGGTTTCTGGGTTGCATATCTGGGTTGGGAGCCCACTTTAAATGTAATGGCTGAATGCCATAAACATCGTGAAATTCCCATGCTTACCTGACCGTCAAACTGTCGCCTCCAATCTACCTGTCAAATGTCCTGACGGTAAATAAATTGGTTAAACACAAGCATTTTATGGTATTTTGAAATCTTTACTTATTTTAATATAATGTGCTTCTAAGTGCATCTAAGAGAACCTAGCAAACCTGGGGACAGCATGTGACAGCGCCCGCAATAAGCAACGATACCTGGCGACAAGCCAGCTGTCGCCGACAAATTTCCAACCGGATGATTTCTCAGCGACGCACCGAGATCCACTACGATTCCTGGAAGACTCCTCACGCGACACCCCGGCGAACTGTTGGCGACAGCCTAGTCACCGGCAGTCGCCTTAAAATCTCCTAAAGTGGGACAGGCCCTTAAGAGTCATAGAGTCACAGAGTCACACAGCGTGGAATCAGGCCCTTCGGCCCAACTTGCTCATACCGAATAACATGTCCCATCTACATTGGTACCTGACTGCATTTGGTCCATGTGCCTTTAAACCTATCCTACGCATGTACCTGTCTAAATGTTTCTTTAACATCGTGACAGTACCTGCAACTTGTGTCTATCTTTGCCAATCTGTGTCAAAAGATAGCACTTTATGTCTATCTTTCCTGAACCCACAACCTCTACTACAAACGGCAAGGAGAGCAGGTGCTGAACACCACCACCATCAGCTTCTGATCAAATTGTGGGAAATGTATAGCTAGTCCTTCATTGAGCAAGGTCTCGACCCGAAACGTCACCCATTCCTTTTCTCCAGACATGCTGCCTGTTCCACTGAGTTACTCCAGTTTTTGTGTCTATCTTTGGTTTAGTGATGCTGGGTCTAAATCCTGAATCACCCCATCCAAGAGCCCCAGCACCCTCAATGATAGGACCACCGTTTAGTTTTTTGTCATGCATACTGAGGTACAGTGAAAAGCTTTTGTTGCGTGCTAACCAGTCAGCAGAAAGACAATGCATGGTTACAATCGAGCCATTCACAGTGTACAGATACAAGATGAGGGGATAACGTTCAGTGCAAGGTAAAGCCAGCAAAGTCAGATCAAGGATAGTCTAGAGGTTCACCAATGTGGTAGACAGTAGTTCAGCATTGCTCTGTCCCGCTGAATTACTCCAGCCTTTTAGACAATAGACAATAGACAATAGGTGCAGGAGTAGGTCATTCGGCCCTTCCAGCCAGCACCGCCATTCAATATGATTATTCTCAATCAGTACACCGTTCCTGCCTTCTCCCCATACCCCCTGACTCTGCTATCCTTAAGAGCTCTATCTAGCTCTCTCTTGAATGCATTCAGAGAATTGGCCTCCACTGCCTTCTGAGGCAGAGAATTCCACAGATTTACAACTCTCTGACTGAAAAAGTTTTCCCTCATCTCAGTTCTAAATGGCCTACCCCTTATTCTTAAACTGTGGCCCCTGGTTCTGGACTCCCCCAACATTGGGAACATGTTTCCTGACTCTAACGTGTCCAACCCCTTAATAATCTTATATGTTTCTATCAGCAGTTCGGGGCCACTCTCTGGTTGTGGTAGGATGGTTCAGTTGCCTGATAACAACTGGGAAGAAACTGTCCCTGAATCTGGGGGGTGATGCGTTTTCACACTTCTATACGGAGGTTCAAGGAGATGCCTCTCCACCTTCTCAAGGACAATAAAGGATGGGCAATAAACACTGGCCTTGCCACCAACGTTCAGATCCAAGATATTGCTAAACATATAACATTGGACATAGATAATAGACAATAGACAATAGGTGCAGGAGGAGGCCATTCGGCCCTTCGAGCCAGCACCGCCATTCAATGTGATCATGGCTGATCATTCTCAATCAGTACCCCGTTCCTGCCTTCTCCCCATACCCCCTGACTCCACTATCCTTAAGAGCTCTATCTAGCTCTCTGTTGAATGCATTCAGAGAATTGGCCTCCACTGCCTTCTGAGGCAGAGAATTCCACAGATTCACAACTCTCTGACTGAAAAAGTTTTTCCTCATCTCCGTTCTAAATGGCCTACCCCTTATTCTTAAACAGTGGTTCTGGATTCCCCTAACATTGGGAACATGCTTCCTGCCTCTAACGTGTCCAACCCCTTAATAATCTTATATGTTTCGATAAGATCCCCTCTCATCCAATAGCATAGAGATATAGCATGAAATCAGGCCCTTCGGCCCACCTAGGCCAATCCACTGGATGTGTTCAAGAGAGAGTTAGATATGACTCTGGGCTAATGGAATGAAGGGATATGGGGAAAAAGAAGGAACAGGGTACTGATTGTGGATGATCTGCCATGATCTTATTGGATGGCGGTGTTGGCTCGAAGGGCCGAATGGCCTGCTCCTGCACCTACTTTCTATGTTTCTACATGCTTTCAAACGTTTGTATCTTCTGCTTGTTGGGAGAAGGGAGAGGAGTTGCAATAGTACCTGGCTCAACAACCTCCTTCAGCAGTTTGTTCCATAGACGCACCACCCTTTGTGTAAAATAGTTATCCCTCATATCCCTATTAAATCTTACCCCCTCACCTTAAACCTATGTCCTCTGGTCCTCGATTCCCTTAGTCTGGGCAAGAGACTCTGTGCTTCTACCTGATCTATTCCTCTCATGATTTTATACAGCTCTATAAGATCACCCCTCATCCTCCTGCGCTCCAAGAAATAGAGTCCCAGCCTACTCAAACTATCAATAGACAATAGACAATAGACAATAGGTGCAGGAGGAGGCCATTCGGCCCTTCGAGCCAGCACCGCCATTCAATGTGATCATTGCTGATCATTCTCAATCAGTACCCCGTTCCTGCCTTCTCCCCAAACCCCTGACCCCCGAACTCTATCTATCTCTCTCTTGAATGCATTCAGAGAATTGGCCTCCACTGCCTTCTGAGGCAGAGAATTCCACAGATTCACAACTCTCTGACTGAAAAAGTTTTTCCTCATCTCCGTTCTAAATGGCCTACCCCTTATTCTTAAACTGTGGCCCCTTGTTCTGGACTCCCCCAACATTGGAAACATGTTTCCTGCCTCTAACGTGTCCAACCCCTTAATAATCTTATACGTTTCGATAAGATCCCCTCTCATCCTTCTAAATTCCAGTGTATACAAGCCTAGTCGCTCCAGTCATAGTCATAGAGTCATAGAGTCCTACAGCACAGAAAGAGGCCCTTCAGCCCATCGTGTCCGTGCCGCCCGTTACCAAACACAGTCTAATTTCAATCCCATTTTCCCGCATTTGGACCGTAGCCCTGAATGATGTAGCATTTCAAGTGCCCATCCAAATGCCTCTTTCAACATATGACAGTCCCGCCATTCCGGGAATTAACCTAGTAAACCTACGCTGCACGCCCTCAATAGAAAGAATATCCTTCCTCAAATTTGGAGACCAAAACTGCACACAGTACTCTAGGTGCGGTCTCACTAGGGCCCTGTACAACTGCAGAAGGACCTCTTTGCTCCTATACACAACTCCTCTTGTTATGAAGGCCAACATTGCACAGTTTAAGACATAGAATGGTACAGCACAACAACAGGCTGTTCAGCCCACAATGTCTGTGCCGAACACCATGCTAAGACGTGTAGGAAAGAACTGCAGAAGGCTGGTTTAAATCAAAGGTATACACAAAATGCTGGAGTAAGTCGGCGGGACTGGCAGCATCTCTGGAGAGAAGGAAAGGATGACGTTTCGGGTCGAGACCCTTCTTCAGATTGAAGATACCAAGGTGAAGGGCATAAGATGCCAAGACCATCACTTATCTGCCTGCACAGAACCCATAATCGTCCATTCCCTGCGCGTATGTACTGTATGCCGATCCTGAAATCTTATAAAATGCCGATACTTCAATGCAACTTCAAATCCACTTCAACCACCACACTCGGGACATTGTGGGTCAAAAGGCCAGATCCTGTGCTGTGCTGTTATAGAGTCATCCAGGCCCTTCAGCCCAACTTGCCCATGCTGTCCAAGATGCCCCATCTGCACAGTGCCACCTCCCTACATGTTGGTTCCTATCCCTCTTAACCTTTCCTTTCCATGGACCTGCACCAATATCTTTTAAATGATGTTATAGTACCTGCCTGAACTACCCTTTCAAGCAGCTCGTTCCATGTCTCCACCACCCTCTGTGTGAAAAAAATGCCCCTCAGGTTCCTATTAAATCCTACCCCTGCCACCTTAAACCTATGTCTTCTGGTTATTTAGATTTTTTTTTGAGATTTAGAGATACAGCACGGAAACAGACCCTTCGGCCCACCGGGTCCACGCCGCCTAGGGACAATTTTTTATAAACATTTGCCCAGCCAATTAACCTACATACCTGTACATCTTTGGAGTGTGGGAGGAAACCGAAGATCTAGGAGAAAACCCACGCAGGTCACTCCATACAGACGGCGCCCGTAGTCAGGACCGAACCTGAGTCTCCGGCGCTGCATTCGCTGTAAGGCAGCAAATCTACCGCTGCGCCACTGTGCCGCCCTTATTATTCCCTTCCTCTGAGTAAGTGACTGTGCATTAATCCTATCAATTCCCCCTCATGAACTTATACACTTCTATAAGATTCCCCCTCCCTCCCCCATCCTCCTACACTCCAAGCAATAGAGTTCTAGCCTGTCCATCCTGTTCAGACCCTCAATTCCTGGCAACATCCATGGCATGCTGGTGCAGCAGTCGAGTTGCTGCCTTCGAGTCCTTTCAGCACCAGAGACCCGGGTTCGATCCCTGCTAGGGGTGATGTCTGTACGGAGTTTGAACGTTCTCCCCGTGACCGCGTGGGTTTTCTCTGAGATCTTCGGTTTCCACACGGTCAAAACAAGAGTCAATAGCAACAGCAGAATAAGCTGTTTGGCATTGGCAGAGAAGATTTGGCAAATCACGGTGAGAACGTTCAAACTCCACACAGACAGCACCTGTAGCAGGGATCGATCCTGGGTCTCCAAAGACATACATGGTTGCCGCTTAATTGGCTTGGTATAAATGTAAATTGTCCCTGGTGTGTGTAGGATAGTGTTAATATGTGGCGATCGCTGGTCGGTGCGGACTCGGTGAAAATGTAAGGGTGATGCATATCTAGTTTCTGGGTTGCATATCTGGGTTGGGAGCCCACTTTACATGTAATGGCTGATGGCCATAAACATCGCAAAATTCCCACGCTTACCTGACCGTCAAACTGTCGCCTCCAATCTACCTGTCAAATGTCCTGTCGGTAAATAAATTGGTTAAAGCATTTTATGGTATTTTGAAATGACTTTACTTATTTTAATAAACATAGCACAAAAAGTAAGGAAATTTGTGTTTGGTAGATTATTTCTTTGTTGTAACAATGCTTCTTGGCAATAAATCTTATACCGTTGGAAAGCCTGTTTATTTCCCTTTTAAATGGTGCCACATTGTAAGGAACATGCATTTGTGGGATGAGCAGCAGAGCTGAGTATGTGGGTTGCGCCCATGAAAAATCTGCCAAATCTTCTCTGCCAATGCCCAACAGCTTATTCTGCCATTGACTCTTGTTCGGTGTTGTTTGGTGGATTGGATGATTGAAGTCTGAAGAAACAAGACATATTGGCAATTTAACAATTTATTGTAGGGACACAGGGATTGGTCCAGACCATCGAACCCTCTGATTCGTAGAATCACGGGGAGAACGTTCAAACTCCGCACAGACAGCACCCGTAGCAGGGATCGATCCTGGGTCTCCAAAGACGTACATGGTTGCGCTTAATTGGCTTGGTATAAATGTAAATTGTCCCTGGTGTGTGTGCCAAACAGCTTATTCTGCTGTTGCTATTGACTCTTACTTTGAACTTCTGGTTGGCACCTGATTGGCAGCATCTGTGAGCATGGGTCCTGCTACAGTGGTCAGCAGGTGTCTGCTCCAAGAATCGGCATGCCACGTTTGACTGATTTGGATAGAGCCCGTGCGATAGGGCAACTTCAAGCTGGTGTTCCGCAAAACCAAGTTGCGGCATTATTTGGAGTGAGCCCTAGTACCATCTCCAAAGTGAAGGACAAGTTCCATATAACGGGGGATGTCAGAGACAGGCCGCGAAGTGGGCGTCCCAAGAAGACGACACCCGAAGAAGACCGTTTCCTCACCCTGTCAGTACTTAGGAACCATAGGCTGTCTTCTACAGATTTGCAGTCAAGGTTTGCAGGACGATATGGCCGACGGCTCGCTGCCCAGACAATTTGGAACAGACTGCACGCAGCAGATCTCCGGTCTCATAGGGCTGCCAGGAGGCCTGCCATGACTGCCCTTCACCGTCAGGCCCGTTTGCGCTGGTGTCGGCAACATGTGCACTGGAACCTGAACATGTGGAGGAACGTTATGTTCAGCGATGAGTCCAGATTCTGCCTACGGCAGTTGGATCATAGGGTCAAAGTGTGGAGAAGACGCGGAGAACTCTATGCTGATAGCTGCACCGATAGAGCAACATCTTTTGGTGGAGGCAGTGTGATGGTGTGGGGCGGCATCTTCCTCACTGGAAAAACGAGGCTTGTCATCATTGGAGGCAATCTCAATGCAGAGAGATATCGAGATGAGATTCTGCAACCAGTGGCAATCCCATATCTCCACAGTCTGGGACTGAACTCTATCCTCCAAGATGACAATGCTCGCCCCCACAGAGCAGGGTTTCTCAGAGACTATCTCCAGAATTTGGGAGTGGAGAGGATGGAATGGCCTGCCAGCAGTCCTGACCTCAACCCTATTGAACACTTGTGGGATCAGCTTGGGCATGCTGTTCGTGCCAGAGTGACCAACACAACCACGTTGGCTGACTTGCGACAAATGCTGGTTGAAGAATGGGATGCCATCCCACAACAGTGTGTGACCAGGCTGGTGACCAGCATGAGGAGGAGGTGCCAGGCTGTTGTGGCTGTGTATGGTTCTTCCACACGCTACTGAGGCTCCTGTTTATTAAATGAATAAATTGTTAAATTGCCAATATGTCTTGTTTCTTCAGACTTCAATCATCCAATCCACCAAACAACACCGAACAAGAGTCGATGGCAGAATAAGCTGTTTGGCATTGGCAGAGAAGATTTGGTAGATTTTTCATGGGCGCAACCCACATACTCAGCTCTGCTGCTCATCCCACAAATGCATGTTCCTTACAAATGTGGCACCATTTAAAAGGGAAATAAACAGGCTTTCCAACGGTATAAGATTTATTGTCAAGAAGCATTGTTACAACAAAGAAATAATCTACCAAACACAAATTTCCTTACTTTTTGTGCTATGTTTTATTACGTGCTTCTAAATGCATCTAAGATAACCTAGCAAACCTGGGGACAGCATGTGACAGAGCCCGCAATAAGCAACGATACCTGGCGACAAGCCAGCTGTCGCCGAGAGATTTCCAACCGACAGAAATTTCTCAGCGACACGCTGAGATCCACTACGATTCTTGGAAGACTCCTCACGAGTGGCAGGCAGTGACTAGTGGGGTACCTCAAGGCTCGGTGCTGGGACCGCAGCTATTTACAACATACATCAATGACTTGGATGAAGGGATTAAAAGTACCATTAGCAAATTTGCAGATGATACAAAGCTGGGTGGCAGTGTGAACTGTGAGGAAGATGCTATGAGGTTGCAGGGTGACTTGGATAGGTTGTGTGAGTGGGCGGATGCATGGCAGATGCAGTTTAATGTGGATAAGTGTGAGGTTATCCACTTTGGTGGTATGAATAGGAAGGCAGATTATTATCTGAATGGTGTCAAGTTAGGAGAAGGGGTCGTACAACGAGATCTGGGTGTCCTAATGCATCAGTCACTGAAAGAAAGCATGCAGGTACAGCAGGCAGTGAAGAAAGCCAATGGAATGTTGACCTTCATAACAAGAGGAGTTGAGTATAGGAGCAAAGAGGTCCTTCTGCAGTTGTACAGGGCCCTAGTGAGACCGCATCTGGAGTACTGTGTGCAGTTTTGGTCTCCAAATTTGAGGAAGGATATTCTTGCTATTGAGGACGTGCAGCGTAGGTTTACTAGGTTAATTCCCGGAATGGCGGGACTGTCATATGTTGAAAGACTGGAACGACTAGGCTTGTATACTGGAATTTAGAAGGATGAGAGGGGATCTTATCGAAACGTATAAGATTATTAAGGGGTTGGACACATTAGAGGCAGGAAACATGTTCCCAATGTTGGGGGAGTCCAGAACCAGGGGCCACAGTTTAAGAATAAGGGGTAGGCCATTTAGAACGGAGATGAGGAAAAACGTTTTCGGTCAGAGAGTTGTGAATCTGTGGAATTCTCTGCCTCAGAAGGCAGTGGAGGCCAATTCTCTGAATGCATTCAAGAGAGAGCTAGATAGAGCTCTTAAGGATAGTGGAGTCAGGGGGTATGGGGAGAAGGCAGGAACGGGGTACTGATTGAGAATGATCAGCCATGATCACATTGAATGGCGGTGCTGGCTCGAAGGGCCGAATGGCCTACTCCTGCACCTATTGTCTATTGTCTATTGTCTATTGTCTATTGAAGCTTGGGCATAAGCACCATGGATGAATCAGTCCAGTACAGAGGAAGTGCATTCCCATCAGAAACAGTCCCCAACAAAATAAAGTCACCGATTCAGAAAATTAACCTCAATATTATTGGTTTGTTTAACGTGCTTGGCTAATGCTCAGTGTAGCTAATGGCTGAGTTCACATCAATTCATCATGATTCATACAACAGAGACCGTCTATTATTGTTGTATTGGTTAATTAGTACTGAGATACAGTGAAAAGCCTTGCATGCTATTCAGGCAAGTACCACACAGGAATAGATCAGGTAGTGCAAGATGGAAAATGAAAATGCAGAGTATAATGTTATAACTACAGGGAAAGTGCAGATAAGAACAAAAAGTACACTGGCCGCAAAGAGGTAGATTGGGAGATCGGGAATTTAGAATGGATATAGAATGGCCCAGCACAACAACAGGCTGTTCAGCCCACAATGGACATGATGGGGCTGCTCCTTGCCTTCTGGCTGCACCTCTCACCCACCATCCTCATCTTTGGACACCCTGTGCGTAGGGGGGAGGGTTAGGTCCGAGGATGTCCTTGTTGGGTTGCTCCTGGGCCTGGCCAAGCTGGCCATCCGCGACTCACGGCGCCAGGTGGAAGAGGGCTCTGCCCGAGCCGGCTGCCTGCCCCTTTTCCGGGGTTACATCCGCGCCCAGGTGGTGTTGGAGAGGGATCACGCGCTGTCCACGGGCACCCTGGGGGATTTCCGGGACCGCTGGGGGTTGAATGCATCCTTGGCAAGGATTGTAACATAGTTGTATAGTGGTTTATTTAGTACATTTGTTTGTCTTGTATTATGGTGGTGGGTTCCGTTTTGTTTTAAGGTATTGTAAATATTATTTTTAATAGTTGAATAAATTTTTTGATAAAAACAAAACAAAAAAACAATGGACACGAGGAGGAATTTCCGCTGTCAGAGGATGGTGAGTGTAGAATTCATTGTCACAGACGGCTGTGGAGGCCAAGACATGGGGAATTTTTAGAGTGGAGATTGATAGGTTCTTGATTTATTCACAAAATGCTGGAGTAACTCAGCAGGTCAGGCAGCATCTCGGGAGAGAAGGAATGGGTGACATTTCGGGTCGAGACCCTTCTTGATAGGTTCTTGATTAGTACGGGCGTCATAGGTTTCCGGGGAGAAGGCAGGGGAATGGGGTTGAGAGGGAGAGATTCTTCTTCTTGCGTTTGAGGCAGCAGAAGTTATGTAACGCCCTCCAGGCGCTGTAGCCAGTGCAATGTGCTGTTGTCGAGGGCCGTGAGGTCTACCCCTCCACCAGGGGGGCGGAGGACAGCACAGTCGAACATGCCGTGCTGCGCTGTTTGCTGGTCTGCTCCACACACGCAGGCTGCTGATGGACGCAACCCCCAACGATGCATGTTGGCGTTGAACCGGCCGACCCCTGTGCGGAGCCGGTTCAGGGCAACCCACTCTTTGCGGGGCGTGTCCGAGCCGGGTGGGGCCATGGTGTTCGGTGCGACAGTGAATTGAGGAGGTCGTGATGTCTGTTCCCAGCTGGTTCTCCGTGCTCCTGGTATGTTGAAACCGGAGCCACAGAGGGTCTCTGCATGACGGGAGAAAGGGCGACGAGATGACAGGCGTTGAGGTCCCAGTTGCTGTGAATCCTGGGCGAGGTGGTGCAAAGGATGTTTGGCGTCCGATGGGGCCTTGCACACCAGCCTATGAGTGGAGAACTCTCTGCGAAGCTTGGCGGAAACGATACCTGCGAGCACCGGCAGTAGATCCGTCGGAGTAGGGCGTAGGCAGCCAGTGATGATCCGCATGGTGTCGTTGTGGGTGGCGTCTAGCTTGCTGGTATGAGCGCTGCGGCACCATGCTGGGGCGGCGTACTCAGCGGCGCTGTACACGAGTGCAAGAGCACTGGTTCGAAGAGTAGATGCCCTGGCGCCCCATGATGATCCGGCCAAGCAACGCAGGAGGTTGTTCCGTGCCGAGACATTAGCACGGAGAGCTTCAAGGTGTTGCCTGTAGGTCAGCTGCCGATCTACATTCACCCCGAGGTATGTAGGAAATGGGTTGTAGGGTAGGGGTGACCCATTGAGAGTGACGGTTAGCTGGCGTTGAGCTTCCTTGTTGTTCAGGTGAAAGGCCGTTGTGGTGGTTTTTGCCATAATCAGGGAGAGATTGATCAGCCATGACTGAATGGCGGAGTAGACTCGATGGGCCGAATGGCCTAATTCTGCTCCTCAGTCTTATTGTCTTATGGTCTTGAGGTCTAATTCATCCTTGGCAGGTGAGAGGTCCGTTCAAGAGAACCTCTGATACCAGTGCATAAGCAGCTGAAACGTCCCGAAACGTCACCCATTCCTTCTCTCCTGAGATGCTGCCTGACCCGCTGCGTTACTCCAGCATTTTGTGAATAAATACCTTCGAGCTGAATCTGGTGCTACATATTCACTGGAGTTTAGAAGGATGAGAGGGGATCTTATAGAAACATCTAAAATTCATAAGGGAATTCTGTAGGAAAAATGTTCCCGATATTGGGGGAGTCCAAATGTTACCCCCTCACCTGAAACCTATGCCCTCTGGTCCTCGATTCCCTTAGTCTGGGCAAGAGACTCTGTGCTTCTACCTGATCTATTCCTCTCATGATTTTATACAGCTCTATAAGATCACCCCTCAGTCTCCTGCGCTCCAAGGAATAGAGTCCCAGCCTACTCAAACTATCAATAGACAATAGACAATAGACAATAGGTGCAGGAGGAGGCCATTCGGCCCTTCAAGCCAGCACCGCCATTCAATGTGATCATGGCTGATCATTCTCAATCAGTACCCCATTCCTGCCTTCTCCCCATACCCCCTGACTCCGCTATCCTTAAGAGCTCTATCTAGCTCTCTTTTGAATGCATTCAGAGAATTGTCCTCCACTGCCTTCTGAGGCAGAGAATTCCACAGATTCACAACTCTCTGACTGAAAACATTTTTCCTCATCTCAGTTCTAAATGGCCTACCCCTTATTCTTAAACTGTGGCCCCTTGTTTTGGACTTCCCCAACATTGGCAACATGTTGTATGCCTCTAATGTGTCCAACCCCTTAATAATCTTAAACGTTTCGATAAGATCCCCTCTCATCCTTCTAAATTCCAGTGTATACAAGCATAGTCACTCCAGTCTTTCAACAAATGACAGTCCCGCCACTCCGGGACTCCATCTCCCCATAGCTCAGGCCCTCAAGTCCTGGCAACATCCTCGTAAATCGTCTCTGCACCCTTTTCAGCTTGGCAACATCTTTCCTATAACATGGTGACCGAAACCTTGAAATCCTGAAGTCAATGACTACCTCCTTCATTTTGCTGATTTAGAGGGACCAGGTTGTTGTCTTGACACCATGTCACTCAGCGTAGGGAAATAAAACCTGCAGTTCCTGGTTAAAATCGAAGGTAGACACAAAATGCTGGAGTAACTCAGCGGGTCAGGCAGCATCTCAGGAGGGAAGGAATGGGTGACGTTTCGGGTTGGGACCCTTCTTCGGTCTGAAGAAGGGTCTCGACCCAAAGTATCACCCGTTCCTTTTCTCCCGAGATGCTGCCTGACCCGCTGAGTTACTCCAGCATTTTGTGTCTACCATGTCGCGAAGCTATCTACCACCTTCCTATCCACTGTCTCATCATTGACTGAGATCCAGCCTGACAGGAGACTTTCTATGGTGCATCAGTAGAGGTTTGGAAGAGTAAAATGCCACATTTCCCCAGTCTCATCAGGTGGCCCTCTGGTAGAGTTGCTGCCTTACAGCGCCATAGACCCGGATGCCAGAGAATCCAGAGATCGGAGGTGCAAAGGGGCGCGGGAGTGCTGGTGCAGGATTCCCAAACAGTTAATCTGCAAGTGGAATCGGTAGTAAAGAAAGCAAACTCAATGCTGGCAGTTATTTCAAGAGGGCTCGTATACAAAAACAGGGATGTAATGCTGAGGCTCTATAAGGCGCTGGTCAGGCCGCATTTGGAATACTGTGAGCAATTCTGTGCACCATATCTGAGGAAGGATGTGCTGGCTCTGGAGAGGGTCCAGAGGAGGTTTACAAGAACGATCCCAGGAATGTGTAGGTTAACCTATGATGAGCGTTTGACAACACTGGGCCTGTACTCACTGGATATTAGAAGAATGAGGGGGGACCTCATTGAAATATACAGAATAGTGAAAGGCTTGGATAGAGTGGATGTGGAGAGGATGTTTCCACTAGTGGGAGAGTTTAGGACTAGAGGTCACAGCCTCAGAATTAAAGCATGTTCTTTTTGGAAGGAGATGAGAAATTTCTTTAGTCAGAGGGTGGTGAATCTGTGGAATTCTTTGCCACAGAAGGCTGTAGAGGCCGTCAGTGAATTTTTTTAAGGCAGAGATAAATAGATTCTTGATTTGTACGGGTGTCAGAGGGTATGTGGAGAAGGCAGGAGAATGGGGTTAGGAGGGAGAGATAGATCAGCCATGACTGAATGGCGGAGTAGACTTGATGGGCTGAATGGCCTAATTCTACCACTATCACTTATGGCCTTCTGATCTTCTGACCTTATGACCCAGGTTTGATCCTGACTACGGGAGGTTGTCTGTAAGGAGTTTGTACTTTCTCCCCGTGACCTGTGTGTATTTTCTCTGGGTTCTCCATTTCCTCCCACACTCCAAAGACGTACAGGTTTGTAGGTCAATTAACTTCGGTAACATTGTAAATGGTCCCTGGTGTGTGTAGGATAGTGTTAGTGTGCGGGGATCACTGGTCGGCGCGGAACCGGTGGGCCGAAGGTCCACCATGCAGTATCTCTAAACTGAATAGTTGAGAGCACATTGACTCATTGCATCAATGCCTGGTTCGGTGATTTGAACGCCCAGGCACAAAGAAGATGGCAAAACGTGGTGAACACTGCCCAGTCCATCACGGGTACCCACCACCGAACGGATCTACAAGAGTCACTGCGTTAAAATGGCAGCCAGCTTCATCAGAGACACACAACACCATCATCAGAGACACACACTCATTCACACACTTCCCATCGGGAAGAACGTATTGTATGTATTGTCTTTTTGCTGACTGGATTGCACTGTACCTCGGTACACGTGACAATAAAGTAAAGTAAAGTCAAGTAAAGTAAAGTAAAGTAAAGTCAAGTAAAGTCAAGTAAAGTCAAGTAAAGTCAAGTAAAGTCAAGTAAACTAAACTAAACTAAACTAAACTAAACTAAACTCTATCCAGGCCTTTCGCTATTTAGTGAAGGAAGTTGTTATAGTGTCCATCTCATCAAAGATATGAGGTTCTGCGGATTATGGATTTATTGGGCTGCATCTTATGGATATGACTGTATGGCATATGAAATTCCTTGTATGTTGCAAAACATACTTGGCTAATAAAGTTTGATAATGATTATAAAGTATAATCAGGGAGGATTTAATCGGGGAGGATTTAAACTAATGTGGCAGGGGGATGGGAGCTGGAGCAGAGAGACAGAGGGGTGTAAAATGAGGGTAGAAGCAACAGGTAGCAAGGTGAAAAGTAAAAGTGGCAGGCAGACAAATCCAGGGCAAAAATCAAAAAGGGCCACTTTTCAACATAATCGTACATATCATATCATATATATACAGCCGGAAACAGGCCTTTTCGGCCCACCAAGTCCGTGCCGCCCAGCGATCCCCGTACATTAACACTATCCTACACCCAACTAGGGACAATTTTTACATTTTTACCCAGCCAATTAACCTACATACCTGTACGTCTTTGGAGTGTGGGAGGAAACCGAAGATCTCGGAGAAAACCCACGCAGGTCACGGGGAGAACGTACAAACTCCTTACAGTGCAGCACCCGTAGTCAGGATCGAACCTGAGTCTCCGGCGCTGCATTCGCTGTAAAGCAGCAACTCTACCGCTGCGCTACCGTAAGAGAGCCTGAAGGCTTTGTGTCTCAATGCAAGGATTATACGTAATAAGGTGGATGAATTAAATGTGGAGATAGTTATTAATGATTATGATATAGTTGGGATTACGGAGACATGGCTGCCGTCGCAGCTGCGGCTTGCCTGCAGTCCGTCTGTCTTTTGTGTTTTTTGTTGTTTTTGTATGAATTGTGGTTTTAATATGGTGTAGTGTTTGTATGTTATGTTTGGGGGTTTTGGGGGAGGGGGTGGGAGGGAATGGGAACTGTAAAATTCTCTCTCCCGAACGGAGACGCGACCTTTGTTCTGTGCCGTGTCTCCGTTCCCGTTGCGGCCTACCACCGGCCATGCACCTGGGACCGGCGGGCTCCACCTACCACCGGCCATTCACCTGGGACCACCTGGGGCTCTGGTTCGCAGAGCCCGCGGCGCGGACTCACCACCTGCGGCGCTGGCTGCCTGCGGATGTTGCGGGCGCGGCTGCGACTCGTCTCCGGAGGCTCCGGCGCGGGCCGCGTGGACGTCGGAAGCCCGCAGGCCCCTGGATGGGGGCCGATATCGGGAGCTCCGGCAGCGGCAGAGACAGCGTGTTCGCCCGCCCCGAATCGCGGGGCTTGGGTCGGCCCGCCGCGGACCTTTCACCATCCGGCGGGGCCTGAAATAGGCCGTTGACCTTTCACCGCCCAGCGGGGGCTTCAATATCGGGAGCCCCGACCGCCCCGACGTGGCAACTCCAACAGCCTGACCGCGGGACAAGACGGCAGGGAAGAGAAAAAGACATTTTTGGCCTTCCATCACAGTGAGGAGGGACTGGAGGAGACTCACTGTGATGGATGTTTATTTTTGTTTGGTGTTGGTTGTGATTGTATGTGTTATTGCATTTTTATTGATTAATCTTATTGGTCTTATTGTTTAACTGCGGGTAATGTTTCATTTTACTACACATTTATGTGTATGTAACAAATAAACGACTATTGACTATTGAGGGTGACCAAGGCTGGGAGCTCAACATCCAGGGATATTCTATATTCAGGCGGGATAGACAGAAAGGAAAAGGAGGTGGGGTAGCGTTACTGGTTAGAGAGGAGATTAAAGCAGTGGAAAGGAAGGACATTAGCTTGGAGGAAGTGGAATCAATATGGTAGAGCTACGAAACACTAAGGGGCAGAAAATGCTAGTGGGAGTTGTGTACAGGCCACCTAACAGCAGTAGGGAGGTTGGGGATGGCATCAAGCAGGAAATTAGAAATGCATGCACTAAAGGCGCAGCAGTTATAATGGGTGACTTCAATCTACATATAGATTGGGTGAACCAAACTGGCAGGGGTGCTGAGGAAGAGGATTTATTGGAATGTTTGAGAGATGGTTTTCTAAACCAACATGTCGAGGAACCAATGAGAGAACAGGCCATTCTAGACTGGGTATTGAGTAATGAGGAAGGGTTAGTTAGCAGTCTTGTTGTGCGAGGCCCCTTGGGCAAGAGTGATCATAATATGGTACAGTTCTTCATTAGGATGGAGAGTGACAAAGTCGATACAGAAACAAGTGTTCTGAACTTAAAGAAAGGTAACTTTGAGGGTATGAGGCGTGAATTGTCCAAGATAGACTGGCGATTGATGCTGAAAGGATTGATGGTGGACATGCAATGGAAGGCATTTAAAGGTCGCATGGATGAACTACAACAAGTGTTCATCCCAGTTTGGCAAAAGAACAAACCAGGAAAGGTAGTGCATCCGTGGCTAACAAGGGAAATCAAGGATAGTATTAAAACAAAAGATGAAGCATACAGATTAGCCAGAAAAAGTAGCATACCAGAGGACTGGGAGAAATTCAGAGTCCAGCAGAGGAGGACAAAAGGCTTAATTAGGAAAGGGAAAATAGATTATGAGGGAAAACTGGCAAGGGACATAAAAACAGACTGCAAAAGCTTTTATAGATATGTCAAGAGAAAAAGATTAGTTAAGGCAAATGTAGGTCCCTTGCAGTCGGAAACAGGTGAATTGATCATAGGGAACAAGGAGATGGCAGACCAATTGAACAAATACTTTGGTTCTGTCTTCACTAAGGAAGACATAAACCGTCTGCCGGAAATAGCGGGGGACCGGGGGTCTAAAGAGATGGAGGAACTGAGGGAAATCCAGGTTAGTCGGGAAGTGGTGTTAGGTAAATTAAATGGATTAAAGGCAGATAAATCCCCAGGGCCAGATAGGCTGCATCCCAGAGTGCTTAAGGAGGTAGCCTCAGAAATAGTGGATGCATTAGTGATAATTTTTCAAAACTCTTTAGATTCTGGAGTAGTTCCTGAGGACTGGAGGGTAGCTAATGTAATCCCACTTTTTAAAAAGGGAGGGAGAGAGAAAACGGGGAATTATAGACCAGTTAGCCTAACATCGGTAGTGGGGAAAATGCTAGAGTCAGTTATTAAAGATGTGATAGCATCACATTTGGAAAGTGGTGAAATCATCGGACAAAGTCAGCATGGATTTACCAAAGGCAAATCATGTCTGACGAATCTTATAGAATTTTTCAAGGATGTAACTAGTAGAGTGGATAAGGGAGAACCAGTCGATGTGTTATATCTGGACTTTCAGAAGGCCTTCGACAAGGTCCCACATAGGAGATTGGTGTACAAACTTAAAGCACACGGTATTGAGGGTTCAGTGTTGAGGTGGATAGAAAATTGGTTGGCGGACAGGAAGCAAAGAGTAGGAATAAACGGCTCCTTTTCGGAATGGCAGGCAGTAACTAGTGGGGTACCGCAAGGCTCAGTGCTGGGACCCCAGTTATTTACAGTGTATATTAATTATTTGGACGAGGGAATTGAATGCAACATCTCTAAGTTTGCGGATGACACGAAGCTGGGTGGCAGTGTTAGCTGCGAGGAGGATGCTAGGAGGCTGCAGAGTGACTTGGATAGATTAGGCGAGTGGGCAAATGCATGGCAGATGCAATATAATGTGGATAAATGTGAGGTTATCCACTTTGGCGGCAAGAACAGGAAAGCAGAGTATTACCTGAATGGTGACCGATTGGGAGAAGGGGAGATGCAACGTGACCTGGGTGTCATGGTGCACCAGTCATTGAAAGCAAGCATGCAGGTGCAGCAGGCAGTGAAGAAAGCGAATGGTATTTTGGCATTCATAGCAAGAGGATTTGAGTTTAGGAGCAGGGAGGTTCTGCTGCAGTTGTACAGGGCCTTGGTGAGACCGCACCTGGAGTATTGTGTGCAGTTTTGGTCTCCTAACCTGAGGAAAGACGTTCTTGCCTTAGAGGGAGTACAGAGAAGGTTCACCAGATTGATCCCTGGGATGGCGGGACTTACATATGAGGAAAGACTAGATAGACTGGGCTTGTACTCGCTGGAATTTAGAAGACTGAGGGGGGATCTTGTAGAAACATATAAAATTCTTAAGGGGTTGGAGAGGCTAGATGCGGGAAGATTGTTCCCGATGTTGGGGGAGTCCAGAACCAGGGGTCACAGCTTAAGGATAAGGGGGAAGTCTTTTAGGACCGAGATGAGAAAACATTTCTTCACACAGAGAGTGGTGAGTCTGTGGAATTCTCTGCCACAGAAGGTAGTTGAGGCCAGTTCATTGGCTATATTTAAGAGGGAGTTAGATGGGGCCCATTTTGCTAAAGGGATCAGGGGGTATGGAGAGAAGGCAGGTGCAGGCTACTGAGCTGAATGATCAGCCATGATCATATTGAATGGCGGTGCAGGCTCGAAGGGCCGAATGGCCTACTCCTGCACGTATTTTCTATTTTTCTATGTTTCTAATTATGATTTTGATTAACAATGCAAGGTTGAATTTATTGCAAATTGGTCACGATCAATAAATAATGCTGCAAACCATAATTTTCAAGAGCACTTGATATATCCATAATTTATTGCAATTTTAGTACAGAATCCAGTGCAGATTCATTTGAAGAGTGTAGCCTTGATTTTTTTTGTTGCTAGCCTGCTGGAAATATTTGCTTCAATTAAGAGTTACTAATTTTGGGAAGGGGAGATTAATTTTCACAAATTCTGCTTGGACTTTACAAATCTGCTAAATAATTAATTTCCATTGGGAAACATGATTCATACTGAATTAATTTTAGCACTTCCAAGCATTTACATCAAACTGCTCGACGCCTAAGACCATGCGAGTTGAACTAATGTACGTTCAACTGTGATTTATAGTTACTAACCAATCACACCCGCATTGCAAGAAGTGTTTTATCAAGTTTCCAATCTGGAAAGGGTGGCAGAGAAGATCAAGCTAGAAAGAGGACAGAGAAGATTTACGAACATGTTGCCAGGACTCGAGGGCCTGAGCTACAGGGAGAGATTGAGCAGGTTAGGACTCTTAAAAGTACCATTAGCAAATTTGCAGATGATACAAAGCTGGGTGGCAGTGTGAACTGTGAGGAAGATGCTACGAGGTTGCAGGGTGACTTGGACAGGTTGTGTGAGTGGGCGGATGCATGGCAGATGCAGCTTAATGTGGATAAGTATGAGGTTATCCATTTTGGTGGTAAGAATAGGAAGGCAGAGTATTATCTGAATGGTGTCAAGTTAGGAAAAGGGGATGTACAATGAGATCTGGGTGTCCTAGTGCATCAGTCACTGAAAGGAAGCATGCAGGTACAGCAGGCAGTGAAGAAATCCAATGGAATGTTGTCCTCCATAACAAGAGGAGTTGAGTATAGGAGCAAAGAGGTCCTTCTGCATTTGCACAGGGCCCTAGTGAGACTGCACCTGGAGTACTGTGTGCAGTTTTGGTCTCCAAATTTGAGGAAGGATATTCTTACTATTGAGGGCGTGCAGCGTAGGTTTACTAGGTTAATTCCCGGAATGGCGGGACTGTCATATGTTGAAAGACTGGAGCGACTAGGCTTGTATACACTGGAATTTAGAAGGATGAGAGGGGATCTTATCAAAACGTATAAGATTATTAAGGGGTTGGACACGTTAGAGGCAGGAAACATGTTCCCAATGTTGGGGGAGTCCAGAACAAGGGGGCACAGTTTAAGAATAAGGGGTAGGCCATTTAGAACTGAGATGAGGAAAAATGTTTTCAGTCAGAGAGTTGTGAATCTGTGGAATTCACTGCCTCAGAAGGCAGTGGAGGCCAATTCTCTGAATGCATTCAAGAGAGAGCTAGATAGAGCTCTTAAGGATAGCGGAGTTAGGGGGTATGGGGAGAAGGCAGGAATGGGGTACTGATTGAGAATGATCAGCCATGATCACATTGAATGGCGGTGCTGGCTTGAAGGGCCGAATGGCCTCCTCCTGCACCTATTGTCTATTGTCTATTGTCTATTGATAGTTTGAATAGGCTGGGACTCTATTTCTTGGAGCGCAGGAGACTGAGGGGTGATCTTATATAGCTGTATAAAATCATGAGAGGAATAGATCAGGTAGAAGCACAGAGTCTCTTGCCCAGACTAAGGGAATCGAGGACCAGAGGGCATAGGTTTGGCGGTGCTGGCTCGAATGGCCTACTCCTGCACCTATTGTCTATTGTCTATTCCTTGGAGCGCATGAGGAAGAGGGGCTGATCTTACAGAGATGTACAAAATCATGAGAGGAGTAGAGCGGGTAGACGCACAGAGTCTCTTGCCCAGAGTAGCGGAATTAGCAACCAAATCCTCCCACCTTGTAAGAAATGTTTTTCAAGATTCCAAGTTGGAAAGGGTGCAGAGAAGATCAAAATGGGAAGGGTGCAGAGAAGATTTACGAGAATGTTGCCAGGATTCGAGGGTCTGAGCTATCGAGAGAGGTTGAGCAGGCTGGGACTCCATTCCTTGGAATGCAGGAGGATGAGGGGGTAATCTTATAGAGGTGTACTAAATCATGGGAGGAATAGGTCGGGTGGACGCACAAAGTCTCTTGCCCAGTGTAGTGAATCGAGAACCAGGGGACAAAGTTTAAGATGGGGAGGGGGAAAGATTTAATAGGTGGCGTAGTGGTAGAGCTACTGCTTTACAGCGTGAAAGACCCAGGTTCAGGGGGGATGGGGAGAAGGCAGGAACGGGGTACTGATTGAGAATGATCAGCCATGATCACATTGAATGGCGGTGCTGGCTCGAAGGGCCGAATGGCCTCCTCCTGCACCTATTGTCTATTGTCTACTGTCTATTGTCCTCAGCCATCATTAAATTTCACAGACGTTGGTAGACACAAAATGCTGGAGTAAATCAGCAGAACAGGCAGCAGCATCTCTGGAGAGAAGGAATGGGTGACGTCTCGGGGCGAGACCCTTCTTCAGATTGAGAGTCGTGGGGAAAAGGAAAAGAGAGATATGGACGGTGATGTAGAGAGATATAGAACAAACAAATGAAAGATATGCCTTGAAACCTTGAAACGTGCAGCCCACAATGGTCCATCTTTGGCTGTGGGCTGGGTGATAACGAGTTATACACCATTACTTTTTTGCATATAGACAATAGACAATAGGTGCAGGAGGAGGCCATTCGGCCCTTCGAGCCAGCACCACCATTCAATGTGATCATGGCTGATCATTCTCAATCAGTACCCCGTTCCTGCCTTCTCCCCATACCCACTTACTCCGCTATCCTTAAGAGCTCTATCTAGCTCTCTCTTGAATGCATTCAGAGAATTGGCCTCCACTGCCTTCTGAGGCAGAGAATTCCACAGAATTCCATATATTTCATTCATTTGTTCTATTTCTCTCTATATCTGGGTGTTTTCATGCGAGAGTTAGATTTAGCTCTATAGGAGCAGAATTAGGCCATTCCGTCCATCAAGTCTACTCCGCCATTCAATCGTGGCGCAGGAGAAATGTTCCCGATGTTGGGGGAGTCCAGAACCAGGGGTCACAGTTTAAGAATAAGGGGGTAGGCCACTTAGGACTGAGATGAGGAAACACTTTTTCACCCAGAGAGTAGTGAATCTGTGGAATTCTCTGCCACAGAAGACAGTGGAAGCCAATTCACTGGATGTTTTCAAGAGAGAGTTAGAATTATCTCTTAGGGCTAAAGGAATCAAGGGATATGGGGAGAAAGCAGGGGTACTCGCTGGAATTTAGATTGAGGGGGGATCTTATAGAAACTTACAAAATTCTTAAGGGGTTGGACAGGCTGGATGCAGGAAGATTGTTCCCGATGTTGGGGAAGTCCAGAACAAGAGGTCACAGTTTAAGGATAAGGGGGAAGTCTTTTAGGACCGAGATGAGAACGTTTTCTTTCACACAGAGAGTGGTGAATCTGTGGAATTCTCTGCCACAGAAGGTAGTTGAGGCCATTTCATTGGCTATATTTAAGAGGGAGTTAGATGTGGCCCTTGTGGCTAAAGGGATCAGGGGGTATGGAGAGAAGGCAGGTATGGGATACTGAGTTGGATGATCAGCCATGATCATATTGAATGGCAGTGCTAGCTCGAAGGGCCGAATGATCTAGCTCTCTCTTGAATGCATTCAGAGAATTGGCCTCCACTGCCTTCTGAGGCAGAGAATTCCACAGATTTACATCTCTCTGACTGAAAAGGTTTTCCTCATCTCCGTTCTAAATGGCCTACCCCTTATTCTTAAACTGTGGCCCCTTGTCCTGGACTCCCCCAACATTGGGAACATGTTTCCTGCCTCTAACGTGTCCAACCCCTTAATAATCTTATATGTTTTGATAAGATCCCCTCTCATCCTTTTAAATTGCAGTGTATACAAGCCTAGTCGCTCCAGCCTTTCAACATACGAAGTCCCACCAATCCAGGAATTAACCTAGTAAACCTACGCTGCACGCCCTCAATAGCAAGAATATCCTTCCTCAAATTTGGAGACCAAATTTAATACCTCCCTCCAAGTGGGCAAAGCAAAGGTACCAAAGGCAACATTTATTAACCAAAGTTATTAGCAAAGCGCAGTACAGCACAAGACCAAGAACTTCATCCCACAATGTCTATGCTGAACATGATACCAAGGTTATCTCTTAGAGAGATAAGCCAAGGTTATCTATATGGAGAGATCTCCATATCCCTCCATTCCCTGCATATCCATGTGCCTATCCATCATCCCATCATCTCCATGTTGGCCAAGGCAGAAATATGGGACTATAGCGTTATGTTCACTTAGAGTCACAGTCAGAGTCCTACAGCGTGGAAACAGGCCTTTCAGCCCAGCTTGCCCTCACCGACCCATCTATACTAGTCCTACCTGCCTGCTTTTGCCTCGTATCCCTCTAAACCTACCCCATCCACGTATAGACACAAAATGCTGGAGTAACTCAGCGGGACCGGCAGCATCTCTGGAGAGAAGGAATGGGTGATGTTTCGGGTCGAAACCCATCTTCAGACTCCGAGATGCTGCCTGTCCAGATGAGTTACTCCAGCATTTTGTGCGTATCTTCAGTTTAAACCAGCATCTACAGTTCCTTCCTACCCTAGCCATGTACCTGTCTTAATATTTCTTAAACGTTGTGATAGTACATGCCTCAACTACCTCCTCTGGCAGGTTGTTCCATACACCCACCACCTGGTGTGTGCCTAGAACGCATTTCCAGGGTTGGTGGTGGAGCTAGATGTGATAGTGGTATTTAAGAGACTGGATAGGCATATGGATATGTGGGACATAGAGGGATATGGGTTATGTGCAGGTAGATAAGTAATAGTCTTGGCATCATGTTCAACACAGACATTGTGGTCCCAAGAGCCCATTCTTCTGCTCGGTATATTGTATGTTCAATGTTAAAAGTTTAACAACAATTTAATATGTTCTAGGGTCTATGTTCTATGTGACTGCTTTAATGTAAAGTGTTAAAGTATCTAATGTAAAAGAATAAAAGGACGCACCTTTAGAAAAGTGATGAGGAGGAATTTCTTTAGTCAAGGGTGGTGAATCTATGGGATTCATTGCCACAGACGTTGGTGGAGGCCAAGTCAATGGATATTTTAAGATGGAGATTGATAGGTTCTTGATTAGTATGGCTGTCAGGGGTTATGGGGAGAAGGCAGGAGAATAGACAATAGACAATAGACAATAGGTGCAGGAGGAGGCCATTCGGCCCTTCGAGCCAGCACCGCCATTCAATGTGATCATGGCTGATCATTCTCAATCAGTACCCCGTTCCTGCCTTCTCCCCATACCCCCCTGACTCCGCTATCCTTACGAGCTCTCTCTAGCTCTCTCTTGAATGGGGGTTAGGAGGGAGAGATAGATCAGCCACGATTGAATGGGGGAGTAGACTTGATGGGCCGAGTGGCCTAATTCTGCTCCAATCACTGATGAACATATGAAAATAATTCTAAACATTTTCTAAATGTAAGAACAATTTTACATCAGAAATACCATATGATCATATCCATAATTAAATGATAACAAAACAGGTATCTTAACTGGAGCGAGAGTGCACAATTCGGGTAGTATTGTAAAGTTGGTACCAACTACGACCACGAAATGGAACATAAAGAAGCCGTGCGTAAAAGAGGATAAGCCTGCTTGCAGGTTGCACTCTCAGCGAAATCCATTAACAGCAAGATAAAAAGCCAATTAAACCACAGCCATCTTGCCTGAAAAGAGGCAGCCTGGCTGGTCACGAACAATTAAGTCACAATAAAATCCTCACCAATCTCCCTCCACAACTAATATTAACGAGGAAGCTAATATAAGCAGCGTGGTGAAGGTTGTTAAAATAACTCCAACATTCATCAGGAACCAAACAGAGAAAGAAATAATAACAGAGGAAAATAAAGATGGGGTGGTATATCAGAGTTATGTAGCATGAAAACAGGCACTTCGAGCCAGCACCGCCATTCAATGTGATCATGGCTGATCATTCTCAATCAGTACCCCGTTCCTGCCTTCTCCTCATACCCCCTGACTCCACTATCCTTAAGAGCTCTATCTAGCTCTCTCTTGAATGTATTCAGAGACTTGGCCTCCACTGCCTTCTGAGGCAGAGAATTCCACAGATTCACAACTCTCTGACTGAAAAAGTTTTTCCTCATCTCCGTTCTAAATGGCCTACCCCTTATTCTTAAACTGTGGCCCCTTGTTCTGGACTCCCCCAACATTGGGAACATGTTTCCTGCCTCTAACGTGTCCAACCCCTTAATAATCTTATAAGTTTCAGTAAGATCCCCTCTCATCCTTCTAAATTCCAGTGTATACAAGCCTAGTCGCTCCAGTCTTTCAACATACGACAGTCCCGCCATTCCGGGAATTAACCTAGTAAACCTACGCTGCATGCCCTCAATAGCAAGAATATCCTTCCTCAAATTTGTTTCGATAAGATAACATGTTTCGATAAGAAGTTGAACAGACTTGGATCATCTTCTCTGGAGTGCCGGAGGTTGGGGGGAGACCAGTTAGAAGTATATCAAATTATGAGAAGTATAGATATGGTAGACGATCAGAACCTTTTTTTCCAAGAGTGGAGATAGGATAGACAGTCAAAACGTTTTTCCCAAGGGAGGACATATCAAAGATTTGACTGTATAATTTTAAGGTGAAAGGGATAAAAATTCAAAGGAGATGTGTGGGCCGAGTCTTTTTACGGGTGCCTGGAATGTGCTGCCAGAGGCAGTGGTGGCGGAGGCAGGTACGATAATGATGTTTAAGAGGCTTTTAGTGGGCACTGAGTGCTGTGTTTACAAACTGGTTGTGCTGCTGCAAGTAATCATTTAATTGTCCCATTTCATTACATATGACAATAAAACACTCTTGTCTCTCTTGACAAGGAACGGAGAGATGTGAATCACGTGAAACCAGATGACATTAGTTTAAATTGCAGAGCTGACTCAATGGGCAAAATGGCCCAACAATGCTCTTAGGTCTCATGAATTGATGTCATGTTCGGCATGGCTATTATGGGCCGAAGTGCCTGGTCCTGTGCTGTACTTTAGTTTAGTTTAGATATACAGAGTGGAAAACAGGCCCTTCGGCCCAACGAGTCATTAGTTCATAAGTTACAGGAACAGAATTAGACCATTCGGCCCATCAACCATTCAATCATGGCTGATCTATCTCTCCCTCTCAACCCCATTCTCCTGCCTTCACCCCTAACCCCTAACACCCGCACTGACAGTCCACGCCGAACAATGATCGCCCATATGCTAGTTCTATTCCACACGCCAGCCACTTAACCTATGAACAATGATCACCCATACGCCCCTGGTTCTGGACCCCCCCAACATCGAGAACATGTTTCCTGCCTCTAACGTGTCCAAACCCATAATAATCTTATATGTTTCGATAAGATCCCCTCTCATCCTTCTAAATTCCAGTGTATACAAGCCTAGTCGCTCCAGTCTTTCAAGGACACCCAGAATCGGGCATTATCATATCATATCATATATATACAGCCGGAAACAGGCCTTTTCGGCCCTCCAAGTCCGTGCCGCCCAGCGATCCCCGTACATTAACACTATCCTACACCCACTAGGGACAATTTTCACATTTACCCAGCCAATTAACCTACATACCTGTACGTCTTTGGAGTACATGGGCCTTGGCACCAACACTCATGTGTAGAACACGGATCGAAAATTTTAAAAAGCTGGAAGCTTTTCATCGTCACTCAAAATGCATGATTCATTCATTGTTAAATTTGGACCCAGTGAAATCTTGTCGGATGGAAAGTTAATATTTTCTGCCCCACGAAACCCATAAATAACGCTGCCTTCTCCCTGCCCATAACTCGGCCCACTCCAGCCTGTCCATGGCACATAGAAACATAGAAACATAGAAAATAGGTGCAGGAGTAGGCCATTCGGCCCTTCGAGCCTGCACCGCCATTCAATATGATCATGGCTGATCATCCAACTCAGTATCCCGTACCTGCCTTCTCTCCATATCCCCTGATCCCTTTAGCCACAAGGGCCACATCTAACTCCCTCTTAAATATAGCCAATGAACTGGCCTCGACTACCTTCTGTGGCAGAGAATTCCACAGATTCACCACTCTCTGTGTGAAAAAAAACTTTCTCATCTCAATGAACGCAGCGATCAATCCGCCATCTCAAACAGGGAGCCTCAACTCTCTCTCCCACTCCTCGGGATGTTGGATGAATGAGTCATTTCGCTCCGTCAAAGAAAATAAATTAATAGGAAAGATAAATATCGTGCCTGACGTGTGAAGCGGCCGGCAGAATCAAAGGCTTTGACCCACCTCGGTCATTCCTTCTTCTCCCCGCTCCCGCCCGGCGCAAGTTACAGAAGCTTGTCAGCGCGCACCACCAGACTCTGGAACAGCTTACTAACTGAGCAACTGACTTACCAAATAGTGAAAGGCTTGGATGGAGTGGATGTGGAGAGGATGTTTCCACTAGTGGGAGAGTCTAGAACCAGAGGTCATAGCCTCAGAATTAAAGGACGTTACTTTAGGAAGGATACGAGGAGGAATTTCTTTAGTCAGAAGGCGGGGAATCTGTGGAATTCACTGCCACAGAAGGAGGCTACGTCAATGGAAATTTATAAGGCAGAGATAGATAGATTCTTGATTAGTACGGGTGGTCAGAGGTTATGGGGAGAAGGCAGGAGAATGGGGCTAGGAGGGAGAGATAGATCTGCCATGATTGAATGGTGGAGTAGACTTGATGGGCCGAATGGCCCAATTCTGCTCCTATCACTTAGTCATTCAGTACGCCTAGAGATACAGCGTGGAGACTGCCCATCGAGTCCACGCCGCCCACCAATCACACATGCACTGGTTTATCACTTAAGCAGGGACAATTTACGAGAAGCCGAATAACTTACAAACCTGCACATCTATGGAATGTGGGAGGATACTGGAGTGGACCACGTGGGTTTTCTCTGAGATCTTTGGTTTCCTACCACACTCCAAAGACGTACAGGTATGTAGATTAACTGGCTTGGTGTAAGTGTGAATTGTCCCTAGTGTGTGTAGGATAGTGTTAATGTGCAAGGATCGCTGGTCGGTGCGGACTCGGTGGGCCGAAGGGCCTGTTTTTGTGCTGTATCTCGAAAACTAAAAAAAAAAAAAAACTCCAGTAATGTCTCGCCATTGCACACTTCCCCATTGCCTTAAGAACTCGGAGTGGTGACCAGGCTTCATTGTCATAGACTCATGGAGTCACACAGCACAGAAACAGGCCCTTCGGCCCGACTTGTCCACACTGACCCAACCTGCTCCATCGACACCAGTCCCACCTGCCTGCATTTGTCCCATATCCCTCTCAAACCGTTCCTACCCATGTACCTGCCCGAATGCCTTTTAGATGTTGCGATAGTCCCTGCCTCAGCTACCTCCTCTGGCAACTCGTTCCATACACCCTCCACCATTTGTGTGAAAATGTTGCTTCTCAGGTTCCTATTAAATCTTTCCCCCTCTCACCTTTAACCGATGTCCTCTAGTTCTTGATTGCACCACTCTAGACAAACGGCTCTGTGCATTTATCCTCCGAATGCCCCTCATGATCTTATTCGCCTCAAAAAGATCACCCCTCATCCTCCTCATTGACTGATGAATTGAATGGTGGAGTAAACTTGATGGGCCCTTGGGCTCTCTAAATCCATGCTGTCCTTTGCCCACCCATTCACACTAGTTCTATGACGAAGGTTTATATGACAAGGAATTCCACACACTGTTGTACATTCATATGACCTCTGCACCTTCCAAAGGGGTAGGCCATTTAGAACGGAGATGAAGAAAACCTTTTTCAGTCAGAGAGTTGTGAATCTGTGGAATTCTCTGCCTCAGAAGGCAGTGGAGGCCAATTCTCTGAATGCATTCAAGAGAGAGCTGGATAGAACTCTTAAGGATAGCGGAGTCAGGGGGTATGGGGAGAAGGCAGGAACGGGGTACTGATTGAGAATGATCAGCCATGATCACATTGAATGGCGGTGCTGGCTTGAAGGGCCGAATGGCCTCCTCCTGCACCTATTGTTTATTGTCTATTGTCTATTGTCTATTGTCTATTGTCTATTGTTTATTGTCTATTGCCTATACCCCTGAACTGTACGGTCGAGGCACTTCTCTCTGACTCCATTCAATCAACACCATTAAAAAAATTCTTGCAGGCTATTCTTTAATTTTTAAGATTACTCAGTCTTTACTTCAGACTTTAGAGATTCAGGAACAGAAACAAGCCCTTCAACCCACCGAGTCCGCGCCGACCTGCGATCACCCCGTACACTAACACCATCCTGCACACTCGAGACAGTCTTACAATTTTTTATCGAATCCCAATTAACCTACAAGCCTGTACGTCTTTGGAGTGTGGGAGGAAACCGGAGCACCCGGAGAAAACCCACGCAGGTCACAGGGAAAAACTCCATACAGACAGCACCCATTGTCAGGATCGGGTTACTGATTGAGAATGATTAGCCATGGTTACATTGAATGGTGGTGCTGGCTCGAAGCGCCGAATGGCCTCCTCCTGCACCTATTGTCTATTGTCTATTAGACAATAGACAATAGACAATAGGTGCAGGAGTAGGCCATTCAGCCCTTCGAGCCAGCACCGCTATTCAATGCGATCATGGCTGATCACTCTCAATCAGTACCCCGTTCCTGCCTTCTCCCCATACCCCCTCACTCCGCTATCCTTAAGAGCTCTATCCAGCTCTCTCTTGAAAGCATCCAACGAACTGGCCTCCACTGCCTTCTGAGGCAGAGAATTCCACACCTTCACCACTCTCTGACTGAAAAAGTTCTTCCTCATCTCTGTTCTAAATGGACTACCCCTTATTCTTAAACTGTGGCCCCTTGTTCCGGACTCCCCCAACATTGGGAACATGTTTCCTGCCTCTAATGTGTCCAATCCCCTAATTATCTTATATGTTTCAATAAGATCCCCCCTCATCCTTCTAAATTCCAGTGTATACAAGCCCAATCGCTCCAGCCTTTCAACATACGACAGTCCCGCCATTCCGGGAATTAACCTAGTGAACCTACGCTGCACGCCCTCCATAGCAACAATATCCTTCCTCAAATTTGGAGACCAAAACTGCACACAGTACTCCAGGTGCGGTCTCACCAGGGCCCGGTACAACTGTAGAAGGACCTCTTTGCTCCTATACTCAACTCCTCTTGTTACGAAGGCCAACATTCCATTGGCGTTCTTCACTACCTGCTGTACCTGCATGCTTCCTTTCATTGACCGATGCACTAGGACACCCAGATCTCGTTGAACTCCCCCTGCTCCTCACTTGACACCGTTCAGATAATAATCTGCCTTTCTACTCTTACTTCCAAAGTGAATAACCTCACACTTATCCACATTAAACTGCATCTGCCATGTATCCGCCCACTCACACAACCTGTCCAAGTCACCCTGCAGCCTTATTGCATCTTCCTCACAATTCACACTACCCCCCCAGCTTAGTATCATCTGCAAATTTGCTATTGATCGAACCCGGGTCTCTGGCGCTAGAAGGCAGCAACTCTACCGCTGCACCATTGCAGTCCCCTTTCAAGTTGCCCTAAGTCTGTCTTCAGCCTTCTTTTCAATTTATGATAGAGAAATCACATCAATGACAATATGACTAGCACATTCCTCCCCCTTTGATTGATCCGTATTCATCCTGTTCGGCTGCAGCAAAACCTCTGATGTAGAAATGTCTGATATTCATTCATTCATTAGCACAGCAAAGATGCTTTGATGGAGAAAAGGTTTGAGCTCATCAGCATTCCGAAAGGTTATCAGGTGAGTTTCACTCAAGTGATGGTTCTGGTATTTACAATTTTGAAAGATTAAATGAGGCACTTTTATGCGTAAACTTGCAATTCTCTCATGACTGCCTAGGGTCCGAAATTGAACGATTATTTCGTTTAGTTTAGTTTAGAGATGCAGTGCAGAAACACGCCCTTCGGCCCACCGAATTTGCATCGACCGGCCATCCCCACACACAAACACTATCTTACACACTAGGGACGATTTACAATTTTACCGAAGCCAATTAGCCCACAAACCTGCAAGCGTTTGGAGTGCAGGAGGAAACTGGAGCACCCGGAGAAAACCCAGGCAGTAAAAAATGTAAATTGTCATAGTGTGTGTGGGATAGTGTTAGTGTGCGGGGATCGCTGGTCGGTGCGGACTCGGTGGGCCAAAGAGCCCAGTTTCTATGCTGTATCTCAAAACTAAACTAAACTAAACTAAACATTATCTGTATAAATAACAGAGCTCAGTTTCCAGACCATTTATTGTTTTGTCACCCGCGGTCTAGGCTTAAGCTCAGGGGTGACCGCGCTTTTGCGATTGCAGCTCCTAGACTGTGGAACAGCATCCCTCTCCTCATCAGAACTGCCCCCTCCATCGACTCCTTTAAGTCCAGGCTCAAATGGCTCCAGGCTCTACTCCCTAGCGTTTGAGGCCCTCTGAGGGGGCGCTGTGAACTGTTTATGTATGTGCTGTTATGTTTGTGTGCCATTGTATGTTCGTTTTCTTAGTACCTGAACTGATGTTCAGCACTTTGGTCAACGTGGGTTGTTTTTAAATGTGCTATACAAATAAAATTGACTTGACTTGACAATGAATTGTAAATTGTTCCCAGTGTGGTAGATACAGCGCAGAAACAGGCCTTTCGGCCCACCACGTCCACGCTGACCAGTGATCTCCCCGTGCATTAGGATAGAGCTAGTGTACGGGGTGATCGCTGGTCGGCGTGGTCTCGATGGGCTGAAGGGCCTGTATCTCTACAGTCTAAACACTAAAGTTATTCCGGTTCACCAATGTGCTTCAGAGAAGTATGTTTGCCACCTTCAAGTGTTCTGGTTTATAGAAACATAGAAACATAGAAAATAGGCGCAGGAGTAGGACATTCGGCCCTTCGAGCCTGCACCGCCATTCAATATGATCATGGCTGATCATCCAACTCAGTATCCCTTACCTGCCTTCTCTCCATACTCCCTGATCCCTTTAGCCACAAGGGCCACATCTAACTCCCTCTTAAATATAGCCAATGAACTGGCCTCAACTACCCTCTGTGGCAGAGAATTCCACAGATTCACCACTCTGTGCGAAAAAATAAACAAATAAAATAAAATAAAATAAATTATATGCAATAGAAAAACCAACCATTTTTCTTGAGTTTAGTTCAGTTTATTATCGTCACGCTTACCAAGGTACAGTGAAAAGCTTTTGTTGCGTGATATCCAGTCAAAGAAAAAGACTAGACATGATTACAATCCTCCTGCGCTCCAAAGAATAGAGTCATAGCCTACCCTTAGCCTACTCAACCTCTCTTTGTAGCTCAGACCCTCAAGTCCACGCCAACCAGCGATCCCTGTACATTAACACCTTGGCACACAAACCAGTGACCCTTGGATTATCCTTCATCGGACTTTGCCGGCTTTGCCTTGCACTAAATGTTAATCCCTTATCTTGTATCAATACACAGTAAATGGCTCGATTGTAATCATGTACGGCAATCATGTATTGTTCTGCTGAATCGATAACACGCAACAAAAGCTTTTCACTGTACCTCAGTACGCGTGACAATAAACTAAACCGAAACTAAAATGAACTGAACTGACTGAACTATCCTGCACACCAATTTGCAATTTCACTGAAGCCAATTAACCCGTGCGTCTTTGGAGTGTGGGAGAAAACTGGAGCACTTGGAGAAAAGACACGCAGGTCACAGGGAGAAAGTATAAACACCGTACCATAGACAATAGACAATAGACAATAGGTGCAGGAGGAGGCCATTTGGCCCTTTGGGCCAGCACCGCCATTCAATGTGATCATGGCTGATCATTCTCAATCAGTACCCCGTTCCTGCCTTCTCCCCATCCCCCCTGACTCCGCTATCCTTAAGAGCTCTATCCAGCTCTCTCTTGAATGCATTCAGAGAATTGGCCTCCACTGCCTTCTGAGGCAGAGAATTCCACAGATTCACAACTCTCTGACTGAAAAAGTTTTTCCTCATCTCAGTTCTAAATGGCCTACCCCTTATTCTTAAACTGTGGCCCCTTGTTCTGGACTCCCCCAACATTGGGAACATGTTTCCTGCCTCTAACATATCCAACCCATATACGTTTCGATAAGATATATCTGTGAGACTGGACTGTGTAGGAAAGGTACTGGGAGACAATTGGAGGCAGAAACTCAATGGTGTGGATGCAGGTTTGATAATCAATCAATCCGCCCACTCAGCCGGTTGAACAGGCCTGATCTCCCGGTTGCTAAACACTTGAATTTTCCTTCCCATCCCCACACTGACCTTTCTAGTTCTCTTGTTTCCCTTATCCCTAACCAGTCTGAAGAAGGGTCTCGACCCGAGAGGTCACCCGTTCCTTGTCTCCAGAGATGCTGCTGCCTGTCCCGGCTGAGTTACTCCAGCTTTTAGTGTCTATCTTCGGTGTAAACCAGCATCTGCAGTTCCTTCCTACACACTGATGTTCGATGACTGTTCTGGAGCTCTGCCTGGTAACCTTGGAGACAAGTGAGTATTTATTTTGAAGTAACAACCTTAAAGCCAGCATCGACACGGAGGGCATGTCTGCAACTACAGGGAACAAAGACAACTTAACATTTTGGTCACATGCTGGAACATCAGCTTTGCCTTGTTCTTTTCAGCGTTAATGGGCCTTTTATTTCTGTCTGGTGTTTTCAGAGTTTTATTTCCACCTCGCAAAATTAATCTTCTTTTCTTTGAGCAAATGTCATCTCAAAAGGCCGTACAATCTGTAAGGACGGAATAAATGTTAACGGTTGAATAGGAATTAGTTTAGTTTAGTTTAGTTCAGAGATACAGCACGGAAACAGGCCCTTCGGCCCACCGAGTCCGCGCCGACCAGCGATCCCCGCACATTAACACTATCCTACGCACACACACTGGGGACAATTTACAATTTTTACCGAAGCCAATTAACCTACAAACCTGGACGTCTTTAGAATGTTGGAGGAAACCGGAGCACCCGGGGAAAACCCACACAGTCACGGGGAGAACGTACAAACTCCGTACAGGCAGCACCCTTAGTCAGAATCCAACCCGGGACTCTGGTGCTGTAAGGCAGCAACTCTACCGCTGCACCACCAGGCTTCCCAGGCATTCAAAAATATATTATTTGGGGAGAAAATCTGATACAGAGTGCATAAACAATTTGCAGTCAAATTAATTTTTGTACGTTGAGGAGAGAATGGAAATTAAACATGACTTGCTAATGATTTTTTGTATCAGATAGCATTGATTGTATTGGTATTAACATCTGTGGGTATAATAGAACAGTGATGAAATACTGAAATACTAATCTGCACTACCTGTAGAGGTCTATTGGCAGCACGGTGGCGCAGCGGTAGAGTTGCTGCCATACAGCGAATGCAGGCCAGGGGACCCGGGTTCGATCCTGACTACGGGCGCCGTCTGTACAGAGTTTGTACGTTCTCCCTGTGACCGGCGTGGGTTTTCTCCGAGATCTTCGGTTTCCTCCCACACTCCAACGACGTACAGGTTTGTAGGTAAATTGGCTTGGTAAATGTAAAAATTGTCCCCAGTGGGTTTAGGATGGTGTTAATGTGCGGGGATCGCTGGTCGGCGTGGACCCGGTGGGCCGGAAGGGCCTGTTTCCGTGCTGTATCTCTAAACTAAATAACGCTACATTGCTGAGAACTATATTCTGTACTCTGTATCTTCCCCTTTGCTCTTCCTTTAGACTTCAGGCTTTAGAGACACAGTGCGATAACAGTCCCTTTGGCCCAACATTTCCGTACTGACCAGCGATCACCCCATACACTAGCATTTACCTGCGGACTTGGGACAATTTACGATTTGTACCAAAGCCAATTAACCTACAAACCTGTACATCTTTGGAGTGTGGAAGGAAACCGGAGGGAACCTGAGGGAAACCCACGCATGTCACGGGGAGAACGTACATCTGAGGAAGGACGTGCTGGCATTGTAGAGATTCTTGATTAGTGCGGGTGTCAGGGGTTATGGGGAGAAGGCAGGAGAATGGGTTTGGGAAGGATAGATAGATCAGCCATGTTAAATGGCAGAGTAGACTTGATGGGCCGAATGGCCTAATCTGCTCCTAGAACTTATGAACATGAATCCCAACGCACGAATGGAGGTATTTAAACATTTTAAAAAAAAGTTGGATTAAAAAGCTAATTATCATCGGTGGCAGTGATTGCTTTAAAAATATACCAGGTACACGAATAACATGAAGGGAAGGAAAACCTAATGTGATTTCACATTCACCGGCGTGGTTGCTGACTTATTATTTTCTGAACAGAGGCCAATTTGAAGACGTGAAATAAATGTCAACTTTGCCATCCTGTTAATGAGTAAATAACAGAGCTGGTTCACTAATGGGAGAATCTTTAAACAGCTCTGAAACGTGAAACACTGAAAATAATTGGCTGTTAAAGTTAGTTACAGCAAAACATAACTGAGGATGGATAAATTCAGGTATGTCACGTTAATACACCGCTGATTATATTACAGCTAACATGCGTGTTTGAAGTCGAGATAAATTTACTTGATTAATTTGGAATTTGCCTCCTTTGATCACTGATGTGTTTGTGGAAATAAATTGCCAGCTTATTGAAGATAGAGTCTCATAGAGTCATGCAGCGTGGAAACAGACCATTTAGCCCAACTTGCCCACGCTGACCAACATGCCCCAACTACTCCAGTCCCACCTGCCTCCATTTGGCCCATATCCCTCTAAACCTGTCCGAACCATGTACCTCCAGTTTGTGCTGGGCCCCACTCTGACAATGGAGGAGGCCCAGGACAGCAAACAACTCTGCTCAGTCCGCCTAAACCTACCTGATCTCCTGGTTGCTAAACACTTTAACTGCACCTCCCATTCCCACACTGACCTTTCCGTCCATTATCAGAGTGAGGCCTAACTAAAATTGGAGGAACAGCACATCATAGACAATAGACAATAGGTGCAGGAAGAGGCCATTCGGCCCTTCGAGCCAGCACCGCCATTCATTGTGATCATGGCTGATCATTCTCAATCAGTACCCCGTTCCTGCCTTCTCCCCATACCCCCTGACTCCGCTATCCTTAAGAGCTCTATCCAGCTCTCTCTTGAATGCATTCAGAGAATTGGCCTCCACTGCCTTCTGAGGCAGAGAATTCCACAGATTCACAACTCCCTGACTGAAAAAGTTTTTCCTCATCTCAGTTCCAAATGGCCTACCCCTTATTCTTAAACTGTGGCCCCTTGTTCTGGACTCCCCCAACATTGGGAACATGTTTCCTGCCTCTAACATGTCCAACCCCTTAATAATCTTATACGTTTCGATAAGATCTCCTCTCATCCTTCCTATACTCAACTCCTCTTGTTATGAAGGCCAACATTCCATTGGCTTTCTTCACTGCCTGCTGTACCTGCATGCTTCCTTTCAGTGACTGATGCACTAAGGCACACAGATCTCGTTGTACGTCCCCTGTTCCTAACTTGACACCGTTCAGATAATACTCTGCCTTCCTATTCTACCACCAAAGTGGATAACCTCACACTTATCCACATTAAACTGCATCTGCCATGCATCCGCCCACTCACACAACCTGTCCAAGTCACCCTGCAACCTCATAGCATCTTCCTCGCAGTTTACACTACCACCCAGCTTTGTATCATCTGCAAATTTGCTAATGGTACTTTTAATCCCTTCATCATATTTCACTTGGGCAGCTTACACCCCACCGGTATGAATATTGACTTCTCTAACTTCAAGTAACCCTTGTTTTCCCTCTCTTTCCATCATTCCCCCTTCCCAGTTCTCCGACCAGTCTGATTACATTGTCCCCCTGATTACATTGTCCCCCTGATTACATTGTAATGTAATGTTTTTTGCTTTGTTGTCACCTCCAAGATAACAATGGTCGAATCTACATTTTCCTTGAACCGCATCTCCTTTGATCTCTTACACTTCCTTATCTCTGTAACTCCATCTCCCCTGACGCTCAGTCTGAAGAAGGGTCTCGACCCGAAACACCACCTATTCCTTTTCTCCAGAGATGCTGCCTGTCCCGCTGTGTTACTCCAGCATTTTGTGTCTCTTCGGTGTAAACCAGCATCTGCAGTTCTTTCCTCCATTAAATGTTTTTTATACATTGTGATAGTACCTGCCCCAACCAACTCCTCTGGAAGCTCGTTCCTTGCACTCACCATCTTTTGTCTAAAACTGTAAGGCAGCAACTCTACCGCTGCACCACCGTGCCATTTTAGAGTCATACAGCACAGAAGCAGGCCCTTCAAAATGCTGACCAAAATGCTATCTAGTCCCAGTTGCTCACTATTGGCCTATACACCTCTAAACCTTTACTATCCATAAACCTGTCCAAATGTCTTTTAAATCTTGTTATTGTACCTGGCTCAACTACCTCCTCCGGCAACTCGTTCCATCCATCCACCACCCTTTGTGTATTATTGGACTATCTATCATTGGACTTTACTGGCTTTATCTTGCACTCATTTATTCATGATATTCCCTTTATCGTACATCTGTGCACTGTGGACGGCTCGACTGTAATCATGTATAGTCGTTCCACTTACTGGTTAGCACGCAACAAAAGCTTTTCAGTCCCTCGGTACACGTGACAATAAGCTAAACTCATACTCAGTATAGACAGCTCCTGTAGTCAGATCCCAGATCAAACCCTGGTCTCTGACGCTGTAAGGCAGCAACTCTACCGCTGCGCCACTGTGCCGCCCTATCTAACCACATCAATGAGATGCAGAAATTTCCTGAAAGTAAAGAGATTTAAACCAACTGCTTCAATTACGGGTACCAGAACAGAAGGCCATCTCTCCCAGGAGCATGTCTTACAGGAGTGGATTTCATCTTCAAGATAGAGGAGCATCACGCTGACATCCAATGTGGTAGACAGCAGCTCAGGACTGCTCTCCAGTTGTTGGTCAAAGGGTTCAGTTGCCTGATAACAGCTGGGAAGAGACTGTCCCCGATTGATCACTTCACATGGCTCTTTCAGTATTCCTGCTGACCACTGCTCAATGAAATACTCTCATTTGCTCATGTTTCATAAGTTCATAAGTTCTAGGAGCAGAATAAGGCCATTCGGCCCATCAAGTCTACTCCGACATTCAATCATGGCTGATCTATCTTTCCCTCACAATCCCAGTCTCCTGCCTTCTCCCCATAACCACTGACACCAATCAACAATCTGCCAAAATCTGGCTTAAAAATATCCATTAACTTGGCCTCCACACCCTTCTGTGGCAATGAATTCCACAGATTCACCACCCTCTGACCAAAGAAATTCCTGCTCACCTCCTTTCTAAAGGTACGTCCTTTTACTCTGAGACCTAAAGGAAATCCTTTTCACAAAGGCAATTTTTTTACACAGAATGTGGTGGGAGCCTGGAATGCCAGGGGCCCCTGTAGGCCCGGACACTGTAGGCCCAGGGGCCGCTGTAGGCCCGGACAGTGTAGGCCTGGACACTGTAGGCCCGGAATAGGACTGGGTGCCGCTGTAGGCCGGGAACAGTGTAGGCCCGGAGGCCCGGGCGTCGCCTAACGGAGGTTGCGTAGCATTACAGTTGCCAACTTTCCCGTATTAGCCGGGACATCTTGGATTTTGGACTAAATTGGTTTGTCCCATACGGGACCGCCCTTGGCCCAGAGGGCGCTGTAGGCCCGGACACTGTAGGCCCAGGGACCGCTGTCGACACGGAGAGTGTAGGCTAATGGAGTGTGTTCGGGGAGCGGGGCCGAGTGTGTTCGCCGAAAGGAGGTTGCGTAGCAACCCGCCTTCCGGCCCGGGCGGCCGCCATTGGTGGAGGGGGAGCACATGGTCGCTGGCTGGGTGAGGTCACGTGGAGGCGGGGCGGTGACGTCACCTTTTGTCCCTTATTTGGGAGTGAGAAAGTTGGCAACCCTACGTGTGGGCAGAACCCAAACGCCCTTTCCTGTGCTGTATTGTTCTATGTTCTAAACAGACACTTAATTAGGGAAGGCATACAGCGCAAAAGACCTAATGTGGGCAAAGAGGTTTTGTGTGGATGGGTAAAAAAGTCAGTGATGTTGCAGTGGGTTGAAGGGATCATTTCTTGGCTGCGCAACTCAGTCTTATAATTCGCTCCCTTGTGGATGAGAGGAAGAGATCGGGTGGATGCACAGAGTCCCTTGCCCAGAGTAGGGGAATCGAGGACTGGAGGACATGGGTTTAAGGTGAAGGGGAAAACATGTAATGGGAATCTGAGGGGGTAACTTTTTCACACTAGTTGCACCAGTCATAGAGTGATACAGTGCAGATTTTCTTGATTAGAATGGGTGTCAGAGGTTATGGGGAGTAGGCAGGAGAATGGGGTTAGGAGAGAGAGGTAGATCAGCCACGATCTGCAATCTGTAGTGCAGAGTGGATGGAATTGAAGGAGAAGCCGGTCAGTGTAAAATTGTTGAAAAACTTCTTCGTTAACGCACTTGGGCAGGTACATGGATACAGAAGGTTGAGATGGACATGGGCTAAACTCAGGCAAATTGGACCAGCTTAGATAAGACATCTCGATCAGCATGGACACGGTGGAACAAAGAGCCTGTTTCCACGCTGTGTGTCTCTATGAGACAATGGATCTTGCCAGGAATAGAGGGTCTGAGCTATAGAGCTCTTAAGGATAGCGGAGTGAGGGGGATATGGGGAGAAGGCAGGAACGGGGCACTGATTGAGAGTGATCAGCCATGATCGCATTGAATGGCGGTGCTGGCTCGATGGGCTGAATGGCCTACTCCTGCACCTATTGTCTATTGTCTATTGTTTAATGGGAATCTAAGGGGTAACCTTTTCACACTAGTTTTTTTTTTGTGTTGGTTTGTGGTTGTGTAATTGCTTATTTTATTGCTCTTACTGTTGGACTGCGGGTAACGAAATCTCGTCCAAAAGACTTGTTTTTTGGATGACAATAAAGGTAATTCTGATTCTGATTCTGATTCTGATTCTGACTAGCCAAAGAGTGATACAGTGCAGATTTTCTTGATTAGAATGGGTGTTAGAGGTTATGGGGAGAAGGCAGGAGAATGTGATTAGGATAGATAGATTAGACGGCAGAAGGCAGTGGAGGCCAAGTCTCTGAATGCATTCAAGAGAGAGCTAGATAGAGCTCTTAAGGATAGCAGAGTCAGGGGGTATGGGGAGAAGGCAGGAACGGGGTACTGATTGAGAATGATCAGCCATGATCACATTGAATGGCGGTGCTGGCTCGAAGCGCCGAATGGCCTCCTCCTGCACCCATTGTCTATCGTCTATTAACAATGATTGAATGGCGGAGTAGGCTTGATGGGCCAAATGGCCTAATTCTGCCCCTATCACATGACATTATGACATTATGACACAAAGGCTGGCGGGTGAATGAAACGAGCTGCATGAGGAGGTAGTTGAGGCAGGGACAATCCCACCATTTAAGAAACAGTTAGACAGGTATGTGGATAGGATAGTTTTGGAGGGGTAAGGGCAGTCAGGTGGGACTGGTGAAGATGAGACATGTTGGCCGGAGTGGGCAAGTTGGGCTGAAGGGCCTGTTTCCATGCTGTATCACTCTATGACTCCATGAGTGCAGAAATACGTGGGGCACAGATTTACAACTCTCTGACTGAAAAAGTTTTTCCTCACCTCTGTTCTAAATGGCCTACCCCTTATTCTTAAACTGTGGCCCCTGGTTCTGGACTCCCCCAACATTGGGAACATGTTTCCTGCCTCTAACGTGTCCAACCCCTTAATCATCTTGTATGTTTCGATAAGATCCCCTCTCATCCTTCTAAACGAAAAGCTGGCGGCTGCAGAACTATGGGGTTTAAACATAGCGCTACCAGTCACAGAGCTATGGGGTTTAAACATAGCGCTACCAGTCACAGAGCTATGGGGTTTAAACATAGCGCTACCAGTCACAGAGCTATGGGGTTTAAACATAGCGCTACCAGTCACAGAGCTATGGGGTTTAAACATAGCGCTACCAGTCACAGAGCTATGGGGTTTAAACATAGCGCTACCAGTCACAGAGCTATGGGGTTTAAACATAGCGCTACCAGTCACAGAGCTATGGGGTTTAAACATAGCGCTACCAGTCACAGAGCTATGGGGTTTAAACATAGCGCTACCAGTCACAGAGCTATGGGGTTTAAACATAGCGCTATGGCCAGACTGTTCGGGCAAAATTCTCGTATAAGAAATCAATATCAATTTTGGGTAACTCATTTTGTCTGCCTGCATGAGAACTGACTGTTCTGCTGTAAGTTATCCATCCATGTCCACATGCAATAAGGCTGAGACAACATTCACAGGCATGGGATTGATAAGTGGACAGAAAACTCTTTACCTTAAAAGTGGCAGGCAATTATCTCCAACAAGAGAAAGCCTAACCACTTTAATTTAGTTTAGTTTAGTTCAGTTTAGTTTATTGTCACGTGTTCCGAGGTACAGTGAAAAGCTTTTGTTGCGAGCTAACCAGTCAGTGGAAAGACAATACATGACTACAATCGAGCCGTCCAAGGACCCAAACAGTCTTTCCAGGTGAGACAGAGGTTCACCTGCACCTCCTCCAACCTCATCTATTGCATCCACTGCTCCAGATGTCAACTTATTTACATCGGCGAAACCAAACACAGGCTCGGCGATCGCTTCGCTCAACACCTGCACTCAGTCTGCATTAACCAACCTGATCTCCCGGTGGCTGAGCACTTCAACTCCCCCTCCCATTCCCAGTCTCACCTTTCTGTCATGGGCCTCCTCCAGTGCCATAGTGAGTCCCACCGGAAATTGGAGGAACAGCACCTCATATTTCGCCTGGGCAGCCTGCAGCCCAGTGGTATGAACATTGACTTCTCCAACTTTAGATAGTTCCTCTGTCCCTCTCTTCCCCTCCCCCTTCCCAGATCTCCCACTGTCTTCCTGTCTCCACCTATATCCTTCCTTTGTCCCGCCCCCCTGACATCAGTCTGAAGAACGGTCTCGACCCGAAACGTCGCCCATTCCTTCTCTCCTGAGATGCTGCCTGACCTGCTGAGTTACTCCTGCATTTTGTGAACAAATACCTTCGATTTGTACCAGCATCTGCAGTTATTTTCTTACACTACAATCGAGCCGTTCACAGCGTACAGATACATGATAAAGGGAATAATGTTTAGTGCAAAATAAAGTCCAGTAAAGTCTGATTAAAGATAGTCCGAGGGTCTCCAATGAGGTAGATAGTAGTTCTGGACTGCTCTCTGGTTGTGGTAGGATGGTTCAGTTGCCTGATAACAGCTGGGAAGAAACTGTCCCTGAATCTGGAGGTGTGCGTTTTCACACTTCCATATCACTTGCCTGATGGGAGAGGGGAGAAGAGGGAGTGGCCAGGGTGCGACTCATCCTTGATTGTGCTGCTGGCCTTGCCGAGACAGCGTGAGGTGTAGATGGAGTCAATGGAGAGGAGGTTGGTTTGTCTGATGGTCTGGGCTTCCTCCACAATTCTTTGCAATTTCTTGAAGCCTTGGATGTTCCCAAACCATGCTTTGATGCATCTCGATAAGCTGCTTCCTGTGGCGCATCTGTGGAAGTTGGTGAGAGTCGTTGGGGACATGCCGAACTTTGTAAACCTCCTAAGGAAGTTTAGTTGTTGATGTGGTTTTCTTGGCCCTTGCTTTTATGTGGGTTGTCCAGGAGAAGTTGTTGGTGAATTTGCAGTTTTACAGGGCCCTAGTGAGACCGCACCTGGAGTACTGTGTGCAGTTTTGGTCTCCAAATTTGAGGAAGGATATTCTTGCTATTGAGGGCGTGCAGCGTAGGTTTACTAGGTTAATTCCTGGAATGGCGGGGCTGTCATATGTTGAAAGACTGGAGCGACTGGGCTTGTATACACTGGAATTTAGAAGGAGGAGAGGGGATCTTATCGAAACGTACAAGATTATTAAGGGGTTGGACATGTTAGAGGCAGGAAACATGTTCCCAATGTTGGGGGAGTCCAGAACAAGGGGCCACAGTTTAAGAATAAGGAGTAGGCCATTTAGAACTGAGATGAGGAAAAACTTTTTCAGTCAGAGAGTTGTGAATCTGTGGAATTCACTGCCTCAGAAGGCAGTGGAGGCCAATTCTCTGAATGCATTCAAGAGAGAGAGCTAGATAGAGCTCTTAAGGATAGCGGCGTCAGGGGGTATGGGGAGAAGGCAGGGACAGGGTACTGATTGAGAATGATCAGCCATGATCACATTAAATGGCGGTGCTGGCTCGAAGGGCCGAATGGCCTACTCCTGCACCTATTGTCTATTGTCTATTGTCTATTGTCTATTGTCTATTGAATGTGAAGCTTTCAACCACCTCCAGTTCAGGTGCCTTCAATACAAGCGGGGTAATTGTATCGCTTTGTGTATCGAAGCAGCCAGGCTTGGCTTCCTCTCCGTGACTAAATATTAATTTCCTCCATAACTGGTGCAGCATCTGCAAAATATACACCGGCGGCACGGTGGCCCAGCAATAGAGCCGCTGCCTCACAGCGCCAGAGACCCGGCTTCGATCACGTCTACGGGTGCTCGCCTGTACGCAGTTCGTACGTTATCCCTGTGACCTGCAGACTCTGAAAGAAACCTGCATGTCTTTGGGATGTGGGAGGAAACCGGAACACCCGGAGGAAACCCACAAGGTCACGGGGAGAACGTACAAACCCTGCACAGACGACACCCGAGGCCAAGGATCGAACCGGGGTATCTGGGTCTGCGAGGCAGCAACTCTACCGCTACAATACAATACAATACAATACATTACAATACAATACAATACAATACATTACAATACAATACAATACAATACAATACAATACAATACAATACATTACAATACAATACATTACAATACAATACAATACAATACATTACAATACAATACATTACAATACAATACAATACAATATAATACAATACAATACAATACAATATATCTTTATTGTCATTGTACAGGGGTACAACGAGATTGGGAATGCGCCTTCCATACGATGCAATAATTTAATTAGCTAGTCAGTATTAATTTAAACAGCCCAATGAAACAAATTGGAACTGTTTTAAAACAGAATAAAGTGCAAGTAGATCTGTGCCGGTTCACTGTGCGATGTGACCATCCGGCTCAGCAGGACCGGTTCATAGCAGCTATGGCCCTGGGGATGAAGCTGTTCCTGAATCTGGAGGTGCGGGCGTAGAAGGCCTTGTATCGTCTGCCCAATGGTAGAAGTTCGAACAGACTGTTGCAGGGGTGTGAAGAGTCTTTGTGGATGCTGGTGGCTTTCCTGAGGCATCGTGTGTTGTAGATGCCCTCCAAGGCTGGTAGCTGTGTTTTGATGGTCCTCTGAGCTCTATGGGCTACCCGCTGAAGAGCATTCCTCTCTGTCTCCGTGCAGCTGAGGTACCACACAGGGATGCCATGTGTTAGGATGCTCTCACCACGGCGCCACCGTGCCGCCCTGTCCTCTTATCATGTGTCTATATTCCCTTATCATGTATCTACACGACCTTCTCGACCTCAGCTCAGCGTTCGATACAGTGGACCACACCATCCTAATTGACCGTCTCCGGTACGGGGTTGGCGTTGATGGCACTGCCCTGACCTGGTTCGTTTCCTACCTCAAAAATAGGAGTTTCTCCATCAACATAGGCAGTTATTCCTCTGCTCCAGCTAGCCTCTCCTGTGGGGTTCCACAAGGCCCCATCCTAGGCCCCATTCTCTTCTCTCTGTACATGCTCCCCCTCGGCCAAATCATTCAAAGGCACGGCATTTCTTTCCACTGCTATGCTGATGACACACAGCTTTATCTCCCCCTGAAACCCAACAACCGGTCAAATTTAATCAGCCTCATGCACTGCCTTGAGGACATAAAATGTTGGATGGCACAGAACTTCCTTCAGTTAAACGAGAGCAAGTCTGAGGTCATCCTATTCGCCCCCCCCACCCCCCCCCCCCGACTCCATCAAATCGATAACAGGCAGTTTTGGAAGCCTATCCTGCCTAGTCAAACCGCATGTCAAAAACCTTGGCGTGATATTTGACTCTGCTTTTAAGTTTGACAAGCAAGTCAACGCTGTGGTAAAAGCCAGCTTCTTCCAGCTTCGTACCATAGCTAAAATCAAACCTTTCCTCCAATTTGACGACATTGAAAAAATCATCCACACATTCATTTCCTCCCGCCTAGACTACTGCAACTCCCTATACACTGGGATCAGCCAATCATCCCTGTCCTGCCTGCAATTGGTCCAAAACGCCGCAGCGAGACTCCTGAAGGGTACCCGTAAAAGGGACCACATCACCCCGATTCTGGCCTCTCTCCACTGGCTCCCAGTACAGTACAGAATCAACTTCAAACTCCTCCTATTCACATACAAAGCCCTAAACAGGCTCCCCCCCCCCCCCCATATCAAAAATCTTCTAACCCACCACTCAATCTCCAGGTCCCTCAGGTCGGCCGACTTGGGGCTAATGACTATACCGCGGTCTAGGCTTAAGCTCAGGGCTGACCGCGCCTTTGCGGTTGCAGCTCCTAGACTGTGGAACAGCATCCCTCTCCCCATCAGAACTGCCCCCTCCATCGACTCCTTTAAGTCCGGGCTCAAAACCTACTTCTATTCCCTAGCGTTTGAGGCCCTCTGAGGGGGCGCTGTGAACTGTTTATGTATGTTTTGTTAGGTTTGTGTGCTAGTGTATGTTCTTTTTTGGTACCTGCACTAATGTACAGCACTTTGGTCAAAGTGGGTTGTGTTTAAATATGCTATACAAATAAAATTGACTTGACTTGACTTGACTACACACTAAATGGCTCGATTGTAATCATGCATTGTCTTTCTGCTGACTGGTTAGCACGCAACCAAAGCTTTTCACTGTACTTCAGTACACGTGGCAATGAACTAAACTGATGACTGGTAACTCTGCTGCATCCTTTGATGCTGGGCATTGCTTAACATCATTATGTTGCATTCATTTTTCAGTCAGAAATGAATGAACAAGAGGACAATTTCTTCCAGTGAAAATGTGAAATCATGGTTTCACGCCCCTTGTTCACGTTTCACACGGTAACCTTGACAACAACATCTGCAATTGCGTTTTATTTTGAGCTGCCCTATTTGATTTTGTAATCATGCTGGATGGGAGACTGCTCTACTTTTATGTTATCAGGCTTCCATTGTTGGTATTCAGCTCTCAGAGTTGGAAACATTGGCGCATTGAGCACAAGAGTCAAGAAGTCATGCTGCAGCTTTATGAAACTTTAGTCAGGCCGCCTTTGGAGTGTGCTGTGCTGTGCTGTTCTGGTCGTTCCACCATGGGAACGATGTGGAAGCTTTAGAGAGGGTGCAGAAGAGGTTTACCAAAATGCTGCTTAAAGTAGTGTACATTAGCAACAAGGAGGTTGCACAAATTCTAGACTTTGGACTTTAGAGATACAGCTCAGAAACAGGCCATTCGGCCAACTAAGCCCGTGCCAACCAGCGACCACCCCGTACACTAGCACTGTCCTACACACTAGGGACAATTTACAACATACAGGATTCAGGATATCTTTATTTGTCATCCTAAAAACAAGTCTTTTGGACGAGATTTCGTCACCCACAGTCCAACAATAAGAGCAATAAAATAAGCAAATTACACAACCCCAACCAAGACAAAAAAAAGAAACATCCATCACAGTGAGTCTCCTCCAGTCACCTCCTCACTGTGATGGAAGGCCAGAATGTCTATTCTCTTCCCCTGCCGTCTTCTCCCGCGGTCAGGCTGTTGTCGTTGCCACGTTCCAGGCCGCGCCGGATGGTGAAATGTCCGCGGGGGGCCGACCCAAGCCCCGCGATCCAGTGCGGGCGAAGACGCTGCCGCTGCTGCTGCCGCTGCCGGAGCTCCCGATGACGGCGTCCACGCGGCCCGAGCCTAAGGCGAGTCGCAGCCGCTCCGGCAGCCTCCAAGGACGGCCGGCTCCGCTGATGGTGAGTCCGGTCCGCGGTCTCTGCGAACCAGAGGCCTGGAGGCCGCCAGCTCCAGGAGTTGGGCCAATGGTAGGCCGCAGCAGGAACGGAGACACGACCCAGAACACAAAGGTCGGGTCTCCGTTCGGAAAGGACAAATTTACAATTTTACAGTTCCCCCCCTCCCCCCCACACACACACATAGTACACAAACACAGAAACACTACATCACATCTACAATGAAGACAAAAAAACCAACAAAAACACAAAGACAAACGGACCGCAGGTAAGCCGCAGCTGCTAGGGCAGCGCCGCCATTTTGGAAGCTACAAACCTCTGCGTCTTTGGAGTATGGGAGGAAACCGGGAGGACAAACCCACGCAGGTCACGGGGAAAAGGTACAAACTCCGTGGAGGTAGCACCCGTGGTCATGATCGAACCTGCGTCTCTGGCGCCGTAAGGCAGCAACTCTACCGCTGCGCCACCGTGCCGCAAAACTTGGGATTGTTTTCACTGGAACGTAAGAGGTTAAGGGGAGACCTGATGAAAGTGTATAGAAATGATGAGAGGCGTAGATGGATTAGACTGTCAGAAGCATGTTCCCCGGAACATGTCAGAGACTAGAGGGTATACCATGTGTCAGAGACTAGAGGCTATACCATGTGTCAGAGACTAGAGGGTATACCATGTGTCAGAGACTAGAGGGTATACCATTAATGTGAGAGGGACAAATTAAAAGGAGATGTGCAGGACTGGGTTTCCATGTAGAGAATGGTGGGTGCCTGGAATTGCTGTTTGTTTTTTTTTAATCAAAAATATTTATTCAAATATTAAAATAATATATACAATACATTAAAACCAAAACAGAACCCACCACCAGAATACTATACAAACAAATATACCAATTGAAACTATTATACAATTATATTACAATCCCCATCCCAGGATACATCCCATCTACCGCGGTGCCCAGCGGTCCCGGAAATCCTCCAGGGTGCCCGTGGACAGCGCGTGGAACTTGCTGTTAGGGGTGATGGTGGAGAGAGAGAAACAATGGTGGTGTTTAAGAGGCTTTTGGATGAGCACATGCACATCTGGGGAATATGGGGTATGCAGTTGTACAGGGCCCTAGTGAGACCGCACGTGGAGTACTGTGCGCAGTTTAGGTCTTGAAATTTGAGGAAGGACATTCTTGCTATTGAGGGTGTGCAGCGTAGGTTCATTAGGTTAATTCCCGGAATGGCGAGACTGTCATATGTTGAAAGACTGGAGCGGCTAGGCTTGTATACACTGGAATCTAGAAGGATGAGGGGGGATCTTATCGAAACGTATAAGATTATTAAGGGGTTGGACACGTTAGAGGCAAGAAACATGTTCCTAATGTTGGGGGAGTCCAAAACCAGGGGCCACAGTTTAAGAATAAAGGGTGGGCCATTCAGATGGGAGATGAGGAAAAACTTTTTCAGTCAGAGAGTTGTAAATCTGTGGAATTCTCTGCATCAGAAGGCAGTGGAGGCCAATTCTCTGAATGCATTATAGAGAGAGCTAGATAGAGCTCTTAAGGATAGCGGAGTCAGGGGGTATGGGGAGAAGGCAGGAACGGGGTACTGATTGAGAATGATCAGCCATGATCACATTGAATGGTGGTGCTGGGGAGAAGGGCCGAATGGCCTCCTCCTGCACCTATTGTCTATTGTCTATTGGATCATGTGCAGGCAGAGGAGATTAGTTTAGCTTGGCATCATGTTTGGCACTGACGTTATGGCTGACGTTATGACGTTACTCTTCAGGTACGTGAAGAGGAAAAAAATAGTCAAGGCAAATGTGGGTCCCTTGAAGACAGAAGCAGGGGAATTTATTATGGGGAACAAATAAATGGCAGACGAGTTAAACCGTTACTTTGGATCTGTCTTCACTGAGGAAGATACACACAATCTCCCAAATGTTCTAGGGGCCGGAGAACCTAGGGTGATGGAGGAACTGAAGGAAATCCACATTAGGCAGGAAATGGTTTTGGGTAGACTGATGGGACTGAAGGCTGATAAATCCCCAGGGCCTGATGGTCTGCATCCCAGGGTACTTAAGGAGGTGGCTCTAGAAAGAGTGGAAGCATTGGAGATCATTTTTCAATGTTCTATAGATTCAGGATCAGTTCCTGTGGATTGGAGGATAGCAAATGTTATCCCACTTTTTAAGAAAGGAGGGAGAGAGAAAACGGGTAATTATAGACATGTTAGTCTGACATCAGTGGTGGGGAAGATGCTGGAGTCAATTATAAAAGACGAAATTGCTGAGCATTTGGATAGCAGTAACAGGATCATTCCGAGTCAGCATGGATTTACGAAGGGGAAATCATGCTTGACAAATCTACTGGAATTTTTTGAGGATGTAACTAGGAAAATTGACAGGGGAGAGTCAGTGGATGTGGTGTACCTCGACTTTCAGAAAGCCTTCGACAAGGTCCCACATAGGAGATTAGTGGGCAAAATTAGGGCACATGGTATTGGGGGTAGGGTACTGACATGGATAGAAAATTGGTTGACAGACAGAAAGCAAAGAGTGGGGATAAATGGGTCCCTTTTGGAATGGCAGGCAGTGACCAGTGGGGTACCGCAAGGTTCGGTGCTGTGACCCCAGCTATTTACGATATACATTAATGACTTAGACGAAGGGATTAAAAGTACCATTAGCAAATTTGCAGATGATACTAAGCTGGGGGGTAGTGTGAATTGTGAGGAAGATGCAATAAGGCTGCAGGGTGACTTGGACAGGTTGTGTGAGTGGGCGGATACATGGCAGATGCAATTTAATGTAGATAAGTGTGAGGTTATTCACTTTGGAAGTAAGAATAGAAAGGCAGATTATTATCTGAATGGTGTCAAGTTAGGAGGAGGGGGAGTTCAACGAGATCTGGGTGTCCTAGTGCATCAGTCAATGAAAGGAAGCATGCAGGTACAGCAGGCAGTGAAGAAAGCCAATGGAATGTTGGCCTACATAACAAGAGGAGTTGAGTATAGGAGCAAAGAGGTCCTTCTACAGTTGTACCGGGCCCTGGTGAGACCGCACCTGGAGTACTGTGTGCAGTTTTGGTCTCCAAATTTGAGGAAGGATATTCTTGCTATGGAGGGCGTGCAGCGTAGGTTCACTAGGTTAATTCCCGGAATGGCGGGACTGTCGTATGTTGAAAGGCTGGAGCGATTGGGCTTGTATACACTGGAATTTAGAAGGATGAGGGGGGATCTTATTGAAACATATAAGATAATTAGGGGATTGAGGCAGGAAACATGTTCCCAATGTTGGGGGAGTCCAGAACAAGGGGCCACAGTTTAGGAATAAGGGGTAGGCCATTTAGAACGGAGATGAGGAAGAACTTTTTCAGTCAGAGAGTGGTGAAGGTGTGGAATTCTCTGCCTCAGAAGGCAGTGGAGGGCAGTTCGTTGGATGCAACAACTGCTCATGTGGCATGACGCTGGGCCCATTAGGACCTCCATTATCACGATGGACATGGGCCCACTGTGTATGTGTAGCTTTACTGTTGCCCACAGGAACGGGGATCGTCCCCACCCGCAGAATACATCCAGGGGTCTCCAAGGCTGGTCCAACGTCTGCTGGTGTTCTCTCCATTGTTCATACCCACTGGTACTCAGAGCTCCTCCCATTCACATACAAAGCCCTAAACGGGCTTGCCCTCCCCCCTATATCAAACATCTTCTAACCCACCACTCTATCTCCAGGTCCCTCAGGCCGGCCGACTTGGGGCTACTGACTATCCCGCGGTCTAGGCTTAAGCTCAGGGGTGACCGCGCTTTTGCGGTTGCAGCTCCGAGACTGTGGAACAGCATCCCACTCCCCATCAGAACTGCCCCCTCCATCGACTCCTTTAAGTCCAGGCTCAAAATCTATTTCTACTCCCTAGCGTTTGAGGCCCTCTGAGGGGGCGCTGTGAACTGTTTATGTATGTGCAAGGGGATCTTATAGAAACTTACAAAATTCTTAAGGGGTTGGACGGGCTAGATGCAGGAAGATTGTTCCCGATGTTGGGGAAGTCCAGAACAAGGGGTCACAGTTTAAGGATAAGGGGGAAGTCTTTTAGGACCGAGATGAAAAAGTTTTTTTTCACACAGAGTGGTGAATCTGTGGAATTCTCTGCCACAGAAGGTAGTTGAGGCCAGTTCATTGGCTATATTTAAGAGGGAGTTAGATGTGGCCCTTGTGGCTAAAGGGATCAGGGGGTATGGAGAGAAGGCAGGTACGGGATACTGAGTTGGATGATCAGCCATGATCATATTGAATGGCGGTGCAGGCTCGAAGGGCCGAATGGCCTACTCCTGCACCTATTTTCTATGTTTCTATGTTTCTATGTGCTGTTATGTTTGTGTGCCATTATATGTTCGTTCTTAGTACCTGAACTGATGTACAGCACTTTGGTCAACGTGGGTTGTTTTCAAATGTGTTATACAAATAAAATTGACTTGACTTGATCCTCTTCGGATCGTTCACCTTGTTGTGGTGAAGAGGCTTGAGTTCCCCCATGATTCCGAGAGTGATGCCGTGGGAAGCACTAGCTACTGGTAGGGCCACCCATGGTGGTAAGGTCGAGGATGAGGGTCCAGACTAAGAACGATCCAACGTACAAGACCCCAACGGCGGGCCAGGCGGACAAAGTTATCTTGAGCTCAACGGCTGTGAAGGCGGATGAAGGCTGCACCAGATCTATCAGCTCCGATCGTCTTGGTCCCCTTGCAATTGGAATTAGTTGATTGATTTGTGAAGGACCGTGTGCTTCTTGGAGTGCAACATCAAGTACACGTTAAAGAAACACACGCACGGGCGTCTTCGTTCTGACATCGGATCGTAGACCTTCATCCTCGAGCTCGAGGGGTAGCCATGACGACGACTCAGAGATGTACCCGAGGTGCTGCGCGGTCATCTCAAAATGTCTCGTCAGTCGGCGGGTCCTACAAGACATTGGTGAGGTCGCATTTAAAGTACTGCGTTCAGTTCTGAACACCATGTTATAGGAAAGGGCACGGAGAAGATTTACGAGGATGTTGCCAGGACTAGAGGGCCTGTGCTTTAGGGAGAGGTTGAGTAGAGGTTGGGACTCTATTCCTTGGAGCGCAGGAGGATAGACAATAGACAATAGACAATAGGTGCAGGAGTAGGCCATTCAGCCCTTCGAGCCAGCACCGCCATTCAATGCGATCATGGCTGATCACTATCAATCAGTACCCCGTTCCTGCCTTCTCCCCATACCCCCTCACTCCGCTATCCTTAAGAGCTCTATCCAGCTCTCTCTTGAAAGCATCCAACGAACTGGCCTCCACTGCCTTCTGAGGCAGAGAATTCCACACCTTCACCACCCTCTGACTGAAAAAGTTCTTCCTCATCTCCGTTCTAAATGGCCTACCCCTTATTCTCAAACTGTGGCCCCTTGTTCTGGACTCCCCCAACATTGGGAACATGTTATCTGCCTCTAATGTGTCCAATCCCCTAATTATCTTATATGTTTCAATAAGATCCCCCCTCATCCTTCTAAATTCCAGTGTATACAAGCCCAATCGCTCCAGCCTTTCAACATACGACAGTCCCGCCATTCCGGGAATTAATCTAGTGAACCTACGCTGCACGCCCTCCATAGCAAGAATATCCTTCCTCAAATTTGGAGACCAAAACTGCACACAGTACTCCAGGTGCGGTCTCACCAGGGCCCGGTACAACTGTAGAAGGACCTCTTTGCTCCTATACTCAACTCCTCTTGTTACGAAGGCCAACATTCCATTGGCTTTCTTCACTGCCTGCTGAACCTGCATGCTTCCTTTCATTGACTGATGCACTAGGACACCCAGATCTCGTTGAACTCCCCCTCCTCCTAACTTGACACCATTCAGATAATAATCTGCCTTTCTATTCTTACTTCCAAAGTGAATAACCTCACACTTATCTACATTAAACTGCATCTGCCATGTATCCGCCCACTCACACAACCTATCCAGGTCACCCTGCAGCCTTATTGCATCTTCCTCACAATTCACACTACCCCCCAACTTAGTATCATCTGCAAATTTGCTAATGGTACTTTTAATCCCTTCGTCTAGGATGAGGGGTGATCTTACAGAGGTGTATAAGATCTTGAGAGGAATAGATCAGGTAGACGCCCAGAGACTCTTGCTCAGAGTAGTTGAATCTAGGACCAGAGGACATAGGTTTAAAATGAGGGGGAAAAGATTTAATAGGAATCTGAGGGATAACCTTTTCACATGAAGGGTGGTGGGTGTATGGAACAAGCTGCCAGAGGAGGTAGTTGAGGCAGGGACCATCCCAACATTTAAGAAGCAGTTGGACGGGTACATGGATAGGACAGGTTTGGAGGGGTTTGGACCAAACACAGGCAGGTGGGACATGTTGGCCGGTATGGACAAGTTGGGCCGAAGGGCCTGTTTCCACGCTGTATGACTCAGTGACCTCGCCTGAAGGCTCGTTGGTCGGTGGGACCGGGAACCCGCCTGGAGGCCCATCGGACGCCTTAACCAGAAGAGAGTGGAGACGTCAGGTGTGAGGAGAGGGCCGGTAGGAGGGTGAACCGGAGCAATGCCTCCAAGGGTGGCTGCAAGAGGCCAACCCCGGGACACAAAGATGGCCGGGGGAGGAGAGGAGAGAGACGTCGGTTCACGGATACTGCTCCAGTACATCGAGAGTGATGGGCCTACCGGACTTTGGACTTTGAATAATGTTCAGTTCACTTCAGTTCAGTTTATTGTCACGTGTACCGAGGTACAGTGAAAAGCTTTTGTTGCGTGCTATCCAGTCAGCGGAAAGACAATACATGATTGCAGTGGTGGCACGGTGGCGCAGCGGTAGAGTTGCTGCCTTATAGCGAATGCAGCGCCGGAGACTCAGGTTCAATCCCGACTACGGGTGCTGCACTGTAAGGAGTTTGTACGTTCTCCCCGTGACCTGCGTGGGTTTTCTCCGGGATCTTCGGTTTCCTCCCACACTCCAAAGACGTACAGGTATGTAGGTTAATTGGCTGGGTAAAATGTAAAAATTGTCCCTAGTGGGTGTAGGATAGTGTTAGTGTACGGGGATCGCTGGGCGGCGCGGACTTGGTGGGCCGAAAAGGCCTGTTTCTGCACTGTATCTCTAAATATAAATCAATCGAGCCATTTACAGTGTACAGATTCATGATAAGGGTCTGCAGGTGTAGGTGTAGCGATTGTCATATGCGATCGTAGATCTTCATGTGCGGGTAGCACACAAATACTCACCTGGGTTGGAAACCAGCAAAAATGGTTTCATACCTGCAGAAATAATTTCACTGTGCAGTTGCGTACAGTATGTGAGAAATTAAGCTCCATTGAACCATCGAACCCATTGATTGATTAGGGCAGTCAGAGCCGTGCTCAGCAACACTGACGATGCCTCAGACTGTCATGAAAGCCACAGAGAACATGTAGACACACCATTAAAGCCAGTTTTGACAATAAGGTTCTTGTTATGTTTTGTATCCTGGGGGAAGATTCACTGATCAACCAAGCCACCATCAAACCTGTCACGCAGTGCAGGGTTAAAGAGGGGGCTACTGTTGCATAGCTTGGTCCGGCTCTTCAATGAGGCAACGTGCACTGGCAATTCTTCCTTGTCTTTCGAGTGCTGCAGCATCTGAGTGTTTCGGGTTTCAGTGATCCTGCAACGTTTTTGTAGCACTTCACTGAATGAAGGATGTTTTGCTTTCCTTGGTGTCAGAAAGAAACATTCTGAACTCATTGTAGTGTGAAGAATGGAATTCTTGCATTCCAGTGCACCCTTAGAATGTACAGGTTCTGCCCTAACATTAGCATCAATTCCATCTGTGCAAATGGTATGAAAACCATTTCAATTCATGTGAAGAAGGAACTGAAAGGCTGATGCTGTACACATACTGAAGTGTCTGATGTGAACTGCTTGAGGATGAGTGGGTTATATTCTTCACTTATTCCTCTGATGCCATTTTTGCCTGCACCGTGCCATCTACCCACGATATGAACGTAGTAACGTGGTGATAGACAAATAAGTAACATGGAGCGTAGGAAGGAACTACAGATGCCTGTTTACACCGAAGATAGACACAAAATGCTGGAGTAACTCAGCGGGACAGGCAGCATCTCTGGAGAGAAGGAAAGAATGACGTTTCGGGTCGAGATCCTTCTTCAGACTGAGAGTCAGGGGAGTGGGAGTGTAGAGATGTGGAAGGGTAAGGTGTGAAATCGACAGATCAAAGCAGATAATGCTGAGGAAGCTTACAACCCAGCGGTATGAATATTGATTTCTCTAATTTCCAGTGACCCTTGCTTTCCCTCTCTCTCCATCCCTCCCCATCCTAGTTCTCCGACTAGTTTCACAGTCCTCCTGATTAAATATTACTGATTGTATACCGCGGAAGAAAGATTCTAAGGGGAGTAGGAGAGAACCGTGGCTGGCAAGGGAAGTTAGGGATGGAATAAAACTAAAAGAAAAGATGTACAACACAGCAAAGAGTAGCAGGAAGCCAGAGGATTTGGGAAACTTTCAAAGGACATCAGAAGGTAACAAAACGGGCAATAAGGGGCTGAAAAGATGAAGTACGAGTGGAAGCTGGCCAAGAATATAAAGAAGGACAGTAAAAGCTTCTTTAGATATGTTAAGAGAAAAGGATTAGCAAAGTCACGTGTGGGTCCCTTGAAGGCAGACACGGGTGAAATTATTATGGGTAACAAGGAAATGGCAGAAGAGTTGAACAGGTACTTCGGATCTGTCTTCACTAAGGAAGACACAAACAATCTCCCAGATGTACTAGAGAACAGAGGATCTAGGGGGATAGAGGAACTGAAAAAAAATTGCATTAGTCGAGAAATAGTATTGGGTAGACTGATGAGACTGAAGGTTGATAAATCCCCAGGGCCTGATGGTCTGCATCCCAGGGTACTCAAGGAGGTGGCTCTAGAAATAGTGGACGCATTGGTGATCATTTTCCAATGTTCAATAGATTCAGGATCAGTTCCTGTGCATTGGAGGGTAGCTAATGTTATCCCACTTTTCAAGAAAGGAGCGAGAGAGAAATCGGGGAATTACAGACCAGTTAGCCTGACATCGGTGGTGGGGAAGATGCTGGAGTCAATTATTAAAGAGGTAATAACGGTGCATTTGGATAGCAGTAAAAGGATAAGTCCAAGTCAGCATGGATTTATGAAAGGGAAATCATGCTTGACTAATCTTCTGGAATTTTTTGAGGATGTGACAAGTAAAATGGATGAAGGGGAGCCAGTGGATGTAGTGTATCTAGACTTTCAGAAAGCCTTTGATAAGGTCCCACACGGGAGATTGGTGAGCAAAATTAGAGCACATGGTATTGGGGGTAGGGTGTTGACATGGATAGGGAATTGGTTGGCAGACAGGAAGCAAAGAGTAAGAGTAAACGGGTCCTTTTCAGAATGGCAGACAGTGGCGAGTGGAGTGCCGCAAGGCTCGGTGTTGTGGCCACAACTGTTTACCATATATATTAATGATTTGGAAGAGGGAATTAGAAGTAACACTAGCAAGTTTGTAGATGACACTAAACTGGGTGGCAGTGTGAACTGCGAAGAGGATGTTAGGAGGTTGCAGGGTGACCTGGACAGGTTGAGTGAGTGGGCAGATGCGTGGCAGATGCAGTATAATGTAGATAAATGTGAGGTTATCCACTTTGGTGGCAAAAAGAAGGAGGCAGATCATTATCTCAATGGTGTTAGGTTAGGTAAGGGGGAGGTTCAGCGAGACCTGGGTGTCCTTCTACACCAGTCACTGAAATTTGGCGTGCAGGTACAGCAGGCAGTGGAGAAAGCTAATGGAATGTTGGCCTTCATAACAAGAGGATTTCAGTATAGGAGTAAAGAGGTTCTTCTGCAGTTGTACAGGGCCCTGGTGAGACCGCATCTGGAGTATTGTGTACAGTTTTGGTCTCCTAATTTGAGGAAGGACATCCTTGTAATTGAGGCAGTGCAGCGTAGGTTCACGAGATTGATCCCTGGGATGGCGGGACTGTCATATGAGGAAAGATTGAAAAGACTAGGCTTGTATTCACTGGAGTTTAGAAGGATGAGAGGGGATCTTATAGAGACATATACAATTATAAAAGGACTGGACAAGCTAGATGCAGGAAAAATGTTCCCAATGTTGGGGGAGTCCAGGACCAGGGGCCACAGTCTTAGAATAAAGGGGAGGCCATTTAAAACTGAGGTGAGAAGGAACTTTTTCACCCAGAGAGTTGTGAATTTGTGGAATTCTCTGCCACAGGGGGCAGTGGAGGCCAATTCACTGGATGAATTTAAGAGAGAGTTAGATAGAGCTCTAGGGGCTAGTGGAATCAAGGGATATGGGGAGAAGGCAGGCACAGGTTACTGATTGTGGATGATCAGCCATGATCACAATGAATGGCGGTGCTGGCTCAAAGGGCCGAATGGCCTCCTCCTACACCTATTGTCTATGTTTCTATGTTTCTAGGACTGAGATGAGGAAAAACTTTTTCAGTCAGAGAGTTGTGAATCTGTGGAAATCACTGCCACAGAAGGCAGTGGAGGCCAATTCACTGGATGTATTCAAGAGAGAGTTAGATATAGCTCTTATGGCTAATGGAATCAAGGGATATGGGGAGAATGCAGGAACGGGGTACTGATTTTAGTTGATCAGCCATGATCATATTGAATGGCGGTGCTGGCTCAAAGGGCTGAATGACCAATTCCTGCACCTATTTCCTGTTTCTAATAGCTTTTCACTGTATCTCGGTACACGTGACAATAAACTAAACTCAACCTCAAGCTCAGGCCACCTGGCCCATAGAGTCTACTCTGCCATTCAATCATGGCTGATCTATCTTTCCCTCTCAACACCATTCTCCTGCCTTCTCCCCATAACCCTTGACACCTGTACTAATCACGAATCAGTCAATCTCCACCTCAAAATACCCACTGACGTCCTCCACAGCCGTCTGTGGCAAAGAATTCAACAGATTCACCACCCTCTGGCTAAGGAAATTCCCCCTCATCTCCTTTGTCTCTATTTCCTCAGGAGACTGAGGAAACTTCGCATGTCTCCAGTGACTCTTACAAACTTCTACAGATGCAGACACTGATGTTTAGAAGGACGAAGGGGGACCGCATTGAAACTTACTGAGTAGCGATAGGCCTGGATAGAGTGGATGCGGAGAGGATGTTTCCAGCAGTGGGAGAGTCTAAGACCAGGCGGCATAGCCTCTGAATAAAAGGACGTTCCTTCAGAAAGGAGGAGCGGAGGAATTTCTTTGGCCAGAGGGTGGTGAATCTGTGGATTTCATTACCACAGGCAGCTGTGGAGGCCAAGTCGCTGGGTATTTTTAAGGTTGAGTGTGGGAAGAAACTGAAGATCTTGGAGAAAACCCACGTTGGTCACGGGGAGAACTTACAAACTCTGTACAGACAGCGCCCATAGACGGGACGAACCCGGTTCTGTGGTGCTGTAATGCAGTAACTCAACCACTGCGCCATTGGTAGAGAAGGTTGAAAGTGCACAACTGGAAAAATGATTGACAGATACTTGATTAGTAAGGGTGTCACGGGTTATGGGGAGAAGGCAGGAGAATGGGGTTGGGAGGGAAAGATAGGTCAGCCATGGTTGACTGGTGGGGTAGGTGGACCGATGGGCTGAATGGCCTGATTCTGCTTTCATGACATGAACTGATGAATTTATGCGCCACTGAAAGCATGCTGTTGGGTTGCATCCTAGCTTTGTTTGGGAACAGCCCGGCCCAAGACTGCCATAAATTGCGGAGATTTGTAGATGTAGCCCAGTCCATCACACAGACCAATCTCCTCACCTTTGAATCCATGTACATCTCATGCTGCCTTGGAGAAGTGAGCAACATGATCAAAGATTTGCCCCAACCTGATCATTCCTTCCTCTACCCATCCCCATCCAATATCTCTCTACATCAACGTCTATACCTCTCATTTTCCTTTCCCGTCACTTCAGTTTGAAGAAGGGTCTCGACCCGAAACGTCACACATTCCTTCTCTCCAGAGATGCTGCCTGTCCCGCTGAGTTACTCCAGCTTTTTGTGTCTGTCTTGGGCAGATCAATTTAGTTTAGTTTAGAGATAGAGCGCGGAAGGCCCTTCGGCCCACCGAGTCCGCACCGACCAACGATCCCCGCCCATACTAGCACTTGCCTACACGCACTAGGGACCATTTACATTTATACCAAGCCAATTAACCAACAAACCTGTACGTCTTTGGAGTGTGGGAAGAAACCGAATATCTTGGAGAAAACCCACGTTGGTTACGGGGAGAACGTACAAACTCCGTACAGACAGCACCCGTAGACGGGATCAAACCCGGGTCTGTGGCGCTCTAAGGCAGCAACTCTACCACTGCGCCACCGTGCCGCCCTGTTGTTGGAGAAGGTTGAAAGTGCACAACTGGAAAAAAGGCTGTGACTGTCTATCCTGTCTATGCCTCTCATAATTTGATATACTTCTCTCAGGTCTCCCCTCAATCTCCGGTGATCCAGAGAAAATAATCCAAGTCTTTCCGACCTCTCCTTGAGGATAATCCACACTCCAAAGACGTGCAGGTCGGTAGGTTAATTGGATTCTGTAAATTGTCCCTAGATGTTCGGATAGAACTAGTGTACGGGGTGATCACCTGGACGGAAGGGCCTGTTTCCACACTGTATCTCTAAACTAATACCATATCTAGTCTAAAGAACATTTTGATATCCATTGATTACTCATGGATGAGGCTTTGCACATTGTGAATTATCATCTGGTGAGGATTATGCAATGAAAGGGAATTTTGGGGCCGGTGGGGGAGGAGGTTAAGGTGGGAGGTTCATAAATTCATGGTCATAGGTTTATAAGTAATTGGAGCAGGATTTGGTCATTCGGCCCATCAAATCTACTCCGCCATTCAATCGTGGCTGATCTATCTCTCCCTCCTAACCCCATCCTCCTGCCTTCTCCCCATAACCCCTGATATCAGTACCAATCGAGAATCTGTCTATCTCTGCCGTAAGAAATACCCACTGACTTGGCCTCCACAGCCTTCCGCGGCGATGAATTCCACAGATTCACCACCCTCTGACGAAATAAATTCCTCCTCGTCCTAAAGGAAGGTCCTTTAATTCTGAGGCTATGACCTCTGCTCCTGGACTCTCCCACTAGTGGAAACGTCCTCTCCACATCCACCCTATCCAGGCACTAATAACTTTGTTAGTCAGAATGGAGGAAGATTTTAAATGCACCAGTGAAGGTTCGTGCTGCAAAGAGTGCTTTCGAGTGTTTGACTTGCTCACGAGCTGGAGACGCAACAAAGAAAAATCTTCGGCAATTGTCCAAACGTTATTGTCGGGGAGAGAGGCTTTCAGTCTCCAGGCTGAAGACGAATCTGAATTGCCTCCGATTACAATTACGATACGATCGAACTTTATTTATCCCAGGAGGGAAATAGATCTGCCAACAGTCATAAAAACATAGAAACATAGAAAATAGCTGCAGGAGTAGGCCATTCGGCCCTTCGAGCCTGCACCGCCATTCAATATGATCATGGCTGATCATCCAACTCAGTAACACGTACCTGCCTTCTCTCCATACCCCCTGATCCCTTTAGCCACAAGGGCCACATCTAACTCCCTCTTAAATATAGCCAATGAACTGGCCTCAAAATACATGAAATTAAAGTGATGAGTGGAAAGGATTGGGGATGTGCAAAGATCGGGGGGGGGGGGAGGGTATGGAGGGGGGTCAGTCTAAGTCTACCCCACGACAGAAAGGGGAGGAAGTTGTAACGTTTGACAGCCACAGGGAAGAAGGATCTCCTGTGGCGTTCTGTGCTGCATCTTGGTGGAACCGGTCTGTTGCTGAAGGTGCTCCTCAGGTTGACCAGTGTGTCTTGGAGGGGGCGAGCTGTATTGTCCAGAATGCTCTGCAGTTTGAGGAGCATCCTCACCCTCCAAGACCACCTCCCATCAATCCAACTCCGCCCCCAGGACGGAGTCAGCCTTCCTGATGATGGTCGGCTAGGCCGGAAATTACTTGCATTAGATTGAAGTCACCATCGACTCTGCAAGAGAAACAAGAACATTTGTCTTACAGTGAAAGAAAAGCCAACACAACCTTAAACCAGCGCCAAGAGGCATGCTGATACAGCCTTAAACCAGCGCGGAAACAGGCCCTTCGGCCCACCGGGTCCGCGCCGCCCAGTGATCCCCGCACATTAACACTATCCTACACACACCAGGGACAATTTTTACATTTTACCCAGTCAATTAACCTACATACCTGTATGTCTTTGGAGTGTGGGAGGAAACCGAAGATCTCGGAGAAAACCCACGCAGGTCACGGGGAGAACGTACAAACTCCGTACAGACAGCGCCCGTAGTCAGGATCGAACCTGAGTCTCCGGCGCTGCATTCGCTGTAAGGCAGCAACTCTACCGCTGCGCCACCGTGCGGTTTTGTTTAACCTATTCATTGGACGTGGAGATTTCACACCAAGATTGGTGGGTGTATGGAACGAGATGCAGGAAGAGGTAGTTGTGGCGGATACTATCATAACGTTTAAGAGACATTTGGACAGATACATGGGTAGGACAGGAGGCACGGTGGTGCGGCGGTAGAGTTGCTGCCTTACAGCGCTTACAGCACCAGACACCGGGATTCGATCCCGACCACGGGTGCTTGTCTGTGCGGAGTTTGTACGTTCTCCCAGTGACCCGCGTGGGTTTTCCCCGAGATCTTCGGTTTCCTCCCACTCTCCAAAGATGTGGTTCGTAGGTTAATTAGCTTGGTGTTTATGTTTACAAATTGTCCCCAGTGTGTGTGGATAGTATTAATGTGCGGGGATCGCTGGTCGGTGCGGACTCAGTGGACCGAAGGGCCTGTGTCCGGTCCGTTTCTCGAAGCTAAGCTAAATTAAGCCAAGGGAAACTAAGGTGGGACTGGTGTAGATGTGGCATATTGGTCGGTGTGGGACTCACTCCCAATTGGATTTTCTTAGAAGAAGAACTGTATTGTTTTATACATGTTGGTCGGCGTGGGCAAGCTGGGCCGAAGGTCCTGTTTCCACGCTGTGTTTCTCTATGACTAAGACTCTATGAACAGGCTTATCCTAGCTTTGATAAACGATAATATAGGAGACCATTAGATTGCCCGGTGCTGTGTTGTGCATTTAACAGATTCAGGTGGGGAAAGAAAATCCAAACTGATCGGGACAATGAGATGAGACGGCGTGCCATGGAGCACTGGTTTTGTAAATTGAAAATGACATCCCGCTGGCTGGGTAAGAAGGCCATGTGCGATATCAGATGGGAAAAATAATACAGTTCCTTTCCTAAGAAAATCCAATTTGGTAAGAGGACCACTTGGTGATCTTCTGTTCTCAGCTGAGAACAGACTGTAATGTGGAAGACCTGATTACCTCTGAAGGACTCTGTTCTGGTTTGACAGAAGAACTACAGGGAGCTAGCCCCAGAGGTCTGGAATCTCATCAATCAGCCACCACTTGCTAAGCCCAAGCAATAACACGAGAGGAAAAAAAGCCTGAATTGATTTTAGAGTGACTGAAAGATTGGTTTTTATAACAAAAAAAAAAATGCTATTAACTTGTAGCAGTTTTCACCAATCAGGAACTAATGCTGATAATGAAAGATATCTGCTGATAGAAAGTGTGGACTACATCTGATGCGAAGTATTACAGTGGCACCACTTTTTATGTAACAAATAGGTAGAAATAAAATAAAGCCAGGCCCTCCTTAATGCATTTAGAATGAGAGCTTACAAGCTGAAAGCATTCGGCTTTGCACTGCTGTTGAAAGGTTTACGGAAAGTGTGGCACGGTGGCGCAGTGGTGGAATGGCTGCCTCTCAGTGCCAGACACCCGGGTTATAGACAATAGACAATAGGTGCAGGAGGAGGCCATTCAGCCCTTCGAGCCAGCACCGCCATTCAATGCGATCATGGCTGATCACTCTCAATCAGTACCCCGTTCCTGCCTTCTCCCCATACCCCCTGACTCCACTATCCTTAAGAGCTCTATCCAGCTCTCTCTTGAAAGCATCCAACGAACTGGCCTCCACTGCCTTCTGAGGCAGAGAATTCCACACCTTCACCACTCTCTGACTGAAAAAGTTCTTCCTCATCTCCGTTCTAAATGGCCTACCCCTTATTCTTAAACTGTGGCCCCTTGTTCTGGACTCCCCCAACATTGGGAACATGTTTCCTGCCTCTAACGTGTCCAATCCCCTAATTATCAGGTTCCATCCTGACTACGGGCGCTTGTCTGTGCGGAGTTTGTACGTTCTCCCCGTGACCCGCGTGGGCTTTCCCCGAGATCTTCAGTTTCCTCCCACGCTCCAGAGACACGCAGGTTTGTAGGTTAATTGGCTTGGTGTAAAATGTAGAATTGTCCCTAGTGTGTGTGTGTGTGTGTAGGATAGTGTTAGCGTGCGGGGATCGCTGGCCGGTGCGGTCTTGGTGGGCGAGAGGGCCTGTTTCCGCGCTGTATCTCTGAACAAAACTAAAAAAACTACAATACAATACAATATATCTTCATTGTCATTGTACAGGGGTACAACGAGATTGGGAATGCGCCTCCCATACGATGCAATAATTTAATTAGCTAGTCAGTATTAATTTAAACAACAACAACAACCCAACGAAACAAATTGTAACAGTTTTAAGACAGAATAAAGTGCAAGTAGATCTGTGCCGGTTCACTGTGCGATGTGACCATCCGGCTCAGCAGGACCGGTTCATAGCAGCTATGGCCCTGGGGATGAAGCTGTTCCTGAGTCTGGAGGTGCGGGCGTAGAAGGCCTTGTATCCTCTGCCCGATGGAAGGAGTTCGAACAGACTGTTGCAGGGGTGTGAAGAGTCTTTGTGGATGCTGGTGGCTTTTCTGAGGCATCGTGTGTTGTAGATGCCCTCCAAGGCTGGTAGCTGTGTTCCGATGGTCCTCTGAGCTCTGTGGACTACCCGCTGAAGAGCTTTCCTTTCTGCCTCCGTGCAGCTGAGATACCACACAGGGATGCCATGTGTTAGGATGCTCTCTATGGTGCAGCGGTAGAATGTCGTCAGCAGCTGTTGGGGTAGACCAGACTTCTTCAGTGTTCTTAGGTAGAACAGTCGTTGCTGTGCCTTCTTGACCAGCGCAGCAGTGTTATTGGACCATGTTAGGTCCTCCAAAATGCAGAGTGTGATCTGGGACAGCTTTTCTCACGGAGACACAGGGAACTGAGGACTACAGATGTTGGAAGCTTGAGCTAAACGCACAAAGTGCAGGAGGAACTCAGCGGGTCAGGCAGCATCTGTGGAAGGAATGGTCAGACGACATTTCGGGCGTCGACCTTCTTTTGCTCTGTTCATAAGTTCCAAACACAGACTCGTGTAGATGGGGCATGTTGGTCGGAGTAGGCCAGTGGGGACAAAGGGCCCCAACATTGACATGCTGCGTGACTTTATGTCTCTGCAAGTATGTGGCATGCACCAGTGAAAAGGTATCAAAACTTTTTTTGTCAATGAAGTGCTAAAGCATAGGGCACCTCTCACCACCACCACCACCCACATCCTCTTCCCCAATAGTGATCCAAAAGCAGGTTGAGTATTACCGAGTCAACATGGACACACAACTAGCTTCAATAGGCTGGAAAAGGCGCTGAGAAGATTTACGAGGATGTTGCTCGGACTCGAAGGCCGGAGCTATGAGATTGACGTTATTCCTTGGAGCGCTGGAGGATGAGGGATGATCTTATAAAGAAGTAAAAAATCATGAGAGGAATAGATCGGGTAGATGCACAGAGTCTCTTGCCCAGAGATGGGGAATCGAGAACAGAGGACATAGGTTTAAGGTGAGGGGGGGAAAGATTTAATAGGAACCTGAGAGGCAACATTTTGTCACAAGGGGTGGTGGGTGTATCGAACGAGCTGCCGGAGAAAGTAGTTGAGGCAGGGACTCTCACAGCATTTAAGAAACACTAGACCAAGTGGACCCGTTGGGCCCAAGTCTCTCCTGCATTGGTGCAGCACCCCCCCCTCCCCACCCCCCTTCCTTCCCTCCCCCTCCCTCAACTCTCCATCCCCCCTCACCTCCCCCTCCCCGCCCATCCCCCTCCTCCTCCCTCCACCCCCCTCCCTCCACCCCGCTCCCCCTCCCCATCCCCTCCCCCATCCCCCTCCCCCCCACTCCATCCCCCTCAACCCCCCTTATTCTCCCTCCTCTTCCCTTCCCCTCCCTCCATCCCCCCCCCTCCTCCCTCCCTCCCTAGGAGATAGATTTAAACTTTAAAATGTGAATAACTTAAAAAATATAACCGATTTCAATGAAACTTCTTCCATTAGCACCAAAAGGAACAACGGTGAGTAAGGTGGGCCTAAAATTGTCGCGCTATCGTGTACCGTTTTGGCTGTAGTTCAGGAACAAACAACCAAACAAACGAGAGTTTTAGTAGATAGATGGGTCAAACGCAGACAGGTGGGACTAGTGTAGATGGGGCATGTTGGTCGGTGTGGACAGGTTGGGCGGAAGTGCCTGTTTTTATGCTGTATGACTCTGTGACTCTCTAGGACTCTATGAGATAAATGATCTAGTCCAGATAACGTCGCTGAATGCAGAAACACACTTTGTGCAGATTGGCCGTGACTTTTCCAAGATTATCCAAACTGAGTGCACTCCGGAAGAAACTCAGTGGGTGTACAATTTTTCTTGCTAAAATCAAGTTCACAAGTTATAGAAATAGAAATAGGCCATTCGGCCCATCGAATCTATTCCACCATTAAATCGTGGCTGATCTCTGCCACCTAATCCCATTTTCCTGCCTTCTCCCCGTAATCCTTGACACCCGTTCTAATGAAGAACTTGTCTATCTCGTCCTTAAAAATATCCACTGACTTGGCCTCCACAGCCCTCTGTGGCAATGAGTTCCACAGATTAACTACCCTGTGACTAAAGAAGTTCCTCCTCACCTCCTTTCTAAAAGAGCGCCCTTTAATTCTGAGGCTGTGACCTCTGGTCCTCGACTCTCCCACCAGTGGAAACATCCTTTCCACATCCACTCTATCTATGCCTTTCATTATTCAGTAATTTCAATGAGGTCCCCCCTCAACCTTATAAACTCCAGCGAGTACAGGCCCAGTGCTGTCAAATGCTCATCATATGCTCCCTTTCAGAAGGGCAGGCAGCGAATAGTGGGGTACCGCAAGGCACGGTGCTGGGACCGCAGCTATTTACAATATACATTAATGACTTGGATGAAGGGATTAAAAGTAACATTAGCAAATTTGCGGATGATACAAAGCTGGGTGGCAGTGTGAACTGTGAGGAAGATGCTATGAGGTTGCAGGGTGACTTGGACAGGTTGTATGAGTGGGCGGATGCATGGCAGATGCAGTTTAATGTGGATAAGTGTGAGGTTATCCACTTTGGTGGTAAGAATAGGAAAGCAGATTATTATTTGAATGGTGTCAAGTTGGGAAAAGGGGACGTACAACGAGATCTGGGTGTCCTAGTGCATCAGTCACTGAAAGGAAGCATGCAGGTACAGCAGGCAGTGAAAAAAGCCAATGGAATGTTGGCCTTCATAACAAGAGGAGTTGAGTATAGGAGCAAAGAGGTCCTTCTGCAGTTGTACAGGGTCCTAGTGAGACCGCACCTGGAGTACTGTGTGCAGTTTTGGTCTCCAAATTTGAGGAAGGATATTCTTGCTATTGAGGGCGTGCAGCGTAGGTTTACTAGGTTAATTCCCGGAATGGCGGGACTGTCGTATGTTGAAAGACTGGAGCGACTAGGCTTGTATACACTGGAATTTAGAAGGATGAGAGGGGATCTTACTGAAACTTATAAGATTATTAAGGGGTTGGACACATTAGAGGCTGGAAACATGTTCTCAATGTTGGGGGAGTCCAGAACCAGGGGCCACAGTTTAAGAATAAGGGGTAGGCCATTTATAACGGAGATGAGGAAAAACTTTTTCAGTCAGAGAGTTGTGAATCTGTGGAATTCTCTGCATTTTGTGTCTATGTTCGGTGTACACCAGCATCTGCCGTTCTTTCCGACTCACTGTAAAAGAACGTGTCTCTTTTGCATCCCTTCTCGCAAGAGAATTCGACGCTCAATTTCCATTTCTTTGTCATCCTGTTTCGTCTCAGTACCCTGGATGCTGTTGAGCAAAACTCTCTGTCTCACATCTCTTCTTGAGCTTACTCTCGGAAACCTTCGCAGTCCTATTGTGTTGCATCCTTTCTTCGACTTTCCTCCACCGTCATTGCCATTCATCTCAGTCCCGCTTTGTGTTGCTGCACCGGTCTCCGTTTCACTGCACACTGTTTGTTGACTGTATAATAACAGAAGCCGTACACCTGGATAATGATCCAAAGACTTTATTAACTACATAGCAAGCACGACCTCACGCCTGCACGTTCCACTTACACTAACCAGAATCACCCAAGCAGCGGTCACTCAAAAGCTAAAGGGGCGTAACTACAAAAGCATGACACATAACATGAGTGACACCACTAATCTACACTGTTGTATTCATCAGTCCCTCTGCGTACGATATCGAAAGTAAAGAAGACGTGGCTTTTGTTTCGTTCTCACTGGCCAGTGAACAGGTGATTTTGAAGTGTATGCAGATTTGCGTGGGGTGCAGAAGACAATCAATAATCAGCACGGTGGCGCAGCAGTAGAGTTACATAGGAAACATAGAAAATAGGTACAGGAGTAGGCCATTCGGCCCTTCGAGCCAGCACCACCATTCAATGTGATCATGGCTGATCATCCAACTCAGTATCCTGTACCTGCCTTCTCTCCATACCCCCTTATCCTTAAGCTGTGACCCCTGGTTCTGGACTCCCCCAACATCGGGAACAATCTTCCCGCATCTAGCTTCGCCAACCCCTTAAGAATTTTATATGTTTCAATAAGATCCATCTCAGTAGAGTTGCTGCCTTACTGTACTCACAGCGACGGAGACCCGGGTTCGATCCCGACTACGGGCGCTGTCTGTACGGAGTTTGTGCGTTCTCCCCGTGACCTGCGTGGGTTTTCTCCGAGATCTTCGGTTTCCTCCCACGCTCCAAAGACGTACAGGTTTGTAGGTTAATTGGCTTGGTGTAAATTGTCCCGAGAGTATATAGAATAGTGTTTAAAGTGCGGGGATCGCTGGTCGGTGCAAGCTCGGTGGGCTGAAGGGCTGGCTTTTGTGGGCTGAAGGGCTGGTTTCTCTAAAGTAAACTAAACTAAACTATAATTAGTTGATCAGAGGGGTGATCTTATAAAGGTGTATAAAATCATGGGAGGAATAGATCGGGCAGACAGAGTCTCTTGCTCAGAGTAGGAGAATCGAGAACCAGAGGTCATAGGTTTAAGGTGGAGGGGGAAAGATTTAATAGGAATCTGAAGGGTAACATTTTCACACAAAGGGTGGTGGGTGTATGGATCGAGCTGCCAGAGGAGGTAGTTGAGGCTGGGACTATTGCAATGTTTAAGAAACAATTAGACAGGTACATGGATAGGACAGGTTTGGAGGGATATGGGCCAAACACAGGCAGGTGCGACTACTGATAGTGCTCTTAAGGATAGCGGAGTCAGGGGGTATGGGGAGAAGGCAGGAACGGGGTACTGATTGAGAATGATCAGCCATGATCACATTGAATGGCGGTGCTGGCTCGAAGGGCCAAATGGCCTCCTCCTGCACCTATTGTCTATTGTCTATTGTCTATTGTCTATAGTCTACAGTAGCTGGGACATGTTGGCCGGTGTGGGCAAATTGGGCCGAAGAGCATGTTTCCACGCTGTATCACTCTATGACTCTATAAAGGAAAGGAGCAGTAATCAGACAAGCGTTCTGGAGAACAGGATGGAAAATGGTGTTGAGGCCAAGAACTGAACCATGATTTTCCTGAATGAAGGAGCAAGCTTGAAGATTGCTCTGTTGTTCAGGAAAGTCATGGTTCAGTTCTTGGCCTCGACACCAAAATCATGATTCAGATCTTAGCCTCAGCAACATTTTCCTTCCTGTTGTCCAGAACTCTTGGCTCCCCTGTGCTGTTTGGGCTTGAATCCATTCAATGAATCCCAACGATTCACCACCATCTGAGGGAAGAAACGTTTTCTCAACTCTGTTTTAAATAGGCATCCCCTTATTTTTAATATGTGGGAAGGAACTGCAGATGCTGGTTTACAGCGAAGACAGACACAGACACATAATGCTGGAGTAACTCAGCGGGTCAGGCAGCATCTCTGGAGAGAAGGGATGGGTGACGTTTCGGGTCGAGACCCCTCTTCAGACTGAGAGTCAGGAGAGAGGGAAACTAGAGGCATGAAAAGGTAGGAGAAGAAACAACAGGAGGTGCCGGCTTGATTTGTTCTTAACTGACTGTCAATTAACCGACAAACCTGTAAAAAGGCAATACGGGGAGAAAAGATGAGGTACGAGGGTAAACTAGCCAATAATATAAAGGAGGATAGCAAAAGCTTTTTTAGGTATGTGAAGAGGAAAAAAATAGTCAAGGCAAATGTGGGTCCCTTGAAGACAGTAGCAGGGGAATTTATTATGGGGAACATGGAAATGGCAGACGAGTTGAACCGGTACTTTGGATCTGTCTTCACTAAGGAGGATACAAACAATCTCCCAGATGTTCTAGTGGCCAGAGATCCTAGGGTGACAGAGGAACTGGAGGAAATCCACATTAGGCAGGAAAAAGTTTTGGGTAGACTGATGGGACTCAAGGCCGATAAATCCCCAGAGCCTGATGGTCTGCATCCCAGGGTGCTTAAGGAGGTGGCTCTAGAAATTGTGGACGCATTAGTGATTATTTTCCAATGTTCTATAGATTCCGGGTCAGTTCCTGTGGATTGGAGGGTAGCTAATGTTATCCCACTTTTCAAGAAAGGAGGGAGAGAGAAAACGGGAAATTATAGACCAGTTAGTCTGACATCAGTGGTGGGGAAGTTGCTGGAGTCAATTATAAAAGACGAAATTGCGGAGCATTTGGATCGCAGTAACAGGATCGTTCCGAGTCAGCATGGATTTACGAAGGGGAAATCGTGCTTGACTAATCTACTGGAATTTTTTGAGGATGTAACTAGGAAAGTTGACAGGGGAGAGCCGGTGGATGTGGTGTACCTTGACTTTCAGAAAGCCTTCGACAAGGTCTCACATAGGAGATTGGTGGGCAAAATTAGAGCACATGGTATTGGAGGTAGGGTATTGACATGGATAGAAAGTTGGTTGACAGACAGAAAGCAAAAAGTGGGGATAAATGGGTCCCTTTCTGAATGGCAGGCAGTGACTAGTGGGGTACCGCAAGGCTCGGTGTTGGGACCGCAGCTATTTACAATATACATCAATGACTTGGATGAAGGGATTAAAAGTAACATTAGCAAATTTGCCAATGATACAAAGCTAGGTGGCAGTGTGAACTGTGAGGAAGATGCTATGAGGTTGCAGGGTGACTTGGACAGGTTGTGTGAGTGGGCGGATGCATGGCAGATGCAGTTTAATGTAGATAAGTGTGAGGTTATCCACGTTGGTGGTAAGAATAAGAAGGCAGATTATTATCTGAATGGTGTCAAGTTAGGAAAAGGGGACGTACAACGTGATCTGGGTGTCTTAGTGCATCAGCCACTGAAAGGAAGCATGCAGGTACAGCAGGCAGTGAAGAAAGCCAATGGAATGTTGGCCTTCATAACAAGAGGAGTTGAGTATAGGAGCAAAGAGGTCCTTCTGCAGTTGTACAGGGCCCTAGTGAGACCGCACCTGGAGTACTGTGTGCAGTTTTGGTCTCCAAATTTGAGGAAGGATATTCTTGCTATTGAGGGCGTGCAGCGTAGGTTTACTAGGTTAATTCCCGGAATGGCGGGACTGTCATATGTTGAAAGACTGGAGCGACTATGTTTGTATACACTGGAATTTAGAAGGATGAGAGGGGATCTTATCGAAACGTATAAAATTATTAAGGGGTTGGACACGTTAGAGGCAGGAAACATGTTCCCAATGTTGGGGGAGTCCAGAACAAGGGGCCACAGTTTAAGAATAAGGGGTAGGCCATTTAGAACAGAGATGAGGAAAAACTTTTTTAGTCAGAGAGTTGTGAATCTGTGGAATTCTCTGCCTCAGAAGGCAGTGGAGGCCAATTCTCTGAATACATTCAAGAGAGAGCTAGATAGAGCTCTTAAGGATAGCGGAGTCAGGGGGTATGGGGAGAAGGCAGGAACGGGGTACTGATTGAGAATGATCAGCCATGATCACATTGAATGGCGGTGCTGGCTCGAAAGGCCGAATGGCCTACTCCTGCACCTATTGTCTATTGTCTATTGGGGCGATAGAGGCTCCCGCGATTGGGGTGGTCGAAACTCCTACAGTTGGAGCTCCCGAAGTCGATCACGAACAAAGAGACCGCCAGCTCCACCATGTTAAGGCCGCAGTGCGGATGGAGATACGATACAGAAAAAGTCGCATCTCCGTCAAGATTTAAAAAAAAGTTTCCCCCAACCCCCCCCCTCCCCCTCTCCCACCACCCCCACATAATATAAAAACTAAAGGTACACTAAATCACACAAGTAAAAACAGAACAAAAACAACAGAAGAAGAAAGGGATGAGACAGGCTGTTGGCGAGGCTGGCGTGTAAGGGGGCACCTGTATGGGTAACATACAGAATACTGAAAGGCTTGGATGGAGTGGATGTGGAGAGGATGTTTCCACTAGTGGAAGAGTCTAGGGCCAGAGGTCACAGCCTCAGAATTAAAGGACGTTCTTTTAGGAAGGAGATGCGGAGGAATTTCTTTAGTCAGTGGGTGGTGAATCTGTGGAATACTTTGCCACAGAAGGCTGTGGAGGCCAAGTCAGTGGATACTTTTAAGGCTGAGATAGATAGAATCTTGATTAGTGTGGGTGTCAGAGGTTATGGGGAACAGGCATGAGTATGGGGTTAGGAGGGAGAGATAGATCAGCCATGATTGTCTGGTGGAGTAGGCTTGATGGGCTGAATGGCCTAATTCTACTCCTATCACTTATGACCTTAATACCTCTCAGAAGGGTTTTTGCGGCCTTGGAAGGATGATGTGAATAGCTACTGAATCTTTTGTTCCACGGTATTACTCACCTTTGACTCTGTCTCACTGCACATCACAGCAGCTGTCTGTCTCCCTCCACAGTCCCACAGCCTCCCCCCTCCTCCCCCCCCCCCTCTCCCTTCTACAGTGCCTCATTCGTTGCATATAACCCTTGATATTTCCAATCTGGAGCTGATGAAAGTGAAGAGTGTTTGATCGTGTACTCTCCTCGGGGCTTTGCTTCTTCCAGTGGAATCAAACACTACCATTTCTTTTCTTAATGAATGAAATAAGTATCTGTCAGAGCTGGTAAAGGAGATCTCTAGAAGCTGATTTACAGTAAATGTGAAAAAACAAAATCTCTCCGGCACGCGCAATGGCAAGTCCCGAGGAGGGGGGCTTGAGCCACCAGGCTGCTGGGGACAGAGGAGGACCCGAAGTGGGGGGGTCACTGAGGATATAGGGGGACCCAGAGTTGGGGGGTCACTGAGGATATACACCACTGCACCATTGCAACATTGCATCATCACACCATTACACCATTGCACCAATGAACCATTGCACCAATGAACCATTGCATCAATGAACCATTGCACCAATGAACCATTGCACCATTGCACTATTGCACCAATGCACCATTGCATTATTGTACCATTGCACCATTGCATTATTGTACCATTGCACCATTGCACTATTGTACCATTGCACCTTTGCACCTTCGCACTTTCGCACCATTGCACCATCGCACCATTGAACCATCGCACCAATGAACCACTGAACCGTTGCACCAATGCACCATTGCACCAATGAACCATCGCACCACTGAACCAATGCACCATTGCACCATTGCACCATTGCACCATTGCACCACTGAACCATTGCACCATTGCACCACTGAACCATCGCACCATTGCACCATTGCACCATTGCACCATTGCACCACTGAACCATTGCACCATTGCATCATTGCACCAATGAACCATTACACCATTGCACCATTGCACCAATGAACCATTGCACCATTGCACCAATGAACCATTGCACCATTGCACCATTGCACCAATGAACCATCGCACCAATGAATCAATGAACCATTGCACCATTGCACCATTGCACCAATGAACCACTGAACCATTGCACCATTGCACCAATGAACCACTGAACCATTGCACCAATGCACCATTGCACCAATGAACCACTGAACCATTGCACCATTGCACCATTGCACCAATGAACCACTGAACCATTGCACCAATGCACCATTGCACCAATGAACCACTGAACCATTGCACAATTGCACCAATGAACCACTGAACCATTGCACCAACGAACCACTGAACCATTGCACCATTGCACCATCGCACCATTGAACCATTGCACCAATGAACCACTGAACCACTGAGCCATTGAACCACTGAACCACTGAACCATTGCACCATTGCACCATCGAACCATTGCACCATTGAACCATTGCACCAATGAACCACTGAACCACTGAACCATTGCACCAATGCACCATTGCACCACTGCACCATTGCACCACTGCACCATTGCACCATTGCACCAATGAACCACTGAACCATTGCACCATTGCACCAATGAACCACTGAACCATTGCACCATTGCACCAATGAACCACTGAACCATTGCACCATTGCACCATTGCACCACTGAACCATTGCACCATTGCACCATTGCACCGATGAACCACTGAACCATTGCACCAATGCACTATTGAACCAATGAACCACTGAACCATTGCACCATTGCACCAATGAACCAATGAACCATTGCACCATTGCACCAATGAACCACTGAACCATTGCACCATTACACCAATGCCCCACTGAACCACTGAACCACTGAACCATTGCACCATTGAGGCGCGTGGATGTATGCTGTGGGGGGAAGTGATTACGCTGATGATTTTAACATCAACATTCGAGGGAACTCAGAAGGCTTTCTTCAGACAACTGGAATTCTCTCCCCCAGCAGACTAGCTGTGGGGACACTTTCAATCTCACCACTACGGTTGATAGATTTCTGTTCAGTAAAGGGAGAAAGCTCAAAGATGGGTAAATGACATGGAAGTACAGATCAGCCATCTTACTGACTGCTGGATCAGGCTCCAGGGACTGAACATCGTGTTACCGTTTCCTTCCTTTACGCTCCGTTTTAACCCACTGTGGTGAATCATCCACTCCCTGTAATTACTTTCTCCCTGGAGACCTTGTTAAATCTTCCCCTTTTTTTCCCCCGATCCTCCCTTCAAATTTCCCTCTTGATTCATTGTGAAGAGTTTTTTGATTTACCCTGCGGAGCGGCACTGAGACGTGTGATGCCCCCTGCCCACTAAAGGGCAGCAAACGTCTCTCTTACCTCCACTGTCTGTGTCGACCATAGCACCTAGAAAACAGCGGCACGGTGGCGCAGCGGTAGATTTGCTGCCTCACAGCGCCAGGGACCCGGGTTCCATCCTGACTGCCGGTGCTGTCTGTACGGAGTTTGTACATTCTCCCCGTGACCTGCGTGCGTTTTCATCAAATCAAATTCAAATCAAATTGCTTTTATTGACATTCAAAAATAAATTTGAACGAAATTGTCGTTACCACGCAGTCACAAACTATAAAGAGCACAAGACACACAATTACAGTTTAACACAGACAACCATCACGGTGATTCCTCCAAGCACACCCTCACTGTGATGGAAGGCAAAGAAAAGTCTTATCTCCTCCTCCGTTCCTCTCCCGCGGTCAGGCAGTCAGACTGCTGCCTCGAGGCGATCGAGGCTCCCGACTTTTGAAGCCCCCGCCGGGCGATGGAAGGTCCCAGGCCGAGCCGAGCCGAGCAGGCCGATGAAGGTCCTGAGCCCCCACCGGGCGTTGGAAGGTGCCGCGACCAAGCCACGCAAGGCGATGAAGGTCCTGCGAACGGGTCGATCGAGCCTCGCGGTTCGGGCGGTCGAAGCTGCTACGGCTGGAGCTCCCGAAAGCCGGTCGCCAGCCAGGGACCTGCGAGCTCCCGATGTTGCGGTCTGCAGGGCCCACGGTAAGTCCATGTAAGATGGTGAGTCCAGGCCCTGCGACCGGAACCTTCAAGGTCGATCCCAGCTGGAGGCCGCCAACTCCACGGTGTTAGGCCGTAGCGCGAACGGAGATACGACTCGGTAAAGGTCGCATCTTCGTTGAGGAGGAGATTTAAAGGGCATAAATTCATCAGTTATTGGAGCAGAATTAGGCTCTTTGGCCCATCAAGTCTACTCCAACATTCAATTATGGCTGATCTATCTCTCCCTCCTAACCCCATTCTCCTGCCTTCTCCCCATAGCCCCTGACACCCGTACTAATCAAGAATCTATCTATCTCTGCCTTAAAAATATCCATTGACAACCTCCATCGCCATCCATGATCCCACAGATTCACCACCCTCTGACTAAAGAAATTCCTCCTCATCTCCTTTCTAAAGGAACGTCCTTTAATTCTGAGGCTATAACCTCTGGTCCTAGATTCTCCCACTGGTGGAAACATCCTCTCCACATCCACTCTATCCAGGTCTTTTCTCTGGGATCTCAGGTTTCCTCCCGCACTCCAAAGACGTACAGGTTTCGAGATTAACTGGCTTGGTATAATTGTAAATTACCCCTAGTGTGTGTGTAGGTAGGGCAGTGTTAGTGTGTGGGGATCGCTGGTTGGCGAGCGCTCGGTGGGGTGAAGTGCTTGTTTCTGCGCTGTTATCTCTACACTAAACTAAACTAAACATGAACAGTAAGCCCCTCGGGAGCAGTTATTGAACATCTTGCACAATGTAATACTTAAACGAACCCTCAGCAACCCATTTAATGGAAGTACTGCTCAACATGAATCATTCAGAAACCCAGACACTTCCTCTAATCTTTGAGTAGTGCAATGTTCAACACTTGAAAAACACTTCATTGGCTGTGAAGTGCTTTGGGATGTCCTGAAGTATTTCTCTTGTTAACTTTGGCTCGGCCGTATTTGGAGTACTGTGTGCATCATTGCAGGAAGGATGGGGAGGGTTTGGAGAGGGTGGAAAAGAGGTTTTCACCAGAATGATGCTTGTATTACAGAGTGGTAACTGTCAGGAGAGTTTGGACAAACTTAGATTGTTGTCTCTGGAGCATCAGAGGCTGAGGGGAGACCTGATAGAAGTAAATAAAATTATGAGAGGCATAGATCACATAGAGTCACAGACTCGCAGAGTCATAGAGTCCTACTGCATGGAAACAGGCCCTTCGGCCCAACTTGCCCGCACCGGCCAATGTGTCTCAGCTATGCTAATCCCACCTGCCTGCGTTTGGCCCATATCCCTTCAAACCTGTCCTATCCATGTACCTGTCTAACTGCTTCTTAAATGTTGGGATAGTCCCAGCCTCAACTACCTCCTCTGGCAGTTTGTTCCATGCACCCACCACCCTTCGTGTGAAAAGGTTACCCCTCAGATTCCTATTAAATATTTTCCCCCTTCACGTTAAATCTATGTCCTCGGGTCCTCGATTCCCCCACTCTGGGCAAGAGACTCTACCTGATCTATTCCTCTCACGATTTTATACATCTTTATAAGATCACCCTTCATCCTCCTGCGCTCCAAGGAATAGAGTCCCAGCCTACTCAACCTCTCCCTATAGCTCAGACCCTCTAGTCCTGGCAACATCCTCGTAACTTCTCTGCACCTTTTCTAACAATAGACAACAGACAATAGACAATAGGTGTAGGAGGAGGCCATTCGGCCCTTTGAGCCAGCACCGCCATTCAATGTGATCATGGCTGATCATTCTCAATCAGTACCCAGTTCCTGCCTTCTCCCCGTACCCCCTGACTCCTCTATCCTTAAGAGCTCTATCTAGCTCTCTCTTGAATGCATTCAGGGAATTGGCCTCCACTGCCTTCTGAGGCAGAGAATTCCACAGATTTACAACATGACAACTTGACAACTTAACTTGACAACATCTTTCCTATAACATGGTGCCCAGAACTGAACACAATACTCTAAATGCGGCCTCACCAACGTCTTATACAACTGCAACATGACCTCTTCACTTCTATGCTCAATACTCTGATGAAGGCCAATGTGGTAAAAGCCTTTTCGACCACCCGATCTACCTGCAATTTATCACAACCATTTTAACTATCTGCAAAACCACCCACTTTTGTATCATCTGCAAAGTCGCTAATCTTGCCTTGTATGTTCTCATAAAAACCAAGGAGGAAATGTTATGGGCTAGAGGATATGGCTTTAAGGGGAATGGGGTAACATTTAAAGGAGTTATGTGAGGCTTGTTTTTTACAGGGGCAAGATTTTAATGCAGAGAGTGGAGGGTGTCAGGGGAGGGGGCTGATAGAGGCAGATGCGATTGTGGTAATTAAGAAGGTAGTCACAAAATGCTGTAGTAACTCAGCGGGTCAGGCAGCATCTCAGGAGAGAAGGAATGGGTGACGATTCGGATCGAGACCCTTCTTCAGACTGATGTCAGGGGAGGGGGCGGGACAAAGATAGGATGTAGTCGAAGACAGGAAGACTAGTGGGAGAACTGGGAAGGGGGAGGGAAAAGAGAGGCGAAAGAGGAACTACCTGAAGTTGGAGAAGTCAATGTTCATACCGCTGGGATGTAAACTGCCCAAGTGAAATATGAATTGCTGTTCCTCCAATTTGTGCTGGGCCTCACTATGACAATGGAGGAGGCCCATGACAGAAAGGTCAGACTGTGAGTGGGAGGGGGAGTTGAAGAAAGGTAATTAAGAAGGTTTTAGATAGGCGAATGGATGTGCAGGGAATGGAGGGGTATCAATCATATGTTGACATCCAAGCGTCACCGTGGTGCAGCGGTAGAATTGCTGCCTCGCAGCGCCAGAGACCCGGGTTCAAACCTGACTATGGGCGCTGTCTGTATGGAGTTTGTAAGTTCTCCCTGTGACCGTGTGGGTTTTCTCCAGGTGCTCCGGTTCCAAAGACGTACAGGTTTTTAGGTAAATTGGCTTTGGTATGTTGTAAAATTGTCCCAAGTGTGTGGAGGATCGCTGGGGTGGTTGGCATGGATTCGATGGGCTGAAGGGCCTGTTTCTCCACTGTATCTCTAAAGTCCAAAGTCAAGGGCTGAAAGGCCTGTTCCTGTGCTGTAATCTTCACTGTTCCACTTTTCCCTGAACCATGTGATGGATCTCGGAGACATTTCTTTCCCTCAGAGAGTTGTGAACCTGCGTTAGTATCCACCACAGCGAGCCGTGCAAAGAAAATCATTCAATATGTTCAAAAAGGAGTTTTAGGAAGGAGACGAGGAGAAATTTCCTCAAGTCAGAGGGCGGTGAACCTGTGGAATTCTTTGCCACAGAAGGCTGTGGAGTCAGAGGATATTTTTAATGCAGTGATAGATAGATTCCTGATTAGTACGGGTGTCAGGGATTATGGGGAGAAGGCAGGAGAATGGGGTGAGGAGGGAGAGGTACATCGATCAGCCAAAACATTACAACCTGATGAGCCAAACCATTATGACTGTCTGCCTAATATGCTGTTGGTCCTCCGTGTGCAGCCCCATACGCAGCAGGGTGCGATGCACTGTGTATTGTGACACATTCCTCCTGTGACCACCATTAACATTTTCTGTGATTTGTGCCACAGTAGACCTTCTGGAGGTTTGGACCAGACGGGATAGCCTTCTCGTCTGCTGTGGTACAAGTCACAGAACATTTTCGCCTTCGTTGTCCTCGCGCATCGATGAGCCTTGGGCACCCAACACCCTGTCGCCGGTTTGTGGTTTGTCCCTCCTTGGACCACTGTCGGTAGGTACTCACCACTGCTGACCGGGAGCACCCCACAAGCCTTGCCGTTTCAGAGATGCTCTGACCCGGTCGTCTGGCCATAACAATTCGGCCCTTGTCAAAGTCGCTCAGGTCTTTACTCCTGCCCATTTCTCCTGCATCCAACACATCAACTTCAAGAGCTGACTGTTCACTTGCTGCCCAATATATCCCACCCCTTGACAGGTGCCATTGTAACAAGATAATCAATGTTATTTACTTCGCCTGTCAGTGGTCATAATCAGTGTAGATCAGCCATGATTGAATGGCGGAGTAGACCTGATGGGCCGAATGGCCTAATTCTACTCCTATTCCTTATGACCTTATGACCTTATGACCTAAAAGGCTGAAACACTCAACAGGCCAGGCAGCATCTGTGCAGAGAGAAAGAGTGTTAATGTTTCAGGTTGTGATTGATGTCTGACGTACTGTCATCCACTTGGAATATGAGTTCTGTTTGTGAATTTGTGGAATTCTCTGCTACAGAAGGCAGTGGAGGCCAATTCACTGGATGAATTTAAAAGAGAGTTAGATAGAGTTCTGGGGGTTAGTGGAATCAAGGGATATGGGGAGAAGGCAGGCACGGGTCACTGATTGTGGATGATCAGCCATGATCACAATGTATGGCGGTGCTGCCTCGAAGGGTCAAATGGCCTCCTCCTGCACCTATTTTCTATGTTTCTATGTTTCTTTCCATCCACAGTGCTTGAACTTCTGATTTATACCATCAGCTCATGGCTGCTCTGCCATTATCCGACTGTACAGCAGTGCAGCTTTGAAGAGCCAATTCGCCTATTTCTACTCCTGCTTTTGGTTTGGTTGCACAACGTAATTTGATTTAGCACTATTATGGACAGAGAGCCTGGAGCCATGCAGCACAGGAACAGGTCTATCGGTCCACAATGTCCATAGAAACATAGAAAAATAGGTGCAGGAGTAGATCATTCGGCCCTTCGAGCCAGCACCGCCATTCAATGTGATCATGGCTGATCATCCACAATCAGTACCCCATTCCTGCCCTCTCCCCATATCCCTTGATCCTTTACCCCTAAGAGCTGATGTCGTTAAACTAATAAGCCTGGATAGCGTGTGGGCAGGATGTTTCCAGTAGTGGGAGAGTCTAGGACCAGACTCCCCCTCCCATCCCATACTGCCCTTTGTGTCCTGGGCCTCCTCCACTGCCAGAGTGAGGTCCAGCGCAAATTGGAGGAACAGCACCTCATATTTCGCTTCGGCACCTTACAACCCAACAGTATGAATGTTGATTTTTCTAACTTCAATCAACCCTTGCTTTCCATCTCCCATTCTAGTTCGTCGACTAGTTTCAATGTCCTCTTGATGAAATATTACTGACTGTAAATTTGAGGAAGGATATTCTTGCTATTGAGGGCGTGCAGTGTAGGTTTACTAGGTTAATTCCCGGAATGGCGGGACTGTCGTATGTTGAAAGACTGGAGCGACTAGGCTTGTATACACTGGAATCTAGAAGGATGAGAGGGGATCTTATCGAAACGTATAAGATTATTAAGGGTTTGGACACGTTAGAGGCAGGAAACATGTTCCCAATGTTGGGGGAGTCCAGAACCAGGGGCCACAGTTTAAGAATAAGGGGTAGGCCATTTAGAACGGAGATGAGGAAAAACTTTTTCAGTCAGAGAGTTGTGAATCTGTGGAATTCTCTGCCTCAGAAGGCAGTGGAGGCCAATTCTCTGAATGCATTCAAGAGAGAGCTAGGTAGAGCTCTTAAGGATAGTGGAGTCAGGGGGTATGGGGAGAAGGCAGGAACGGGGTACTGATTGAGAATGACCAGCCATGATCACATTGAATGGCGGTGCTGGCTCGAAGGGCCGAATGGCCTACTCCTGCACCTATTGTCTATTGTCTATTGACTGTATGCCTCAAGTTCACAAGTTCACTGGTTATAGGAGCCGAATTAGGCCATTCGGCTCATCAAGGCCACTCTGCCATTGATCTCTGGCTCCTAATCCCATTTTCCTGCCTGATTGTCACCTTCCCCTCAGTTAACAATGTACCATTCTACATTTACTTGAACTTGGTCCCCTTTGATCTGTGTTTTCACACCTTGCCCTTCATATCTCTATGTTTCCCTCTCCCCTGACTCTCTGTCTGAAGAAGGGTCTCGACCAGAAAGGTCACCCATTCCTTCTCCCCAGAGGTGCTGCCTGTCCCGCTGAGTTACTCCAGCATTTCGTGTCTACCTTTGACAACGAAACACTCGATTGACTCGGTTCCTGATTTCCCTATTTCTGTGAACGAATAGGTAGGTGAAAAGGAAAGGAAGGTTGAAAGCCCTGATTTTGAAGAGTGGAACAGAGGATAAAGAGTAAAAAGATCTTTGCTTTTAAAATGAAGGAATCACATTGGTTTCATTGGAACAAAGAAGCAGGAATGATCAGGAAAAGGTTAACGAGAATTGCCTACAGGGTTCCAAACCAATAGTGGCAATGCAGGCTGATTATAAATCAGAAAATTAGAGTTAAATGTTACAAGGGACACTGCATAACGAAGGGAACTCTAGATTGTAGAGCCCAATGAGCAGTAATACTGTCGGGGGCGAATTTATGGAGTGTACAAGACTTGTATTATTAGATCAGAATATTGAAAAATCAATGAGGGAACAAGCTATTTTACATCCAGCATTCTTTTATTAGAAAGGGTTAATTTAAGATGCACCAATTAAGGAGCCTTTAGGGATCTGATTTTTATTTGATTTAATTTTATCTGGAAATTGAAGGTGATTCCACTGAACCTGAAAATAGGGCCTTGAATCTGAATAAAGAAAACTACATAGTAATGAGGCGTGAGCCAGCAATGCTGAATTGGGAAATAACATTACGAGGTATGAGAGTAAATTAAACAGTGACTTTTAAAGAATCAGTGCAGAGGTGCAGGTACGATTGCAACATTTAAGAAACTTTTACACAGGTACATGGATAGGACAGGTTTGGAGGGATATGGACTAAATGCAGATAGGGTAGAGCTAGTATGGGGCATGTTTGCCGGTGGTGGGCAAGTTGGGCTGAAGTGCCTGTTTCCACGCTTTAGGACTCATAAGATCATAAGGACATAAGTGATAGGAGTATAATTAGGCCATTCGACACATCAAATCTACTCATTTAATCATGGCTGATCTGTCTCTCCCTCCTAACCCTATTCTCCTGCCTTCTCCCCCATAACTCTGACACCTGTACTAATCAAAAAAAAATCTATCTCTGAGTTAAAAATATCCACTGATGGCCTCCACAGCCTCCTGTGGCAAAGAATTCCACAGATTCACCACCCTCTGACTAAAGAAATGTCTCCTCATCTCCATCCATGCTTTAATTCCGTTGGCTATGACTTCTAGTCCTAGACTCTGCCACTGGTGGAAACATCTTTCCACATCCACTCCATCCAAGCCTTTCACTATTCTGTATGTTTCAATGAGGTCCCCCCTCATACTTCTAAACTCCAGCCAGTACAGCAGGCCCAGTGCCAACAAATGCTCATCATAGGTTAACCCACTCATTCCTGGGATCATTCTTGTAAACCTCCTCTGGACCCTCTCCAGAGCCAGCACATCCTTCCTCAGATATGGTGCTCAAAATTGCTCACAATATTCCCAATGCGGCCTGACCAGCGCCTTATAGAGCCTCAGCATGACATCTATGACTATGGTTCTATCGCTTTTATTTTAAAGTATTAAAAATGCACTGGAAAGCAGGCTATGGAGAGTATTTTACAGCTGGTATTAGACATTGTCATGGTCATATGGTGTGGAAACAGGCCCTTCGGCTCAACTTGCCCATGCCAACCAACTAAATACCATCTGCCTGAATTTGGGCCCATATCCCTCTGAACCCATCCTATCCTTGTGCCTGTCCAAAAGACCAAAGGAAAAAGCTGGTAACATAGTCCACAAATGCTGTAAGCCGAAGGATCGAAAACAATTCAGGAATCCGCATGATTGTATTTGGAATATTGTGTACAGGGCATCTCTTCCCACTTAAGGAAGGATATAGTTAAGATGGAGGTAATACAAGGAATGGTCACTGGATTGATTCCAAGGATAGCAGTTCTGTCACACCAGGAAAGATTGAATCATTCAGCTGTGCGGTGTGCAAAGATACTAGAGGAACAAGATGGACCACTCAGTTGAAACCGCGTATACTGAAGTGTAGTACGCAAAGGAGCGTAACGTCCGCCATTTTAGTATGCAAAACCCGCCTTCCGTTGTGCCTCTCGCAGTGTAATCAGTGTTTTGGGGGAACAGTATGTGTGATGATACCATAAAAATGCAGAATATATCACATCTATCAATTCACAGATTTTTGTTATTTTTCTTTATAAATGTTTCTGCAAGTTTATGCTTACTAAAATGGCGCCATGACCTACTACGGATTTTAGGGTCGAGTGGTCTATCTTGTTCCTCTAGTTTATTTGGTAGTGTGTAGGGAGGAACTGCAGATGCTGGTTTACACCAAAGATAGACACAAAATGCTGGAGTAACTCAGTGGGCCAGGCAGCATCTCTGGAGAGAAGGAATGGGTGACATTTCGGGTCAAGACCCTTTTTCGGAATCAGAAGATGGCTGTCGACCTGAAACGTCACCCGTTCCTTCTATCCAGAGATGCTGCCTGTCCCGCTGAGTTACTCCGGCATTTTGTGCCCACCTCAGCCGTGTAGTGTCTTGTGTTTGGACAGAAGCAGAGATAAAGTTTAATAACAAGGAATTGCAGATGCTGGTTTATGGCAAAGATAGACATTCAAGTATCGGAGTAACTCAGCGGGTCGGGCAGCATCGGGAGAACATGTATCGGCGACTTTTCAGATTGGAGCAATTCTTCAAAGGAAGGGTCTGAAAAAACCAGCATCTGCGGTTCATTGTGTCTACACCTGCCTCTTTAGTCCTCGATTAACTTGGCAGGACCAAATGCAGCTCTGAATGATGGCTCTCTATTTACTTGGGGTTAGCTGATCAATAAAAACAGAATATCCTGGAAATGCTCAGAAGGTCAGGCAGCATCTCCCTCTCCCTCTCCCTCTCCCTCTCCCTCTCCCTCTCCCTCTCCCTCTCCCTCTCCCTCTCCCTCTCCCTCTCCCTCTCCCTCTCCCTCTCCCTCTCCCTCTCCCTCTCCCTCTCCCTCTCCCTCTCCCTCTCCCTCTCCCTCTCCCTCTCCCTCTCCCTCTCCCTCTCCCTCTCCCTCTCCCTCTCCCTCTCCCTCTCCCTCTCCCTCTCCCTCTCCCTCTCCCTCTCCCTCTCCCTCTCCCTCTCCCTCTCCCTCTCCCTCTCCCTCTCCCTCTCCCTCTCCCTCTCCCTCTCCCTCTCCCTCTCCCCCTCCCCCTCCCCCTCCCCCTCCCCCTCTCTCTCCCCCCCCTCTCCCCCCTCTCCCCCCTCTCCCCCCCTCTCCCCCCCCTCTCTCCCCCTCTCTCCCCCTCTCCCTCCCTCTCTCCATTGCTGTGGCACTATTGCAGTAAGTGTGTGCATGAATCTGTGCACCTCTGTGCGTGTGTTTAGATGTGTGTGGCTCTTGGTCGAAGTCAGAAACAGTCAGACCCTTTGCAACCAGCCTGTTAATATTCAGCTGAAAGAACTGAAGGAAGTTTATTTTGTTTCCACTTTCAACAATCTCTCCCCCTCCTGGTGCTTTACAGTTTTGAAGTGCAGTCACTGTTGTACTTCAGGGAGTGTGGTGGACAACCTGCACTCAGCACCTCCCAGACAGAGGCAAATGATAATTGGAGTTCCATCTTCCCCTCCTTTCCTGCTCTTCACAAGGTTCTCTCCGTTCTTAGCTCTGAAGGTCTACCTCTAACTCTGCCCTGCCTCGTGTCAATAACATCCTCCGGCCTCATCATCCAGAGCTCACACTTTCAGCCCTTCCGGAGATAGTCACAAAATGCTGGAGTAACTCAGCGGGACGGGCAGCATTTCTGGAGAGAAGGAATGGGTGACGTTTCGGGTCGAGACCCTGCTTCAAACGGAAAGTCACGGGAAAGGAAAACAAGAGACATATACCTCAAGTTCACAAGTTCACAAGTGATAAGAGTAGAATTAGGCCATTCAGCCCATTGAGACCACTCCGCCATTTAATCATGGCTGATCTCTGCCTCCTAATTCCATTTTCCTGCCTCGTTGTCACCTTCCCCTCAGCTAACAATGTACCATTCTACATTTCCTTGAGCATCGTCCCCTTTGATCTGTGTTTTCACACCTTGCCCTTCCATATCTCTATGTCTCCCTCTCCCTGGCTCTCAGTCTGAAGAAAGGTCTCGACCTGAAACGTCACCCGTTCCCTCTCTCCAGAGATGCTGCCTGACCTGCTGAGTTTGGTGTAAACTAGCATCTACATTTCCTTCCTACACATTTCAACTCTTCCGGCAGTTTTCTCATTATGGTCCTTCTTGTACCACTAGGGATAGACAATAGGCAATGGGTGTAGGAGTAGGCCATTCGGCCCTTCGAGCCAGCACCACCATTCAACGTGATCATGGCTGATCATTCTCAATCAGTACCCCGTTCCTGCCTTCTCCCCATACCCCCTGACTCCGCTATCCTTAAGAGCTCTATCTAGCTCTCTCTTGAATGAAAGGTAGAGAATTCCACAGATTCACAACTCTCTGAATGCATTTCTCCCCAATGCTTTCTCCCCAAACACTTGTGTATATGCATCGATCAGCCAAAACATTATGACCACTGACAGGTGAAGTGAATAACATTGATTGTCTTGTTACAATGGCACCTGTCCAGGGGTGGGATATATTAGGCAGCAAGTGAACAATCAGTTCTTGAAGTTGATGTGTTGGATGCAGAAAAAATGGGCAGGAGTAAAGTCCTGAGCGACTTTGACAAGGGCCAAATTGTTATGGCTAGACGACTGGGTCAGAGCATCTCTGAAACGGCAAGGCTTGTGGGGTGCTCCTGGTCAGCAGTGGTGAGTACCTACCGACAGTGGTCCGAGGAGGGACAAACCACAAACCGGCGACAGACAGGGTGTTGGGTGCCCAAGGCTCATCGATGCGCGAGGGCAACGAAGGCTATCCCGTGTGGTCCGAACCGACAGAAGGTCTACTGTGGCACAAGTCACAGAAACTTTTAATGGTGGTCACGGGAGGAATGTGTCACAATACACAGTGCATCGCACCCTGCTGCGTATGGGGCTGCACACGGAGGATCAAAGCATATCAGGCAGGCGGTCATAATGTTTTTTGGCTCATCAGGTCATCATGTTTTGTCTAATCTGTGTATAAAGAAGAATAGAGGAGGAGATAAGACTTTTCTTTGCCTTCCATCACAGTGAGGGTGTGCCTGGAGGAATCACTGTGATGGTTGTCTGTGTTAAACTGTAATTGCGTGTCTTGTGCTCTTTATTGTTTATTGTTTGACTGCGTGGTAACGACAATTTCATTCAAATCTATTTTTGAATGACAATAAAAGCAATTTGATTTGATTTGATTTGAAAGCATGGATGAGGGAATTTTGTATTTTACCCGTACCCCATATCTGTCTTTACTCAGAGCTGCACAAACACAAATAAAACAGCTCATAAATCAGTGGTGCGTCTGGCGAACAAGTCGGTTTAGTAAAGGCCTTAACGATGTACATCGGGAAACAATGTGAGCACGCTCAAATTGCTTCAGATTCCTACAGTAACTGGAGGAGTCTTATACCTTCATGACACACTGGTAGTTGAAATCAACCACCATTAATCAATGTCTCTGTAGTCTTTTGTCTTTGTGTTTCCCCAAAGGTAACTTTAATCTTGGGTTTCTTGTAGTTTAATTAAGGACTGCTCTGTAGTTGTTGGTGGGATGATTCAGTTGCCTGATAACAGCTGGGAAGAAACTGCCCCTGAATCTGGAGGTGTGCGTTTTCACATACCTCCTTTCCCTACCTTTTGTCCGATGGGAGATGGGAGGGAGAGGGAGTGGCCAGGGTGCGACTCGTCCTTGATTATGCTGCTGGCCTTGCCGAGGCAGCGTGAGGTGTAGATGGAGTCAATGGAAGGGAGGTTGGCTTGTGTGATGGGCTGGGCTGCGTCCACAATTTGCTGCATTTTCTCGTGGTCTTGGATGGAGCTGATCCCAAACCAAGTTGCGATCAATCTGTGTCCATAGAACATGAAACATAGAACATAGAACGCAAAGTTTTAGTTTAGCTTAGTTTAGAGATACAGCGCGGAAACAGGCCCTTCGGCCCACCTAGTCCGCACCGACCGGCGATCCCCGCACTTTAACACTATCCTACACACACTAGGAACAATTTACACTTATACCAAGCCAATTAACTTACAGACCTGTATGTCTTTGGAGTGTGGGGGGGAACCAAATATCCCAGAGAAAACACATGCGGTCACGGCGAGAACGTACAAACTCCGTACAGACAGTACCAACAGTCGGGATTGAACCCGGGTCTCGGCGCTGCAAGCGCTGCAAGGCAGCAACTCTACCGCCGCGGCTCCGTGCCGCCCACAAAAGTTATCATTGAACCATTGAGAAGAGTACAGCACAGGAACAGGCCCTTCGGCCCGCATCTTCCACACCGAACATGATGCCAAGATAAACTAATCTCCACTGCCTGCGTATAAACTGTCTTGGGGAAGGAGGGAGGCAATTAAACATCACTATCTTATCTGCCTCCACCCCCTGGCACTGCGCTCCAAGCACCCAACACTCTGTGTAAAATAAATCTTGCCCTACACGACGCCATGAAACATGGCCCCTCTCAAGGGCCCTGACTATCAACCCTATCTCTGCCCGTCCTCGTTTCATGCGAGGTCATTTAGAACGAAGATGAGGAAGAACTTTTTCAGTCAGAGGGTGGTGAAGGTGTGGAATTCTCTGCCTCAGAAGGCAGTGGAGGCCAGTTCGTTGGACGCTTTCAAGAGAGAGCTGGATAGAGCTCTTAAGGATAGCGGAGTTAGGGGGTATGGGGAGAAGGCAGGAACGGGGTACTGATTGAGAGTGATCAGCCATGATCGCATTGAATGGCGGTGCTGGCTCGAAGGGCTGAATGGCCTACTCCTGCACCTATTGTCTATTGTCTATTGTCTATTGTCTATATACCACTGTAGGATTTCCCTTCTGCCTTTAGGTTAGTTTAGGTTCAGTCTGAAGGAGGGGTCCAACACGAAAGGTCACCATTTCGTTTTCTCCGGAGATGCTATCTTTGGTGTACACCAGCATAGAAACATAGAAACATAGAAAATAGGTGCAGGAGTAGGCCATTTGGCCCTTCGAGCCTGCACCGCCATTCAATATGATCATGGCTGATCATCCAACTCAGTATCCCGTACCTGCCTTTTCTCCATACCCCCTGATCCCTTTAACCTCAAGGGCCACATCTAACTCCCTCTTAAATATAGCCAATGAACTGGCCTCAACTACCTTCTGTGGCAGAGAATTCCACAGATTCACCACTCTCTGTGTGAAAAAAAACGTTCTCATCTCGGTCCTAAAAGACTTCCCCCTTATCCTTAAACTGTGACCCCTTGTTCTGGACTACCCAACATTGGGAACAATCTTCATGCATCTAGCCTGTCCAACCCCTTAAGAATTTTGTAAATTTCTATAAGATCCCCCCTCAATCTTCTAAATTCCAGCGAGTACAAGCCGAATCTATCCAGTCTTTCTTCATATGAAAGTCCTGCCATCCCAGGAATCAATCTGGTGAACCTTCTCTGTACACCCTCTATGGCAAGAATGTCTTTCCTCAGATTAGGGGACCAAAACTGTAAGCAATACTCCAGGTGTGGTCTCACCAATGCCCTGTACAACTGCAGCAGAACCTCCCTGCTCCTATACTCAAATCCCCTCGCTATGAATGCCAACATACCATTCGCTTTCTTCAGTTCCTTCCTACACACTGTGAAAATATTCTTTATAAAAGAATTTGACGTCCACTTTCTGTTTCTGAGTCATCCTGCTTCATAAGATCATAAGAGACTCACTGTGATGGATGTTTCTTTTTTTTGTTTGTTTTGTGTTGGTTTGTGGTTGTGTAATTGCTTATTTTTATTGCTCTTGCTGTTGGACTGTGGACGACAAAATCTCGTCCAAAAGATTTGTTTTTTTTGGATGACAATAAAGGTAATTCAGATTCTGATTCTGATTCTGAGATCACAAGTTGTGTAGGAACTACAAACCCACTGACTCCCACAGCTATCTGGACTACACTTCTTCCCACCCTGACTCCTGCAAAACGTCTATCCCCTACTCCCAATTCCCCCGTCTACGCCGCATCTGCGCCCAGGATGAGGTGTTTCACACTCCGGCATCAGAGATGTCCTCATTCTTCAGAAAACGGGGCTTCCCCTCTTCCATTATAGATGAGGCTCTCACTAGGGTCTCTTCTATATTCCACAGCTCCGCTCTTGCTCCCCCTCCCCCATTCGTAACAAGGACAGAATCCCCCTCATTCTCACCTTCCACCCCACCAGCCAGCGTATCCAACATCCTCCAACATTTCCGTCACCTACAACGGGACCCCACCACTGGCCACATCTACCCATCTCCTCCCCTTTCTGCGTTCTGCAGAGACCGTTCCCTCCGTAACTCCCTGGTCCACTCTTCCCTTCCCACCCAAACTACCCCCTCCCCGGGCACTTTCCCCTGCAACCGCAGGAGATGCAACACCTGTCCTTTTACCTCCCCCCTCAACTCCATCCAAGGACCCAAACAGTCTTTCCAGGTGAGACAGAGGTTCACCTGCACCTCCTCCAACCTCATCTACTGTGGCTAAAGGGATCATGGGGTATGGAGAGAAGGCAGGTACAGGTTACTGATTTGGATGATCAGCCATGATCATATTGAATGGGGGTGCAGGCTCGAAGGGCCGAACGGCCTACTCCTGCACCTATTTTCTATGTTTCTATGTTTCTATGATCCACGTACACTGTCGTTATCCTGCCCACGAGGGGCGATTTACAATTTGTACCAAAGTCAGTTGCCTATAAACCTGAGAGGTGGGCACAAAATGCTGGAGTAACTCAGCAGGTCAGGCAACATCTCGGGAGAGAAGGAATGGGTGACGTTTCCGGTCGAGACCCTTCTTCAGACTGTGCGTCGGGGTGGAGGGAAACTGGAGATATGGAAGGGTGCAAACAAAAAGTGAAAACAACAGATCAAAGCAGATGGTGGTCAAGGAAATGTAGAATTGTTCATTGTCGGCTAAAGGGAAGATGACAACGAGACAAACAATTCTTGCTATTGAGGGCGTGCAGCGTAGGTTTACTAGGTTAATTCCTGGAATGGCGGGACTGTCATATGTTGAAAGACTGGAGCGACTAGGCTTGTATACACTGGAATTTAGAAGGATGAGAGGAGATCTTAGCGAAACGTATAAGATTATTAAGGTGCTGGCTCGAAGGCCCAAATGGCCTACTCCTGCACCTATTGTCTATTGTCTATTGTCTATAAACAGTAAAATGAATCAGGTGAACAGTGAAGCAAGGAGAGGTGCAATTTTGGCACCATTTTACAGTCCCAGTTGCAGCTGGTCACAAATGCATGCCTGTAGCAGCTATAGGAGTGCCAGAGGTAATTGATGTCTTTCAATGGATCACAGCCCAGCAAGCCATCAGCCAAGTGACAACATCAGGCCTGTCTGTGCCAGGAGCAGAAGCCAGAGCAGCAGAGGGAACCCATCGCCAAACAATAGACAATAGACAATAGACAATAGGTGTAGGAGGAGGGCATTCGGCCCTTCGAGCCAGCACCACCATTCAATGTGATCATGGCTGATCATTCTCAATCAGTATCCCGTTCCTGCCTTCTCCCCATACCCACTGACTCCGCTATCCTTAAGAGCTCTATCTAGCTCTCTCTTGAAAGCATTCAGAGAATTGGCCTCCACTGCCTTCTGATGCAGAGAATTCCACAGATTCACAACTCTCTGACTGAAAAAGTTTTTCCTCATCCCCGTTCTAAATGGCCTACCCCTTATTCTTAAACTGTGGCCCCTTGTTCTGGACTCCCCCAACATTGGGAACATGTTTCCTGCCTCTAATGTGTCCAATCCCCTAATTGTCTTATATGTTTCAATAAGATCCCCCCTCATCCTTCTAAATTCCAGTGTATACAAGCCTAATTGCTCCAGCCTTTCAACATACGACAGTCCCGCCATTCCGGGAATTAACCTAGTGAACCTACGCTGCACGCCCTCAATAGCAAGAATATCCTTCCTCAAATTTGGAGACCAAAACTGCACACAGTACTCCAGGTGCGGTCTCACCAGGGCCCGGTACAACTGTAGAAGGACCTCTTTGCTCCTATACTCAACTCCTCTTGTTATGAAGGCCAACATTCCATTGGCTTTCTTCACTGCCTGCTGTACCTGCATGCTTCCTTTCAGTGACTGATGCACTAGGACACCCAGATCTCGTTGAACATCCCCTCTTCCTAACTTGACACCATTCAGATAATTATCTGCCTTTCTATTCTTACTTCCAAAGTGAATAACCTCACACTTATCTACATTAAACTGCATCTGCCATGTATCCGCCCACTCACACAACCTGTCCAAGTCACCCTGCAGCCTTATTGCATCTTCCACACAATTCACACTACACCCCAGCTTAGTATCATCTGCAAATTTGCTAATGGTACTTTTAATCCCTTCATCTAAGTCACTAAGTCTTGACCCGAAACGTCACCCATTCTCTCTCTCCTAGATGCTGCCTGACCTGCTGAGTTACTTCAGCATTTTGTGATACCATAAGATCACAAGTGATAGGAGTAGAATTAGGCCATTCGGCCCATCAAGTCTACTCCACCATTCAATCATGGCTGATCTATCTCTCCCTCCTAACCCCATTCTCCTGCCTGCTCCCCAAAACCCCTGACACCCGTACTAATGAAGAATCTGTCTATCTCTGGCTTAAATATATCCGCTGTCTTTGCCTCCACGGCCTTCTGTGGCAAAGAATTCCACAGATTCACCACCACCTGACGAATTAAATCCTTCCTAAAAGAATGCCCTTTAATCCTGAGACTACGCCCGGTAGTCCTGGACTCTCCCGGTACCCTGGATGCTGTTAGGCAAATCGTTCTGTCCTCACATCCCTTCTGTAGCCCCCACCCTCGGAAACACTCCTACCCCATCCCCTGATGCAAGGCCTTGGGTCTCAACCCCGTTAGCAGGCAGCGGCAACAGCCAAGCATGCCGCAGGGGTTAACGCTAACACTTGCACAGAGAATCGGCAGGCCCTCAAGGGTCCAAGCAATGCTCATACTGCATTCAGGCCATCACCTGCAATGAATGGCATTCAGAGTCTAATCCAAGGGTTTGCACGGTGTAATAATCAATCACCCAGTCAAGCCGACCAGTTGAGGACAGATTAATTTGATCAACAAAGTGCCCATTACAGTTCATCACTCTTGCTGAAATAGCAATGGGGCCACCTTAATGGCAGCATTTAAAAAGTGCGGTGTGCCGAGAGAAAATGCTGGAAGTGACTACGCCGGCCCTCCTGCCACGTAATCAACTGTGGAGTTAACGGGAGAGATGCTGGACTATCTCACCGTTCCATCTCGCTGTTCCCCGAGCTCTGTTTGCCCATGACATTTTGTGACTGAGGGTGGCGCAGCGGTAGAGTTGCTGCCTCACGGCGCCAGAGACCCGGGTTCCATCATGACTACAGTTGCTGTCTTTAAACTAGATGCGGGAAGATTGTTCCCGATGTTGGGGAAGTCCAGAACCAGGGGTCACAGCTTAAGGATAAGGGGGAAGTCTTTTAGGACCGAGATGAGAAAACATTTCTTCACACAGAGAGTGGTGAGCCTGTGGAATTCTCTGCCACAAAAGGTAGTTGAGGCCAGTTCATTGGCTATATTTAAGAGGGAGTTAGATGTGGCCCTTGTGGCTAAAGGGATCAGGGGGTATGGAGAGAAGGCAGGTACAGGTTACTGAGCTGGATGATCAGCCATGATCATATTGAATGGTGGTGCAGGCTCGAAGGGCCGAATGGCCTACTCCTGCACCTATTTTCTATGTTTCTATGTTTAAAGAGCTTGTACGTTCTCCCCGTGACCTGAGTGGGGTTTCCCCGGTTTGCTCACACACTCCAAAGACGTACAGGTTTACAGGCTTGGTATAATTGTACATATATTGTCCCCATTGTTTTGCAGGGAAGTGTCAGTGCACGGGGATCGCTGGGTCAGCATGGACTCGGTGGGCCGAAGGGCCTGTTTCCGCGCTGTATCTCTAAACTAAACTAAACGAGACTAAACTAAACTAAACCTGCAGACTCTTGTCATGTTTATTTTGCAGACAATTGTGGACATGAGGCATTTATCCCTCACGCTGCCTCGGCAAGGCCAGCAGCATAATCAAGGACCAGTCGCACCCTGGCCACTCCCTCGTCTCCCTTCTCCCATCAGGCGAAAGATATAGAAGTGTGAAAACGCACACACATCCAGATTCAGGGGACAGTTTCTTCCCAGCTGTTATCAGGAAACGGAACCATCCTACCAACAACTACAGAGTGATCGTGGCTTACCTCATTGGAGACACTCGGACTATCTTTAATCGAACAACTGGAGAGCAGTCCCAAACGATCTCTAAACTAAAATTAAACTGAACTAAGCTCTGAGATAGAGAGTGCAAACCAGCCCTTCGGCCTACCAAGTCCACCCCGACCATCGATCGATCGCCTGTTCACACTAGTTCTATGTTACTTTTGGCATCCACAGGTTAGGTTAGGGGGAAGTGCAGCGAGACCTGGGTGCCCTTGTACACCAGTCACTGAAAGTTGGCGTGCAGGTACAGCAGGCAGTGAAGAAAGCTAATGGCATGTTGGCCTTCATAACGAGAGGATTTCAGTATAGGAGTAAAGCGGTTCTTCTGCAGTTGTATAGGGCCCTGGTTAGACCATATCTGGAGTATTGTGTACAGTTTTGGTCTCCTAACTTGAGGAAGGACATCCTTGTAATTGAGGTATTGCAGTGTAGGTTCATGAGATTGTTCCCTGGGAAGGCAGGACTGTCATATGAGGAAAGATTGAAAAGACTAGGCTTGTATTCTCTGGAGTTTAGAAGGATGAGAGCGGATCTTACAGAGACATATAAAATTATAAAAGGACTGGACAAGCTAGATGCAGGAAAAATTTTCCCAATGTTGGGCGAGTCCAGAACCAGGGGCCACAGTCAGAATAAAGGGGAGGCCATTTAAAACTGAGATGAGAAAAAACGTTTTCACCCAGAGAGTTGTGAGTCTGTGGATTTCTCTGCCACAGAGGGCAGTGGAGGCCAAATCACTGGATGGATTTAAGAGAGAGTTAGATAGGGCTCTAGGGGCTAGTGGAATCAAGGGATATGGGGAGAAGGCAGGCATGGGTTATTGATTGGGGACGATCAGCCATGAATGAACACAATGAATGGCGGTGCCGGCTCGAAGGGTCGAATGGCCTCCTCCTGCACCTATTTTCTATGCTTCTATGTTTCTATGTTTCACAGGCTCTTCATATTGTTCCCTCTTTATTGTTTTCGTTGCCATTCCACTGTGCAGCTAACCGATCTTTCAGCTTGTGCTGGAGTAACTCAACAGGTCAGGTGGCATCTCTGGAGGACATGGGCGTACGATGTTTCAGGTTGGGTCTGAAGAAGAGTCCCGTCCCGAAACACCATCTAGCCATGTTCTCCAGGGATGCCGCCTGACCCGTTGAGTTACTCCGGCAGTCTGACACAAAATGCTGGAGTAACTCAGCGGGACAGGCAGCATTTCTGGAGAGAGGGAACGGGAGACCGGTCCGGGTCGAGACCTTTCTTCAGGCGCTCTGTGTTGATTCATGTTGTTTCCAGTACTCTGTGCTTTCTTGTTGTTTGCACTTTAAATCTAAAATGTTGCTTACATCTGTTTCAATCCATCCACCCAGTGTTGCTGTGAGATGCAACGTGTGCTTGCCACACAGAACAGAATGTACAAGTGCGTGGTGCAATGCGAAACTACTATAGTACACTTGCAGCTATGGTAATATTGATCCCTGTTCGCTACTGCAGCAGGATATCAACGGCATTTTTAGTTTAGTTTAGTTTGGAGGCTTTTAATTCAAGATAATGGCACTTTTAATTCAAGATAATTGGGAGTAGAGAGTGAGAAAGAAAAAGACAATTGAGTAAGGAGTCCATGATTGCAAGGCTATTGCTTGAGCAAGGGCTTTGTGTAGACGGACAAAATGCTAGGGTGACGTTTCGGGTCGAGACCCTTCATCAGGTCATAAGCGATAGGAGCAGAATTAGGCCACTCAGCCCATCAAGTCTACTCTGCCATGGCTGATCTATCTCCCCCTCCTAACCCCATTCTCCTGCCTTCTCCCCATAAACCTCTGAAACCTGTACTAGCCAAGAACCTTAAAAATATCCACTGACTTTGCCTCCACAGCCTTCTGTGGCCATTAATTCTCCAGATTCACCTCCCTCTGACTAAAGAAATTCCTCCTCACCTCCTTCCTAAAGGAACGTCCTTTAATTCTGAGGCTGTGCCCTCTGGTCCTTGACTCTCCCACTAGTGGAAACATCCTCTCCACATCCACTCTATCCAGGCCTTTCAAATTCGGTTGAACCGCTGAAATTCAGTTAGTTTCAATGAGGTCCCCCCCTCATCCTTCTAAACTCCAGTGAGTGCAGGCCCAGTGCCATTAAACACTCACCATATGTTAATTCACTCATTCCTGGGATCATTCTCGGAAACCTCCTCTGGACCCTCTCCAGAGCCAGCACATCCTTCCTCAGATATGGGGCCCAAAATTGCTCATAATACTCCAAATGCTGTCTGACCAGCACCTTCGAGAGCTTCGGCATTACATCCTTGTTTTTATATTCCAGTCCTCTTGAAATAAATGTTAGCATTGCGTTTGCCTTCCTTACTACCGATTCGACGTGCAAATTAACGTTTTGCGAACCCTTCTTCAGACTTCTTCTTTCTCAACCCGGGGGGGGGGGGGGGTGTTGGGGGAAACTTTTTTTAATCTCTTACCTCGACAGAGATGCGATTATTTTCCATATCGTATCTCCATCCGCACTGCGGCCTAAAGTCATGGAATTGGTGGCCCTTTGCTGGAGACCGACTTCGGTAGTTCCAGCCACGGGAGCCTGCGGGACCTTAACATCACGGACTTCGTGATCCCTGTCGGGGATCGACTTCGTAGCTCCAACCCCGGGAGCCTGTGGACTTTAACATCGTGGAGCTTGCGGTCCCTGGTTAGAGACCAACTTCGGGAGCTCCAGCCGCGGGAGCTTGCAGGGCCTTAACATCACGGAGTTCGTGATCCCTGTCGGGGATCGACTTCATGGCTCCAACCGCGGACTTTAACATCGTGGTGCTCGCGGTCCCTGGTTAGAGATCGACTTCGGGAGCTCCAAGCCGCGGGAGCTTCGACCGCTCCAACGCGGGAGCTTCAAGCGTCAAATAAACTGACCTAGAAACCTTGATTCAAACACACGCACACTTGATATCCTGTGCACTTTCCTTCCTTGTGACCCTTCACCTTTCATCTTGGTTGACCAAAGATGCCGGCACTGAGCTGTGCATCTTCATCACAGACCACTGGTGAGACCCAGGGTCATGGTGTGGTCGACCAGAGTCACTGCAGTGCTCCCCTTTCAACGCGGCACGGTGGCGCAGTGGTAGAGTCGCTGCCTGACAGTGCCAGGGACCCGGGTTCGATCCTGACCACGGGTGCTGCCTGCATGGAGTTTGCACGTTCTTCCTGTGACAGGGTGCTCCGGTTTCCTCCCACAATCCAAGACGTGCAGGTTCGTAAGTTAATTGGTTTGGCATCGTTTTAAATTGTCCCTGGTGTGTGCAGGATCGTGTTAGTGTGGTGGGATCACTGGTCAGCACGGACTCGGTGGGCCGAAGGGCCTGCTTCCATGCTGTGTCTCTAAATTAAACTAAACTCAGGACAAATCTTTTGTTCGTTTGTTTGTTTTTATGTCTGTTTGCTTTGCAAGCGTCTTTGAGTATCTTGAAAAGCGCTATATAAAATAGATGTATTATTATTATTATTATTAAACTAAACCACATTATACACTGTAAGACTGGTAGAATTGAATTGTAAGACTGAAAGGGGTTGAATCACTCATTTTGTCGTCCAATTAATACCATGTCCCTTCTCTTTCCTTGTGGCTTTGCATTCTTACCCAGTTTTCAATCAATTCCCTTTGAAAGTTGTTATTGAATTGGTTTTCATTGAAGGAAATTAAATATTCTTCCTTCAGCCAGAGCTGTCAGGGTGGACAATGGCAGGTTTTGTTGCAGCTGACCTCCGTCTGGAAGAATGAATGATTGTGTTATATCAATCGGCACATCGCAGTTGAGCATTATCAAAATGGATGTGTTATCCTGGTAGACGACAGTGATGGGAAACTGGCCTTCGTCAGCACATGCGTACATAGCAGCCGTTGCCTGAAAACATCTGGCGTACGGTGGCATATTGGTGTCGTAGCGGTAGAACTACTGCCTCACAGCGCCAGACACCCCAGATCTCGATCCTGACCACGGCTGCTTGTCTGTATGGAGTTTGTACGTTCTCCCCGTGACCTGCGTGGGTTTTCTCCGAGATCTTCGGTCTCACTCCCGCACACCAAAGTCGCACAGGTTTGTCGGTTAATTGGCTTGGTATCAATGTAAAATTATCCCTAGTGTGCGTAGGATAATGTTAGTTTGCGGAGATCACTGAACTCGGTGGGCCGAAGGGCGTATTCCTGCGCTGTATCTCTAAACTAAACCAAACTACTGATATGAGCAGCTTTGGACCCCATATCTGAGGAAGGATGTGCTGGTGTTGGAGAGGGTCAAGAGGAGGTTTACGAGGATTATCCCATTGATGATCGGGTTAACGTATGATGCGTTTGACAGCACTGGGCCTGTACTCGCTGGGGTTTAGAAGGATGAGAGACGGACCTCATTGAATCTTACCGAATAGTCAAATGTCTGGAAAAAGTGGATGCGAAGAGGCTGTTTCCAATAGAATTTAGAGAGAAACAACGTGGAAAGAGGCCCTTCAGCCCATCAAGTCCACGCCGACCAGCGATCCCCGTACACTAGTACTATCCTACTCACTAGTCACAATTTACAATTTTACCGAAGCCAATTGGCATACAAACCTGTACGTCTTTGGAGTGCGGGAGGAAACCGGAGAACCTGGGGAAAACCCACGCAGGTCACGGTGAGAACCTACAGACAGCACACATAGTCAGGATCGAACCCGGGACCCGCTTGTGAGGCAGCAACTCTACCGCTGCACCACTGTGCCGCCCATTGAGAATGCTTGGGAACCTGAGTGCCAGCAAGGCATGTTAACAAGACCTATTAAAATCAATGCTTTCATTTGCCTCGATGCCTCAGAAAAGCCACCAGCATCCACAAAGACTCTTCACACCCCTGCAACAGTCTGTTCGAACTCCTTCCATCGGGCAGACGATACAAGGCCTTCTACGCCCGCACCTCCAGACTCAGGAACAGCTTCATCCCCAGGGCCATAGCTGCTATGAACCGGTCCTGCTGAGCCGGATGGTCACATCGCACAGTGAACCGGCACAGATCTACTTGCACTTTATTCTGTCTTAAAACTGTCACAATTTGTTTCGTTGGGTTGTTGTTGTTGAAATTAATTAATTTATTGCATCGTATGGGAGGCGCATTCCCAATCTCGTTGTACCCCTGTACAATGACAATAAAGATATAATGTATTGTATTGTATTGTAGAGATGTTAGTATGCCTATCCCTCCTAGCTGTTGGTGTCTGTGGCTGATCGTCGACTGATTGGTACTGAGGGGTACTGATTGAGAATGATCAGCCATGATATCATTGAATGGCGGTGCTGGCTCGAAGGGCCGAATGGCCTCCTCCTGCACCTATTGTCTATTGTCTATTGTCTATTGACTGCTTATGCATTTGAAGGGCCTGGCCGCCTGATTTAATTAATATATTTTGTATTTTTTTAAGTTTAGTAAACTTCTTAGTTTTATTAACTTTTAGTTTTAGAGGTACAGCGCAGAAACAGGCCCTTCGGCCCACCGAGTCCGTGCCGACCAGCAACCGCCACCCCCCCTGTCTTTCTTTGTAATGTTAAAAAAATATATATATATATATAAAAATCTAACCTTTTAGAAGTGCCATGCCATGATTAAGTAAAGTGCTGATTAAAATGATAGGTATTAGATTAGGATTAAAAGCTTTAAGGAAACAATAGTGTAAGAAAATAACTGCAGATGCTGGTACAAATCGAAAGGTTTTGATTTCACAAAATGCTGGAGTAACTCAGCAGGTCAGGCAGCATCTCAGGAGAGAAGGAATGGGTGACGTTTCGGGTCGAGACTCTTCTTCAGACTGATGTCAGGGGGGTGGGACAAAGGAAGGATAGAGGTGGAGACAGGAAGACAGTGGGAGATCTGGGAAGGAGGAGGGGAAGGGAGGGACAGAGGAACTATCTAATGTTGGAGAAGTCAATGTTCATACCGCTGGGCTGCAAGCTGCCCAAGCGAAATATGAGGTGCTGTTCCTCTGATTTCCGGTGGGCCTCACTATGGCACTGGAGGAGGCCCATGACAGAAAGGTCAGACTGGGAGTGGGAGGGGGAGTTGAAGTGCTCAGCCACCGGGAGATCAGGTTGGTTAAAGGTCACTCCAGAGTTACTCCAGCATTTTGTGAAATAAAAAGGCAACCATAGTTCTTTCCTCCTCTGATTTTTCAGAAAAAGATCGTGGATTGTTCGCCTGCATTTATTCTGTACCCCATTTGCAGCTGGGTGCGTCTCTGCTCATTAATTTTGTGTGCACGGTACAAATTGTTCGCCCAGTAATGGTGTCCGTGTGGGTGCTAATGGAGTGGGTGTTCATGTTAGTCTGGGCTTCTAAAGCAGCGTGTCAGTGTGAGTGCTTGAGACATGAATGCATTTCTAGTGTTTAGAGTTTAGAGATACAGCGTGGAAGCAGGCCCCTCGGCCCACCGAGTCAGGTGCTGTCTGTGCAGATTTTGTACGTTTTCCCTGTGACCGCGTGGGTCATCTCCTGGCACTCCGGTTTCCTCCCACATCCCGGATATGTGGCGACCTGCGATCTAGCCTTAGAGGGAGTACAGAGAAGGTTCACCAAATTGATCCCTGGGATGGCAGGACTTTCATATGAAGAAATCCTGGATAGACTGGGCTTGTACTCGCTGGAATTTAGAAGATTGAGGGGGGATCTTATAGAAACATATAAAATTCTTAAGGGGTTGGAGAGGCTAGATGCGGGAAGATTGTTCCCGATGTTGGGGAAGTCCAGAACCAGGGGTCACAGCTTAAGGATAAGGGGGAAGTCTTTTAGGACCGAGATGAGAAAACATTTCTTCACACAGAGAGTGGTGAGTCTGTGGAATTCTCTGCCACAGAAGGTAGTTGAGGCCAATTCATTGGCTATATTTAAGAGGGAGTTAGATGTGGCCCTTGTGGCTAAAGGGATCAGGGGGTATGGAGAGAAGGCAGGTACAGGTTACTGATTTGGATGATCAGCCATGATCATATTGAATGGCGGTGCAGGCTCGAAGGGCCGAACGGCCTACTCCTGCACCTATTTTCTATGTTTCTATGTTTCTATGATCCACGTACACTGTCGTTATCCTGCCCACGAGGGGCGATTTACAATTTGTACCAAAGTCAGTTGCCTATAAACCTGAGAGGTGGGCACAAAATGCTGGAGTAACTCAGCAGGTCAGGCAACATCTCGGGAGAGAAGGAATGGGTGACGTTTCGGGTCGAGACCCTTCTTCAGACTGTGCGTCGGGGTGGAGGGAAACTGGAGATATGGAAGGGTGCAAAGAAAAAGTGAAAACAACAGATCAAAGCAGATGGTGGTCAAGGAAATGTAGAATTGTTCATTGTCGGCTAAAGGGAAGATGACAACGAGACAAACAATTCTTGCTATTGAGGGCGTGCAGCGTAGGTTTACTAGGTTAATTCCTGGAATGGCGGGACTGTCATATGTTGAAAGACTGGAGCGACTAGGCTTGTATACACTGGAATTTAGAAGGATGAGAGGAGATCTTAGCGAAACGTATAAGATTATTAAGGTGCGGGCTCGAAGGCCCAAATGGCCTACTCCTGCACCTATTGTCTATTGTCTATTGTCTATAAACAGTAAAATGAATCAGGTGAACAGTGAAGCAAGGAGAGGTGCAATTTTGGCACCATTTTACAGTCCCAGTTGCAGCTGGTCACAAATGCATGCCTGTAGCAGCTATAGGAGTGCCAGAGGTAATTGATGTCTTTCAATGGATCACAGCCCAGCAAGCCATCAGCCAAGTGACAACATCAGGCCTGTCTGTGCCAGGAGCAGAAGCCAGAGCAGCAGAGGGAACCCATCGCCAAACAATAGACAATAGACAATAGACAATAGGTGTAGGAGGAGGGCATTCGGCCCTTCGAGCCAGCACCACCATTCAATGTGATCATGGCTGATCATTCTCAATCAGTATCCCGTTCCTGCCTTCTCCCCATACCCACTGACTCCGCTATCCTTAAGAGCTCTATCTAGCTCTCTCTTGAAAGTATTCAGAGAATTGGCCTCCACTGCCTTCTGATGCAGAGAATTCCACAGATTCACAACTCTCTGACTGAAAAAGTTTTTCCTCATCCCCGTTCTAAATGGCCTACCCCTTATTCTTAAACTGTGGCCCCTGGTTCTGGACTCCCCCAACATTGGGAACATGTTTCCTGCCTCTAACGTGTCCAACCCCTTAATAATCTTACATGTTTCGATAAGATCCCCTCTCATCCTTCTAAATTCCAGCGTATACAAGCCTAGTCGCTCCAGTCTTTCAACATACGACAGTCCCGCCATTCCGGGAATTAACCTGGTGAACCTACGCTGCACTCCCAATGCCAGAAGTGATAGGAACTTTGGTTAAAGCTGCACAAAGATTTGCAGGGTTTCAGAGGGGGGGGTCAATGGGTGTCAGGTGAGAAATATCACAATCGTGCGGCTCTTTTGGCTTCCGATCCCCTCTGTTGCCCAGTTTTAGTTTAGAGACACAGCATGGAAACAGGCCCTTCGGCCCACCGAGTTCACCCCTTACCATTGGTCACCCCTACCTCTTCGGAGTGTGGGAGGAAAGCGGAGCTCCCAGAAAACAACCCACCCGAAACGTCACCCATTCCTTCTCTCCCGAGATGCTGCCTGACCTGCTGAGTTACTCCAGCATTTTGTGAAATAAATCGATTTGTACCAGCATCTGCAGTTATTTTCTTAAACAACCCACGCATGTCGCGGGGAGAACGCACGAACTCCATACAGACAGCACCCATAGTCAGGATCGAACCCGGGTCCCTGGTGCTGCAAGGTAGCCTGCAAGGCAACCGCTGCGTCACCGTGCCACCCTGACGACACCGCCATGCCACTCTATTGAGATAGGCACATGGTATATGCAGGGATATGGACCAGGATCAGGAGCAGGCAGAGGAGATTAGTTTGACTTGGCATCATGCTCTTTTTAACGAGCTGCCAGAGGAAAAAAACCCCAATGCCTCCAAACTTATAGTTCCCCAGCCCCGCACGGCCCGATTCTACCTCCTACCCAAAATCCAAAAAATACTACTTGTTGAGGCTGGGACTATCCCAACATTTAAGAAACAGTTAGGCAGGTACACGGATAGGACAAGTTTGGAGGGATATGGACCAAACGCTGGCAGGTGGGACTAGTGTAGATGGGACATGTTGGCTGGCATGGGCAAGTTGGGCCGAAGGGCCTGTTTCCACACTGTATCACTCTATGACTCTATGCTTGTCACGGCCATTGTTTAGTTTAGTTTAGTTTAGAGATACAGCACAGAAACAGGCCCTTCGGCCCACCGGTTCCACGCAGACCAGCGATCCACACACACTAACACTATCTCCACACACAAGGGACAATTTTTACATTTAATTCTCCATTATACTTCCCCCCTCTTACCTCATTACTATGCCCTCTAGTGTTGGACATTTCCTCCCTGGGAAAAAAAGGTTCTGACTGTCTACTGTATCTATGCCTCTCATAAATTTAGACACAATTTTGTAGATCTCCTCCCACATCCAAAAGCCATGCAGGTCTGTAGGTCTTGTTAAATTGCCCCTGGCGTGTAGCGGGTGATTGCAAAAGTGGGGTAGCATAGCACTAGTGTGAACGGGTGGTCGGTGTTCAGCGTGGACTTGTTGGGCTGAAGGGCCTTTTTTCATGTTGTATCATCTGTCCAGAAGCGAGAACTTCTTTCAATTCAGAAATGGAGGAAACTGTGTTGGCACGGTGGCACGGCGGTAGAGTTGTTGCCTTACAACGCCGGAGACACAGGCTCGATCTTGACTCTAGGTGCCGTCTGTATGGAGTTTGTACGTTCTCCCTGTGACCGTGTGGGTTTTCTCCAGGTGCTCCGGTTTCCACACACATTGCAAAGACATGCAGGTATTTTTAGATTAATTAGCTTCTGTAAATTGACCCTAGTTTAGTTTAGTTTAGTTTAGTTTGGAGATACAGCGCGGAAACAGGTCCTTTTGGCCCACTGGGTCCGCGCCGACCAGCGATCCCCGCACACCAACACTATCCTGCACCTACTAGGGACAATGTTTACATTTATCAAGCCAATTAACCTATATACCTGTACATCTTTGGAGTGTGGGATGAAACCGAAGATCTCGGAGAAAACCCACGCAGGTCACGGGGAGAACGTACAAACTCCGTACAGACGGCGCACGTAGTCAGGTCGAACCCGGGTCTCCAGCGCTGCATTCGCTGTAAGGCAGCAACTCTACCGCTGCGCCACCATTCTATGTTCTATGTGTTCTATGTTCTTGTTGAAATAAGCTGGGTCATGCCTGAATCCTGAAAGAATGCAAGGACAAAGGGCAGCTGTCCAAGGAGCCGGTGTTTCATGATGGTGATGTGAATGTATACACCAGTGGCCAGCCCTCCACTGTCACATAGCAGTTCCACTCCACACAGTGCACAGCTTGTAGTCAGAAGATTCTCCTGCCACATTCCCTCAAGCGTAGTTAGAAGGGGAAAGTCGATTCATTTTCTTCCAACCAATTCCTGGAATGTCACAAACGACACTAAGATGTGGCACGGTGGCTCAGCGGTAGAGTTGCTGCCTTACAGCGCCAGAGACCCGGGTTCCATCCAGACTACGGGCGCTGTCTGTACGGAGTTTGTACCTTCTCCCCGTGACCTGCGTGGGTTTTCTCCGAGATCTTCAGTTTCCCCCCACACCCAAAAATGTACATGTTTGTGGCTTAATTGGGTTGGTATAAGTGTAGAATTGTCCCTAGTGTGTGTTGGATAATGTTAATGTGTGGGGATTGTTGGTTGGCGCAAAGTGTGGAGTCATGCATTTTGGCAGTGGGAATAAAGGCGTCGACTATTTTCGGAAATGGGGAGAGAATTCAGAAATCAGAGGTGCAAAGGGACCTTGGAGTGCTGGTGCAGGATTCCCAAAAGGTTAATTTGCAAGTTGAATTGGTAGTAAGGAAGGCGATTACGATACATTTATTGAAAGAGGACTAGAATACCAAAACAGGGATGTAATGCCAAAGTTTTGTAAGGCACTGGTCGGACTGCATTTGGAGCATTGTGAGCAGTTTTGGGCCCCATATCTGAGGAAAGGTGTGCTGGAGCCGGATAGTGACCTGACGAGGTTGACGTGAATGATCCCAGGAATGACCGGGACATATAAACATTTGAAGGCCCTGGGCCTGTTCTTGCTGGAGTTTGAAGGACGAGGGAGGCCCTCGTTGAAATTTACCAAAGAGTGAAAGGCTTGGATGGAGTGATTGAGAGGTTGTTTCCACTGATGGGAGAGCCAAGGACCAGAGGCCATAGCCTCAGAATTAAAAGGACATACCTTTAGAAAGGGTAGAGCAAGTGGACCCGTTGGGCCCAAACGTCTCCTGCATTGGTGCAGCACCCTCTCCTCCCCCCCTCCCCTTTTCCTCCTCCCTCCCCTCCCCCTCCCTCCGCCTCCCCTCCCACTCCCCCCTTCCCTTCACCCCCTCCCCACTCCAACCCCCTCAACCCCCCTTATCTTCCCTCCTCCCCCTCCCTCCCTCCCCCCCTCCCTCCCTCCACCTCCTCCCTCCACCCCCTCCCTTACTCCCCCACCCCCCTCCTTCCCCCTTCCCTTCCTCCCCCTCCCTCCCTAGGAGATAGATTTAAATTTTAAAATGTGAAAAACTTTAAATATAACACCGATTTCAATGAAACCTCTTCCATTAGCACCAAAGGGACGACGGTGAGTAAGAACGACGGGAAGAGGGAGGGGAGGGGGGTGTTGCACCAATATAGGAGAGGTTTGGGAGGGGAGGAAGGAGGGGGAGGGGAGTGGATGGGGGAGGAGAGGAAGGAGGGGGAGGGGAAGGGAGAAGGGGAGGGGAGGCGTAGAGGGAGGGGAAGGGAGGGGAGGAGGGAGTCAAGTCAAGTCAAGTCAATTTTATTTGTATAGCACATTTAAAAACAACCCACGTTGACCAAAGTGCTGCACATCTGATTAGGAAAAAAAAAGAAAGTTACAGTGGCAGGCAGCCAAACACAACGGCGCGGCCATCTTGAACAAAATGTTTAACTAAAGCAGAATGGTGTCCCGCGGCCATGCCGCACCGGGCGATGGAAGGCCCCGCGGCCGAGCCGCACCGGGCGATGGAAGGCCCCGCGGCCGAGCCGCACCGGGCGCTGATCAGTCCCGTGGCCGAGCCGCACCGGGCGATGGAGGGGAGAGGGGAGAGGGGAGAGGGGGAGGGGGAGGGGGAGGGGGAGGGGGAGGGGGAGGGGGAGGGGGAGGGGGAGGGGGAGGGGGAGGGGGTAGGGGGAGGGGGAGGGGGAGGGGAGTAGGCGGGGGAGGGGAGGGGAGGGGGAGGGGAGGGGAGGGGAGTGCTGCACCAATGCAGGAGAGGTTTGGGCCCAACAGGGCCACTTGGTCTAGTACGTGCTATTGCGCTGTTGTATTTGTGTGCTCGCTGATCATTGACCACCGCTCTCTTTTCAGTAGCGTTTCCAGTTCCTGACACAAAGACAATCTGTTGCAAGTCCAGGGGTCCAATTTGCTTCTGCGAGATGCAACAATGTTCTCCAGAGAATAACCAAAACAAACCCTCCAGCCTTTGCTTTTATCCTGGGTGTCCACACGGAATCTACAATGTGACCCCTTCACCAGAAAAAAAAATCTTTTAAAGTATTGATCCAGCGTTAATAATCTTTGTCTCCACGAGCCGACGTTGGCAGCTCCTTTCAAAGTGGAACAGTGTGATCTGAGTGCACCACACGTTTCCCAGCTGGACCTGGAACTGTCTCTCAACAAACGCTTCCGAAGCAGGCTGTGTCCCTCACGGAAATGGCGGCCGTTTTTTCAAGCTGCTCGTCATCTTGCACGGATCGGTAAACACATTGCAAGAGACCGCAGCAGCGGTTCATCTTTTGCTTTCCTCGTGCGGCGGCGTTACACCGGGTGGACTTGGATACACTGGAATTTAGAAGGATGAGAGGGGATCTTATCGAAACGTATAAGATTATGAAGGGGTTGGACACGTTAGAGGCAGGAAACATGTTCCCAATGTTGGGGGAGTCCAGAACCAGGGGCCACAGTTTAAGAATAAGGGGTAGGCCATTTAGAACTGAGATGAGGAAAAACTTTTTCAGTCAGAGAGTTGTGAATCTGTGGAATTCTCTGCTCAGAAGGCAGTGGAGGCCAATTCTCTGAATGCATTCAAGAGAGAGCTGGATAGAGCTCTTAAGGATAGCGGAGTCAGGGGGTGTGGGGAGAAGGCAGGAACAGGTACTGATTGAGAATGATCAGCCATGATCACATTGAATGCGGTGCTGGCTCGAAGGGCCGAATGGCCTCCTCCTGCACCTATTGTCTATTGTCTATTGGACGCAGCTCCAGCGATGTGTGCACGGCTGGTACTTGCGCCATCGTCAGTCTGCCGCAGTCGCAGGTGAATAAGGTCATCCTCACCTCGGTGGGTTGATGTTGAGCGTGTGGTGCATGGTGCCACATTTCGCAAAGCCGCTGCCTGATAGCCCCGAGGGACCCCTGGTTCAATTCTGACCTCCGGTGCTATCTGTACAGAGTCTACAGAGAACATAGAACATTGTCACAGTCTCACCTGTTCACTCACCTGCTCCAGATCACCAATTAAGCCAGCATATAAACCCTTCCTGCACACACACTCTTTGCAGATTGTTCTTAGCCCTGATGCAAGACTCTCCAGCATTCTCTCTCGGACTGATTTCCCGTTGCCGAACCTGCCTGCTCCGACCTTCATGCCTCGTCGTAGCCCTGGTGAATGCCTCAGTCTTCTGTCCCCGACCACGAGCAGGTAGAAATAAAGCTCATTCTAAAACTACTTCCTTGGTTCCGTGTGCTGCATTTGGGTCCACCTGCGGTCCGTTACAAACATGGTACAATACAATACAATATATCTTTATTGTCATTGTACAGGGAGGGGTACAACGAGATTGGGAATGCGCCTCCCATACGATGCAATAATTTAATTAGCTAGTCAGTATTAATTTAAACAACCCAACGAAACAAATTGCATAATAAAGTGCAAGTAGATCTGTGCCGGTTCACTGTGCGATGTGACCATCCGGCTCAGCAGGACCGGTTCATGTCAGCTATGGCCCTGGGGATGAAGCTGTTCCTGAGTCTGGAGGTGCGGGCGTAGAAGGCCTTGTATCGTCTGCCCGATGAAGGAGTTCGAACAGACTGTTGCAGGGGTGTGAAGAGTCTTTGTGGATGCTGGTGGCTTTTCTGAGGCATCGTGTGTTGTAGATGCCCTCCAAGGCTGGTAGCTGTGTTCCGATGGTCCACTGAGCTCTATGGACTACCCGCTGAAGAGCTTTCCTCTCTGCCTCCGTGCAGCTGAGATACCACACAGGGATGCCATGTGTTAGGATGCTCTCTATGGTGCAGCGGTAGAATGTCTCACACAGCTATCTGGACTACACTTCCTCCCACCCTGTCTCCTGCAAAAAAGTCTATCCCCTACTCCCAATTCCTCCGTCTACGCCGCATCTGCGCCCGGGATGAGGTGTTTCACACTAGGGCTTCAGAGATGTCCTCATTCAACCGCAGAAGATGCAACACCTGTCCCTTTATCTCCCCCTCAACTCCGCCATCTTTAAGTTACGGGGAGAAGTCAGGAGAATAGGGTTGAGAGGAAAAGAAGGTCGGCTATGATTGAATAGCAGAGTGGACTTGATGGGCCGAATGGCCTAATTCTTGTCCTAGAACTCTTAACTCCCTGCACACAATCCATATCCCTCCATTCCCCGCATATCCATGTGAATACACATATTCTGTTGTGCTGCAGCGAGTAAGAATTTAATTCTACCTGGGATATATGTCAATAAAACACTCTTGACTCTTGACTCTTGCCGATCTAAAGCCTCTTTGTGAGGTTATCCACTTTGGTGGCAAGAACAGGAAAGCAGACTATTACCTGAATGGTGACCGATTAGGAGAAGGGGAGATGCAACGAGACCTGGGTGTCGTGGTACACCAGTCATTGAAAGTAGGCATGCAGGTGCAGCAGGCAGTGAAGAAAGCGAATGGTATGTTGGCATTCATAGCGTGGGGATTTGAGTATAGGAGCAGGGAGGTTCTGCTGCAGTTGTACAGGGCATTGGTGAGACCACACCTGGAGTATTGCGTACAGTTTTGGTCTCCTAATCTGAGGAAAGACATTCTTGTCATAGAGGGAGTACAGAGAAGGTTCACCAGATTGATTCCTGGGATGGCAGGACTTTCATATGAAGAAAGACTGGATAGACTCGGCATGTACTCGCTGGAATTTAGAAGATTGAGGGGGGATCTTATAGAAACTTACAAAATTCTTAAGGAGTTGGACAGGCTAGATACAGGAAGATTGTTCCCGACGTTGGGGAAGTCCAGAACAAGGGGTCACAGTTTAAGGATAAGGGGGAAGTCTTTTAGGACCGAGATGAGAAAGTTTTTTTCCACACAGAGAGTGGTGAATCTGTGGAATTCTCTGCCACAGAAGGTAGTTGAGGCCAGTTCATTGGCTATATTTAAGAGGGAGTTAGATGTGGCCCTTGTGGCTAAAGGGATCAGGATGTATGGAGAAGTCAGGTACGGGATACTAAGTTGGATGATCAGCCATGATCATATCGAATGGCGGTGCTGGCTCGATGGGCCGAATGGCCTACTCCTGCACCTATTTTCTATGTTTCTATGTAAATCCCAGTATTGTATCTGCCTCCACCAGCGCGTTCCAGCCACTCACCAACGTCTGGGCCAAAAACTTGCACGTGAACGCATGGGTTTTCACCGCGTGCTCTGGTTTCCTCCCACAGGCCAAAGATGAATAGCTCAGTAGGTTAATTGGCCACTGCAGAAAGGTTCAGCAGTGTTGGTCAGCAGCGAAATTGAAGGGCGGGGGAGGAGAGTTGTTGTACGTGTCAGGAGCATTAGTGCAGGGTCAGTGAAAGTGCTCTCTTGACAGTCAATAATATCTCAATAGACAATAGATAATAGACAATAGGTGCAGGAGGAGGCCATTCGGCCCTTCGAGCCAGCACCGCCATTCATTGTGATCATGGCTGATCATCCACAATCAGTAACCTGGCCCAACTTCTCCCCATACCCCTTGATTCCGCTATCCCCCAGAGGTCTATCTATGGATTATGTGAAGGCAGGTAAGAGATGGACTTGGCATCATGTTTAGTTTTTAGATTTTTAGAGATACAGCGCGTAAACAGGCCCTTCGGCCCAACGAGTCCGCTCCGCCCAGCGATCCCCGCACATTACCACTATCCTACACCCTCTAGGGTCAATTTTTACATTTACCCAGTCAATTAACCTACATACCTGCACGTCTTTGGAGTGTGGGAGGAAACCGAAGATCTCGGAGAAAACCCACGCAGGTCATGGGGAGAACGTACAAACTCCGTACAGACGGCGCCCGTAGCCAGGATCGAACCTGAGTCTCCGGCGGTGCATTCGCTGTAAGGCAGCAACTCTACCGCTGCGCCACCGTGCGCTACCGCTGCGCCACCGTGTTCAACCCGGGTCTCCGGTGCTGAAAGGTGGCAACTCTAACCGCTCTAGCCGCCACTGTGTCTGAAACCTTTGACGCCCTTTACTAATCAGGACTCTATCAATCTTCGCTTTAAAAGCATCCAATGACTTGTTCTCCACAGCCTTCTGTGGCAATGAATTCCACAGATTCACCACCCTCTAGCGGAAAAAAAAACTCCTCCACATCTTCTCAAGAGTGAAAGATTCTCCCGCTGGAAGCATTGATCAGGCAATAGACAATAGACAATAGACAGTAGACAATAGGTGCAGGAGGAGGCCATTCGGCCCTTCGAGCCAGCACCCTCATTCAATGTGATCATGGCTGATCATTCTCAATCAGTATCCCGTTCCTGCCTTCTCCCCATACCCCCTGACTCCGCTATCCTTAAGAGCTCTATCTAGCTCTCTCTTGAATGTATTCAGAGAATTGGCTTCCACTGCCCTCTGAGGCAGAGAATTCCACAGATTCACAATTCTCTGACTAAAAAAGTTTTTCCTCATCTCTGTTCTAAATGGCCTACCCCTTATTCTTAAACTGTGGCCCCTGGTTCTGGACTCCCCCAAGCTTATTTGGGTAAAAGAACCCGTTTTTAAAAAAAGTTTCCTTACTATGTATATCTAATTATGTGACGTTTATTGAAGCTAATTCCCTGACCGCGTTAACAGGAGAATCAGTGCTTGCAAATCTATTGAATTCCATTCCATTTGAACACCGGTTTAATTAAATCGTGCCGTTTCATTGAAGTACACTGGAGGCAAAATTCCTGATAATGAAAGTTGGATATGATGCATTTGAAGGTAATTCATATTTGATCAGTTACAAATTTCTATAAATTAATAAGATCACCTCGTCTGCAGAAAAAAACGTCGCAGATTCCTGCTCGTCCTTTTGGGCGATTTGATAAGGGACCGCTTTCAAAGAGTTTATCATATCTTCCACGCATAGATCGAAGTCGCTCAGATTTCATTTTGAAATAATCAAACCGCTTGCAAAGTAGACGTATTTATATTACTTTTTAAAGTTAGGTTTCAATCAGTCAAATACTCATTTTCTTTTGAACTTCGAAGATTATTTGGAACTTGGCTGATCCTGCCTCTGAGATATGTCAGGAAGTTAATCATTTTATCGTGGCATTTGGTCTTTTCCTTTTATCAGCCATTTGCAATGAAAAAGAAATCTATTATTTAACTTTCCAATGAACTTTTGGATGTGACTTGCTTTTATCGTTTCGAATTATCCCTAAAGGGGAAACAAAATGATTCTGACCCAGAGCTGAAAGCATTTCCTATCGTTTGAATGTTACCAGTGCATTTTTCACAGCAGCATTTTTTGAATGAGTCTGCGGATGGTGTCAGAGACTCCTGTTGCAACCATGGAGAACCCAGTTAAGGTAAGCCATATAGGCCTTCGAATTAACTGTAAAAAACATGTTGTACACAGAGACGGTACAAATGTATCAAGGTGCTTCTGGTGTGCAGGGCTATTGTCCAGTGATTTGCACAGTGAGAAACCAAAGGGTGGTGGGTGTACGGAACGAGCTGCCAGAGGAGGTGGTTGAGGCAGGGATTATCGGGATGTTTAACAATAGACAATAGACAATAGACAATAGGTGCAGGAAGAGGCCATTCGGCCCTTCGAGCCAGCACCGCCATTCAATGTGATCATGGCTGATCATTCTCAATCAGTACCCCGTTCCTGCCTTCTCCCCATATCCCCTGACTCCGCTATCCTTAAGAGCTCTATCCAGCTCTCTCTTGAATGCATTCAGAGAATTGGCCTCCGCTGCCTTCTGAGGCGGAGAATTCCACAGATTTCCACAGAATTCCACAGATCCACAGAAGCAATTATACAGGCACGTGGATAGGACAGGATTAGAGGGATGTGGGCCAAACACAGGCAGGTGGGACTAGTGTAGATGGGGCACGCTGGTCGGCGTGGGCAAGTTGGGCTGAAGGGCCTGTTTCCGCCTGTATGACTCTATGACTCTAAATGGAGAATTCACGGGCAGCACAGTGGCACAGGTGGTAGAGCTGCTGCCTCGCAGTGCAGTGCCAGAGACCAGAATTCAATCTTGACATCGGCTGCTGTCTGTGAGGAGTCTGCACGTTCTTTCTCCCTGTGACTGCATGCTTTTCCTCCGGGTGCTTTGGTTTCCTCCCACATCCCGAAGATTTTTTTTTTAGATTTAGATTTGGAGATACAGCGCGGAAACAGGCCCTTCGGCCCACCGGGTCCGCGCCGCCCAGCGATCCCCGCAAGATGTGCTGGTATGTAGGTTAATCGCCTCTAGTGTGTAAGGGGTGGATGAGAACGTGGCATAACGTAGGGCTAGTGTGAACGGTTCAGTGCGCTGGAGGCCTGTTTCCCCACTATACCTCTAAACTAAACCCTGCATAAAGACCGTTATTAACGGACAAGCTTGGATATTTAGACAATAGACAATAGACAATAGGTGCAGGAGGAGGCCACTCGGCCCTTTGAGCCAGCACCGCCATTCAATGTGATCATGGCTGATCATTCTCAATCAGTACCCCGTTCCTGCCTTCTCCCCATACCCCCTGACTCCGCTATCCTTAAGAGGTCTATCTAGCTCTCTCTTGAATGCATTCAGAGAATTGGCCTCCACTGCCTTCTGATGCAGAGAATTCCACAGATTCACAACTCTCTGACTGAAAAAGTTTTTCCTCATCTCAGTTCTAAATGGCCTACCCCTTATTCTTAAACTGTGGCCCCTTGTTCTGGACTCCCCCAACATTGGGAACATGTTTCCTGCCTCTAACGTGTCCAACCCCTTAATAATCTTATACGTTTCGATAAGATCTCCTCTCATCCTTCTAAATTCCAGTGTATACAAGCCTAGTCGCTCCAGTCTTTCAACATATGACAGTCCCGCCTTTCCAGGAATTAACCTAGTAAACCTACGCTGCACGCCCTCAATAGCAAGAATATCCTTCCTCAAATTTGGAGACCAAAACTGCACACGGTACTCCAGGTGCAGTCTCACTAGGGCCCTGTACAACTGCAGAAGGACCTCTTTGCTCCTATACTCAAATCCTCTTGTTATGAAGGCCAACATTCCATTGGCTTTCTTCACTGCCTGCTGTACCTGCATGCTTCCTTTCAGTGACTGATGCACTAGGACACCCAGATCTCATTGTACGTCCCCTTTTCCTAACTTTCTGGTTTATTTTAATACAGGCAGGATCTATTAAATGTGGAGATATCTGAACTGAGTTGAGGCACAACCATATACGTATAAAAGGAGGTACCTTTAGAAAGGAGACGAGGAGATTTCTCTTTTGTCAGAGGGTGGTGAATATGTGGAATTCAATAAGGTATATTCTTGATTAGTACAGGTGACAGGGGTTTTCGGGAGAAGGCAGTTGCATGGGGTTGTGAGAGAAAGATAGATCAACCTCTGATTCAGCGGGAAACCAGAGTGTTGGTGAACTGTCATCAGGGAGAGGATGAGAACTTAAGTAGGTGAACCTTGAGGGGAATTCGTAGTAGAGCAGACAAAATGTTTAGGAAGCAACTGCAGATGCTGGTTAACACCGAAGAAAAGACCCAAAATGCTGGAGTAACTCTGCAAGACAGGCAGCACCCCTGGATAGAAGGAATGGGTGACGTTTCGGGTCAAGACCCTTCTTCAGACTGAGAGTCACGGCAGGGGAAACTGGTGCAGGCACAGTTTTTTTACTCAGGACTTGGGAACCAAGAATTGGTGGTCAGTTCTTAAGGAGCTAGCAGAGGCATGATGGTCAGAATGGTCAGAAGAAGGATCTCAACCCAAAATGTCACCTATTCCTTTCCTCCAGAGATGTTGCGTGACCCGCTGAGTTACTCCTGCTTTTTGTATCTATCTGTGGCCAGAATGGCCTTCTTTTATGCTGTGTCCTTTTCTGACTCTACGGCCGAATTAAATTATCAGAGGGCAGTGCTGAACTACAATCTACCTCTTTGGTGACCCTCGGACTATCCCCGATCGGACTTTGCTGGCTTTACCGTGCACTAAATGTTATTCCTTTATCATGTATCGGTACACTGTAAATGGCTCGATTGTCATCATGTATTGTCTTTCCGCTGACCGGGTAACACGCAACGGTACCTCGGTACACGTGACAACGAACTAAAGGCAGACACAAAATGCTGGAGTAACTCAGCGGGAAAGGCAGCATCTCTGGAGAGAAGGAATGGGTGATGGTACTTTTAATCCCTTCATCCAAGTCATTAATGTTTATTGTAAATAGCTGCTGCCTGTCCCGCTGAGTTACTCCAGCATTTTGTGTCTCTCTTTTTTAAAATATAAATAGCAGTGCAGACAGTTCCTTTGCACCATCAACTTCCCCAGGAATCTGCTGCGACTCAGTGTATCAGCCAGTCTTACTTCTCCACACCAGCTGTCCTGTGGGCTTTACTGGCCGTCCTCCGGATCGCTGCATCCAGTGGGCGCTTGTCCTCTAATAAACCACACATCCATTGTTTGGTGATATTCACCTTGCTAAAAACATAGTCCGCAATGCGCTCGTCCATTACATCCCTAGTTTTCAAATCCTTTTCTGGTACACTATCGTCCTGCTGCCAGTGTCCCTTCGTGGTCGCCATTATCTGTAAGGGGTTTTCTGCGCCGAGCTTTCGCCCGACCTAAGGTCCCCGTGCCTTGCTCTGGTCCCTCGACCAGGCCGCGCACACTGGTTCCCCGTGAGTGGTTCGACCCACTCACCCCCTACGGTTCTAGACACTGGACTTAGATGCAGGAGCGTTTATAGTGCAGAAAAATTCAACCAGACCAGATTTGAAGACCAGGGTTTAAATGGAAAAGGCTTTTATTGAGCGCTTGGGACTATCGTCCATGAATACTTATACACATTTCTAGCAGACATATGCATCACCACACGTATACTTAGACACAGTTCTACTAGACATATTCTTGACTGTAAGATGGGGAACGTACGACACATTGCAAACTTGACCAACACATATTAATTTACACACCCACGTTTATTCAAACCACCCTCCCCTCTACACTGAAACTATGTCCAGGATGTGCAGGATCGGGGTACATGCTCACCATGGGGCTATTACTGGGGTTACTGGCTGTTCGTGCTGCTTCTCCGCTGCTTTCCGTGAGGGTCGTGCTTGTCCCCTGAGTTTCTTCCTTCCGTTTCTTGCGTTCCTGGCCAGTCGTTGCGAGCGTTGCTGTCCCTGCTGCGAGCGTGTCTTTCTTGCCTGTCTTTTCGTCTTCCTCCTGGCTTGCGTTCCTTGCAGGTTTGACTTGCGTTCCTTGCAGGTTTGGCTTGCGTTCCTTGCAGGTTTGGTTTGCGTTCCTTGCAGGTTTGGCTTGCGTTCCTTGCAGGTTTGGCTTGCGTTCCTTGCAGGTTTGGTTTGCGTTCCTTGCAGGTTTGACTTGCGTTCCTTGCAGGTTTGACTTGCGTTCCTTGCAGGTTTGACTTGCGTTCCTTGCAGGTTTGACTTGCGTTCCTTGCAGGTTTGACTTGCGTTCCTTGCAGGTTTCTTCTTGAGTTTAAAACCCAAAAGTCGTGGCCAGTTATACTATTCTGACCCGTCCTATCTCCCGCCAGATCTCGGGATCTCTTTGTTTTAAAAGATATGTATTGAGTTTTCTCTCTGATCTGCGCTTATGTCCGGGGGTACCGGGGATGGCCAGACGGTGTTAATTGGTATTTCGTTGCGAGGTGATGGGTTTAACTGGTTTCCCATCACCTACCAGGTAGTTTTCTATGGGCTATTGTGCCCCCTTAACGAGATTAACTGTGTAGGTCGGCTTGGGGCATTGTGAGTATGCTGATGTCAGCGCCCCAGTGTCTGGACTTCGACCTGGTTTCGCAGGTTTCTGCACGGCCAATATCCATCCATTGTTCTGGCCGTGGCTTTGCAGAAACCTAGAGACTGTGGGGTTTTTTGCTTTTGTGGCTGGTCACGAGGTCCCGCGGCCATCTTAGGACCCACGGATTGTGACATCCCTTGGTAAACTGACCGCAGCCTTTCTCCGCTATCAGCCCCAGTCTCCCGTTTAAAATGTCCAAACTGCAGCTCTTTGGTTTTGGTGTTGATTGGAGAATGAGGGAAAACTTCTCAAATCTTACACCGGCCTACCGGGTCCGCGCCGACCGGCGATCCCCGCGCACTAGCGTGCACTGACGTTCCGCTGACTGGTTAGCACGCGGCAAACACTTTTCACTGCAACTCGGTACACGTGACAATAAACTAAACTCAAACTCAAACTCCATCGGACACGGTACGTGGATAGGACAAGTTTGGAGGGATATGGACCAAATGTAGGCAAGTTGGGCAGAAAGGCCTTTTTCCACACTGTATCACTCTATGACTCTATGATTCTAAGGCATAGGAGCAGAATTATGCCATTTGGCCCATCGAGATTCTAAGGCATAGGAGTAGATTTAGATTTAGAGATACAGCGCGGAAACAGGCCCTTCGGCCCACCGAGTCCGCGCCGCCCAGCGATCCCCGCACATTAACACTATCCTACACGCACTAGGGACAATTTTCACATTTACCCAGTCAATTAACCTACATACCTGTACGTCTTTGGAGTGTGGGAGGAAACCGAAGATCTCGGAGAAAACCCACGCAGGTCACGGTGAGAACGTACAAACTTTTCCCTCTCAACGCCTTTTCTCCTGTCTTCTCCCTGTAACCTTTGAAACCCGATCTAATCAAGAGCCTGTCAATCTCCGTTTTACAAACACCCTCTGACTTGGCCCCACACCCGTCTGAGGCAATAAATTTCATGGATTCACCACCTTCTGGCTAAAGAAATTCCTCCTCATCTCCATTCTACAGGTATGATTCTTCATCGACACTGTGTGTTAGAAATCTCTATCCAACCCACACAGTGCGCACTTTCACCAGAAGGGCAGCGCCAGAGACCTGATTATGGGCGCTGTCTGTACGGAGTTTGTATGTTCTCCCCATGACCTGCGTGGGTTTTCTCTGAAATCTTTGGTTTCCTCCCGCACTCTAAAGACGTACAGGTTTGTAGGTATAAATGTAAAATCATCTCTAGTGTGTGCAGGGTAGTGTTAGTGTGCGGGGATCGCTGGTCGGTGCGGACTCGATGGGCCGAAGGGCCTGTTTCCGCGCTGTATCTTTAAACCTACCTCGAAACGTATAAGATTATTAAGGGGTTGGACACGTTAGAGGCAGGAAACATGTTCCCAATGTTGGGGGAGTCCAGAACCAGGGGCCACAGTTTAAGAATAAGGGGTAGGCCATTTAGAACTGAGATGAGAAAAAACTTTTTCAGTCAGAGAGTTGTGAATCTGTGGAATTCTCTGCCTCAGAAGGCAGTGGAGGCCAATTCTCTGAATGCATTCAAGAGAGAGCTAGATAGAGCTCTTAAGGATAGCGGAGTCAGGGGGTATGGGGAGAAGGCAGGAACAGGGTTCTGATTGAGAATGATCAGCCATGATCACATTGAATCGAAGGGCCAAATGGCCTCCTCCTGCGCCTATTGTCTATTGTCTATTGTATGGGGAGAAGGTAGGAACGGGGTACTGATTGAGAATGATCAGCCATGATCACATTGAATGGCGGTGCTGGCTCGAAGGGCCGAATGGCCTACTCCTGCACCTATTGTCTATAACTAAACCAAACTCGACTAATGCAGGAGGGTTTTTCAAGGGCAATTCGGGACAAATAATAAATTCTACTCCTCCTAGTAAGCCTCCAGAGCCCGGAGTATATATGTGACTATAAAACCTTGGATTTGTTTGGATTTATATGCTGGAGAGAGTAACAAGGCACTGCAAATTAATAGGGCGGCAGGCATTGTGTGGAGGCCAGCTCACCTTGACACACACACACACACTGCATGAGAAAAAGTGCAATGAATACGAAAGCAACATCGACCAGTGTTGGGGAAGGCTGGCTCAGCGAAATATCCCCACAAGGATTTAAGTGGTGGAAAGGTCATTGCACTGCCTCTGAACTCCATTTGAAAACCTGGTCACTCAATAAACCTGTTTATTATACAGCGCACCAGCTCCCAGGACAATAAAAACCCTACCTATCCTTTCTCCGTGACAATTATTAATGACCCCGGGAATCTTTGCCCATTAACGGTGACACGAGAGCAAACAGATCCATATTTAAAATTATAGAGCCGACACTCGCGTCCGATTTCAGACAAGCAATCTATCTTGACGTGCAATGGAAGGGCCGACTTTATTATAGCTCTTATCTCCAGAGCAATTTAAATTAATTATTCAAACTACTAGCCAACCAATTTAAAATCCTATTCTTTTAAAATTATTCCCCGATACAAATTTATGAAGATGCCTTTAAAAAAAGATTAATAGTGACTTCATTTATCTTCCAGTTGCATGGGGGTTTTTATTTTATTTTTAACCGAGACATCTTGGAAAACGGGCCTGTTTTTTTTCAACCGAGGAATTATTATTATTATTATTATTATTATTATTATTATTATTATTATTATTATTATTATTATTATTATTATTATTATTATTATTATTATTATTATTATTATTATTATTATTATTATTATTATTATTATTATTATTATTATTATTATTATTATTATTATTATTATTATTATTATTATTATTATTATTATTATTATTATTATTATTATTATTCTCAGCAGATTGGGCAGTGAATCAGGATGTTATTCCCTTGTCCGCTGTTTTAGAAACAAAGAAACATAGAAAATAGGTGCAGGAGTAGGCCATTCGGCCCTTCGAGCCTGCACCGCCATTGCTGATCATCCAACTCAGTATCCCGTACCTGCCTTCTCTCCATACCCCCTGATCCCTTTAGCCACAAGGGCCACATCTAAGGCGAAAAAAAGTTCAATTCTCTTCCCTTTGTTCTCCCGCGGTCGGGGGCCTCGAACCTTCCGTTGACAGGGCTATCTTGGCTCCCGGAGCCGGCGGTCGGCCCCTCCGTATCAGGGTGATCAAGCTCCTGCATCGGGGTGAATCTCAGCTCTCCGCACCTGGTGATCTGACCCCAGGTCGGGCCTGGTCGTACCTTCTGCGACTTTGGAGCTTCCCGACGTGGGTGTCTACTCGAGACTTCGAGCTCCTCGATGTTGATGTTAATTCGAGCGCTAGGTTGTCATTTTCTAGACTGGCATGCTAGCAAAATGGCCCGAGAGTTGGCAATGTTGCATCCTGCCTGGATGGACATTGCTGGTCGTTGACAACACTGTCGAAGGCAAAGAACATCGAGGTTCAGAATTCACATCCTCATGCTCATTACTCGCATCGCTCCATCCTAAAATCCTTCACGATCCATGCCCCCATGTACTTCTAGACTTGCACAATCCCATCTCAATACCCATATTGAGTATCAGACTCAATACCTGCCGTCTGATTAACAGCAGGTATTGAGTGCCATGACCCAACTCTCTGGAACTGGTACAGGGTTGGTTCATCATCTGATGGGCGTTTGTCAGCACGGGGCCTGCACTCGCTGGAGTTTAGAAGAGTGAGGGGGGATCTCGTTGAAACGTACAGAATAGTGAAAGGCTTGGATAGAGTGGATGTGGAGAGGATGTTTCCACTAGTGGGAGAGTCTAGGACTAGAGGTCACAGCCTCAGAATTAAAGGGCGTTATTTTAGGAAAGAGATGAGGAGGAATTTCTTTAGTCAGAGGGCGGTGAATCTGTGGAATTCTTTGCCACAGAAGGCTGTGGAGGAAAGAGGTCAGAGGTCTCTCTCAATTTGTATATTGTTCCTAGAGTGTGGGTTAGTGCTAGTGTACGGAGTGATCGCTGGTCAGCATAGACTCGTTGGACCGAAGGGCCTGTTGCAATGCTGAAGTTAATATCTAAAGGAGTGCAGGTTTATAGTTCCCTGAAAGTGGCGTCACAGGTAGATAGGGAGTGTAGAGGAGAGGGATCGAGGAGCACAGGTACACATACGTAGGATTTAGTTTAGATTAGAGATACAGCGCGGAAACAGGCTCTTCGGCCCGGTGAGTCCGCGATGACCATCGATCACCCCGTACACTAACACTATCCTACACACACGAGGGACAATTTACAATTGTACAAAAGCCGATTAACCTACAAACCCGCAAGTCTTTGAATTGTGGGAGGACACTGGAGCACCCGGAGAAAACCCACGCGGCCACGGGGAGAACGTACAAACTCCGTGCAGACAGCACCCACAGTCAGGATCAAACCCGGGTCCTTGGTGCCGTGAGGCAGCAACTCTACCGCTGCGCCATCGTTTCGCCCTGTGTCATGTGTCTATCCACAAGCTCTCCCCGTGACCTCTCCGTCTCTCCCCCTCAGGGAGACTTGCTCAGCAGCCCTGTCCCGAACATTATTCAAAGTTCAAGGGTAACCAGCACAGCGCTCAAACTCTGCTAACACCTGGAGGGATGGACTGGGGAATAAACAAAGTCTGATGCGTCAGAGTTAGTGAGATCACTTCTGTGCCGTTTGCAAGTGTGGAGAGGAGGGGGTGTGGGGTAATAAGGCACATCTGTACCATCCCGTCACACACGTGTCGGGGTCACACACACACACACTCCAAAGACGTGCAGGTTTGTTGGGTATTCGGCCGGTAAAATTGTACATTGACCCCAGTGTGTAGGATAGTGTTAGTGTGCGGGAATCGCTGGTCGCTGTTGGCTCGGTGGGCCGAAGGGCCTGTTTACATGCTGTATCTCGAAACTAAACAAAACACTTTTAGGGAACTGTGGACCAGCATTCCTCGATCCCTCGGCTCTGCAACACTCCCTGTCTACCTATGATGCCACTTTCAGGTAACTGTGTACCTGCGCTCCCAGATCCCTCTGCTCTTGATCTTGATCGCTTGGCCAGGTGGGCTGAGGAATGGTTGATGGAATTTAATACCGAGAAATGAGAGTTGTTGTATTGAGGGGCAGAACCTGCACTGTGAATGGTCGGGCTCTGGGGAGTGTTGTAGAGCAGAGGGATCTAGGAGTGCAGGTAAACGGTTCCCTGAAAGTGGCCTCAGGGTTAGCCAGGGAGTGTTGTAGAGCAGAGGGATCTAGGAGCGCAGGTACAGAGTTCCTTGAAAGTGGCGTCACAGGTAGGTAAGGTGGTCATAAAGGCTTTTGACTCATTGGCCTTTATCAATCAGGGTGTTGAGTAGAGAGGGTGGGAGGTCATGTTGCAATTGTATAAGACGTGGGTGAGGCCGCATTTAGAGTATTGTGTTCAGTTCTGGGCACCATGTTGTGAGATGCTATTCACTTGTGTGGTCGATTAGTGATATTGATATCTTGTTGTAGATAGTTACAAATGAGCTCTTGTTGTTTTTTTAGCTATTAGAAAATGAATGCCTGTTTTTAAGTAGTAAAGCAGTGAAATGAGTACCGGGCTGTAGAAGGATTGAAAGGAGTGAAATGGAACTTTTTGTTTTATGAAAAGGATATAATAGAGAAATGGAGGATATTTAAAGGTGAAATTTTGAGAGTACAGAGTCTTTATGTCCCTGTTCGGTGGAAAGGAAAGAATAATAATTTGAAAGAGCCGTGGTTTTCCAGGGAAATTGGACACTTGGTTCGGAAAAAGAGGGAGATATACAATAAATATAAGCGGCAGGGAGTAAATGAGGTTCTTGAGGAATATAAAGAATGTAAAAGGAATCTTAAGAAGGAAATTAGAAAAGCGAAAAAAAGATATGAGGCTGCTTTGGCAAGTAATGTAAAAGTAAACCCCAAGGGGTTCTACAGATATGTCAATAGCAAAAGGATAGCGAGGGATAAAATTGGTCCATTAGAGAGTCAGAGTGGACAGCTATGTGCTGGGCCGGAAGAAATGGGGGAGATATTAAACAATTTCTTTTCTTCGGTATTCACCGAGGAGAAGGATATTGAATTATGTGAGGTAAGCGAAACAAGTAGAGTAGTGATGGAAATTATGAGGATTAAAGAAGAGGAGGTACGGACACTTTTGAAAAATATAAAAGTGGATAAGTCTCCAGGTCCTGATAGGATATTCCCTAGGACATTGAGGGAAGTTAGTGCAGAAATAGCAGGGGCTATGACGGAAATATTTCAAACGTCATTAGAAACGGGGATGGTGCTGGAAGATTGGCGCATTGCGCATGTTGTGCCTTTGTTTAAAAAAGGTTCTAAAAGTAAACCTAGCAATTATAGACCTGTTAGTTTGACGTCTGTGGTGGGAAAATTAATGGAAAAGATACTTAGGGACAATATATATAATTATTTGGATAAACAAGGCCTGATTAGAAACAGTCAACATGGATTTGTGCCTGGAAGGTCATGTTTGACTAATCTTCTTGAAATTTTTGAAGAGGTTACCAGGGAAATTGATAAGGGCAAGGCTGTGGATGTTGTCTATATGGACTTCAGTAAGGCATTTGACAAGGTTCCACATGGAAGGTTGATTAAGAAGGTTAAATCGTTGGGTATTAATAGTGAGGTTGCAAGATGGATTCAACAATGGCTGAATGGGAGATACCAGAGGGTAATGGTTGACAATTGTATGTCAGGTTGGAGGCCAGTGTCTAGTGGAGTACCCCAAGGATCTGTGTTGGGTCCACTGTTGTTTGTCATTTACATTAATGATCTGGATGATGGTGTGGCAAATTGGATTAGTAAATATGCAGATGATACTAAGATAGGTGGTGTAGTTAATAATGAAGTAGAGTTTCAAAGTCTACAGAGAGACTTGGGCCTTTTGGAAGGGTGGGCTGAAAGATGGCAGATGGAGTTTAATGCTGATAAGTGTGAGGTGCTGCATTTTGGTAGGACAAATCAAAATAGGACGTACAGGGTAAATGGTAGGGAATTGAGGAATGCAGTGGAACAGAGGGATCTGGGAATAACTGTGCATTGTTCCCTGAAGGTGGAATCTCATGTGGATAGGGTGGTGAAGAAGGCGTTTGGTATGCTTGCCTTTATAAATCAGAGCATCGAGTATAGAAGTTGGGATGTAATGTTAAAATTGTACAGGGCATTGGTGAGGCCGAATCTGGAGTATGGTGTGCAGTTCTGGTCGCCAAATTATAGGAAGGATGTCGACAAAATGGAGAGGGTACAGAGGAGATTTACTAGAATGTTGCCTGGGTTTCAGCACTTAAGCTACAGAGAGAGGTTGAGCAGGTTGGGTCTTTATTCTTTGGAGCGTAGAAGGTTGAGGGGGGACTTGATAGAGGTTTTTTAAATTTTGAGAGGGACGGACAGAGTTGACATGGGTAGGCTTTTCCCTTTGAGAGTGGGGAAGATTCCAACAAGGGGACATAGCTTCAGAATTGAGGGACAAAAGTTTAGGGGTAACATGAGGGGTAACTTCTTTACTCAGAGGGTGGTGGCTGTATGGAATGGGCTTCCGGTGGAAGTGGTGGAGGCTGGCTCGATTTTATTATTTAAGAGTAAATTGGATAGGTATATGGATAAGAGGGGATTAGAGGGTTATGGTCTGAGAGCAGGTAGATGAGACTAGGTCAGGGAGAGTGGTCGGCGTGGACTGGTAGGGCCGAACGGGCCTGTTTCCGTGCTTTAGTTGTTATATGTTATATGGTTATATGGATGATGTTCTCATAAGAATGGAATATTATTTTCAGCCCTGAGCAGGAAAGGCCTTGAATTTTACTGATCAAGAGCCTGCTTTGCTGATAAAGGATAGCTTATTTTTCAGGAAAACAACTCCTTATATGGGCATGTGTTGAAGTAGAGGTTAAGTTTCGATCTTCCCTCGGTGATGCGTTTCCCTGAAATCATAGACATAGACATAGAAAATAGGTGCAGGAGGGGGCCATTCGGCCCTTTGAGCCAGCACCGCCATTCATTGTGATCATGGCTGATCGTCTACAATCAATAACCCGTGCCTGCCTTCTCCCCATATGCCTTGATTCCACTAGCCCCCTAGAGCTCTATCTAACTCTCTCTTAAATCCGTCCAGTGAATTGGCCTACACTGCCCTCTGTGGCAGAGAATTCCACAAATTCACAACTCTCTGGGTGAATTTTTTTTTCTCACCTCAGTTTTAAATGGCCTCCCCTTTATTCTAAGACTGTGGCCCCTGGTTCTGGACTCACCCAACATTGGGAACATTTTTCCTGCATCTAGCTTGTCCAGTCCTTTTATAATTTTATGTTCTGTAAGATCCCCTCTCATCCTTCTAAACTCTAGTGAATACAAGCCTACTTCGAAAATCCAGTAAATACAAGCCTAATCATGTATTACTAAGTAAAGTTTTGTTTTCTCTGTAACCGTGTGAATTGTATTCAGATTGTAATTGGTTACTGATTATCTATGCAACTAACACCCCTTTTCCCTTTCTGCATAAAAAGCAATTAATCTTGGAAAAGTTGTTCTTCCCTTCTCCTGCCAAGTGCCCTTTAGACATTAGTGGGTCTGAAGGAATTTTAGAGGGAAAGAACCCCACTATGGAATAAAATCTGTTGTTCTCATCCAGTATTCAGCTTAAACATTATCGCCCAGACTGACTGAAGGTAAAGAATTCGGATTATCAATGTGATAAGAAAGATGTTGTCAAGCTGGAATGGGTACTGAGAAGATTTACGAGGATGTTGCCAGGACTCGAGGGGCCTGAGCCACAGGGACGGGTTGGGACAGGCTAGGGGTCCATTCCTTGGAGCGCAGGAGGATGAGGAGTGATCAAATAGAGGTGTATAAATCACAAGGTGAATAGACGCACAGAGTATCATGCCCAGTGTAGGGGAATCGAGAACCAGAGGACATGGGTTTAAGGTGAGAGGGGGGAAAGATTTAATGGAAACACGAGGAATACATTTTTCACACAAGGTGTGGTGGGTGTATGGAACAAGTTTCAAGATTAGGTAGCTATGGCTGGGACTATCCCAATGTTTAAGAAACAGTTAGACAGGTACATGGATAGGACAGGTTGGAGGGATATGGACCAAATGCAGGCAGGTGGGACTAGTGCAGCTGGGAGATGTTGGCTGGTGTGGGCAAGTTGGGCCGAAGGGCCTGTTTCCATGCTGAATCACTCTATGACAACTAATCAGCCCTTGTCCATCTAAGTGCGTGTATATCCAATCCCTCAGCTTGTTGTCTTTGTTAACATTTGTAAATTGTTCCTCGTGTGTGGGTTAGTGCTACTGTACGGAGTGATCGCTGGTCGACAGGGAATTGGTGGGCCGAAGGGCCTGTTGCAATGGTGAAGTTAAAATCTAAATGAGTGCAGGCTTATAGTTCCCTGAAAGTGGCGTCACAGGAAGATAGAAAGTGTTGCAGAGCAGAGGGATCCAGGAGCGCATGTACATAGTTCCTTGAAAGTGGTGTCAAGTGTAGGCAGGGAGTGTTGTAGAGCAGAGGGATCAAGGAGTGAAGGTACACAGGTTTCTGAAAGTGGTGTCATGTGTAGGCAGGGTGTGTTGTGGAGCAGAGGGATCCAGGTGTGCTGGGATACAGTTTACTCAAAGTGGCGTCACAGGTAGATGTGGAGGTCAAATAGGCTTGTGGCATATTGGACATCATTGGTCCGAGCATTCAGTATAGAAGTTGGGAGGTCATGTTGCAGTTGTCCAACACTCCCATTCAACCTGTGACACCACTTTCAGGGAACTGTGTACCTACAATCCTGCATCCTTCTACTCCACAACACTCCCTGTCTACCTCTGACACCACTTTCAGGGAAGTATAAAGCTGCACTCCGTTAGATTTCCCCTGCTGTATCTCTAAACTAACCTAGTGTGAACGACTAAACTAGTGTGAATGAGAGATCGCTGGTCAGCCTGGACTCGGTGGGCCGAAGGGCCTGTTTCCGTGCTGTATCTTTAAAGTAAACTCAACTAAAGCTTTAAGTTCCTTGGAGTCAATATCACAAACAATTGGACCACGCACATTGAAACAACGACCAAGAAAGCCCACCAACGCCTCCACTTGGTTAGAAGGCCTAGGAGGTTGGGCATGACCCCGACAACTCTCACCAACTTCCACAGATGAGGCGTAGATTGCATTTTATCGGGACGCATCGCAGCTCGGTTTGGGAACGGCTCCCTCCAAAACCCTCAAGAAATTGCAGAGAGTTGTGGACGCAGCCCAGACCATCACACGAACCAACCTCCCTTCCATCGACTCCATCTACACCTCGCGCTGCCTCGGTAAGGCCAGCAGCACAATCGAGGACCAGTCTCACCCCGGTCACTCCCTCTTCTCCCCTCTCCCATCGGGCAAGAGGTACAGAAGTGTGAAAACGCGCACAACCAAATTCAGGGGCAGTTTCTTCCCGGCTGTTATCAGGCAACTGGAAACCCTCCAACTTGAGACCGGTCCTGAGCTCTTATCTACTTCATTGGAGACCCTTGGACTATCTTTAATCGGACTTTACCTTGCACTAAGCTTTATTCCCTTTAACCAGTATCTATACACTGTGGACGGCTCGATTATCATCATGCAGAGTCTTTCTGCTGACTGGATCGCACGCACCGAAAAAGCTTTTCAGTGTGTGTGTGTGTGTGTGTGTGTGTGTGTGTGTGTGTGTGTGTGTGTGTGTGTGTGTGTGTGTGTGTGTGTGTGTGTGTGTGTGCGTGTGTGCGTGCGTGCGTGCGTGCGTGCCTCCGCACTGTTCCCTCCCTCTCTCCCTCTTCCTATCTCCCTCTCTCTCCCCCTCTCCTCCCTTCCTCCCTCCCCCTCTCCCTCCCTCTCCCTCTCCCTTCCTCCCCCCTCACAACATGATAAGTTTTACTCTGCAAATGGAAAGGCAGAAGGGAAAATCGGAAGTGTCGGTATTACAGTATAGCAAAGGGGATTACAGAGGCATGAGGCGGGAGCTGGCCAAAATTGATTGGAAGGAGGCCCTAGCAGGGAAGACGGTAGAACAGCAATGGCAGGTATTCCTGGGAATAATGCAGAGGTTGCAGGATCAATTTATTCCAAAGAGGTGGAAAGACTCTAAGGGGAGTAAGAGACACCTGTGGCTGACAAGGGAAGTCAGGGACAGCATAAAAATTAAGGAGAGGAAGTATAACATAGCAAAGAAGAGTGGGAAGACAGAGGATTGGGACTCTTTTAAAGAGCAACAAAAGTTAACTAAAAAGGCAATACGAGGAGAAAAGATGAGGTACGAGGGTAAACTAGCCAATAATATAAAGGAGGATAGCAAAAGTTTTTTTAGGTACGTGAAGAGGAAAAAAATAGTCAAGGCAAATGTGGGTCCCTTGAAGACAGAAGCAGGGGAATTTATTATGGGGAACAAAGAAATGGCAGACGAGTTAAACCGTTACTTTGGATCTGTCTTCACTGAGGAAGATACACACAATCTCCCAAATGTTCTAGGGGCTGGAGAACCTAGGGTGATGGAGGAACTGAAGGAAATCCACATTAGGCAGGAAATGGTTTTGGGTAGACTGATGGGACTGAAGGCTGATAAATCCCCAGGGCCTGATGGTCTGCATCCCAGAGTACTTAAGGAGGTGGCTCTAGAAATAGTGGAAGCATTGGAGATCATTTTTCAATGTTCTATAGATTCAGGATCAGTTCCTGTGGATTGGAGGATAGCAAATGTTATCCCACTTTTTAAGAAAGGAGGGAGAGAGAAAACGGGTAATTATAGACCAGTTAGTCTGACATCAGTGGTGGGGAAAATGCTGGAGTCAATTATAAAAGACGAAATTGCTGAGCATTTGGATAGCAGTAACGGGATCGTTCCGAGTCAGCATGGATTTACGAAGGGGAAATCATGCTTGACAAATCTACTGGAATTTTTTGAGGATGTAACTAGGAAAATTGACAAGGGAGAGTCAGTGGATGTGGTGTACCTCGACTTTCAGAAAGCCTTCGACAAGGTCCCACATAGGAGATTAGTGGGCAAAATTAGGGCACATGGTATTGGGGGTAGGGTACTGACATGGATAGAAAATTGGTTAACAGACAGAAAGCAAAGAGTGGGGATAAATGGGTCCCTTTCGGAATGGCAGGCAGTGACCAGTGGGGTACCGCAAGGTTCGGTGCTGGGACCCCAGCTATTTACGATATACATTAATGACTTAGACGAAGGGATTAAAAGTACCATTAGCAAATTTGCAGATGATACTAAGTTGGGGGGTAGTGTGAATTGTGAGGAAGATGCAATAAGGCTGCAGGGTGACCTGGACAGGTTGTGTGAGTGGGCGGATACATGGCAGATGCAGTTTAATGTAGATAAGTGTGAGGTTATTCACTTTGGAAGTAAGAATAGAAAGGCAGATTATTATCTGAATGGTGTCAAGTTAGGAGGAGGGGGAGTTCAACGAGATCTGGGTGTCCTAGTGCATCAGTCAATGAAAGGAAGCATGCAGGTTCAGCAGGCAGTGAAGAAAGCCAATGGAATGTTGGCCTTCGTAACAAGAGGAGTTGAGTATAGGAGCAAAGAGGTCCTTCTACAGTTGTACCGGGCCCTGGTGAGACCGCACCTGGAGTACTGTGTGCAGTTTTGGTCTCCAAATTTGAGGAAGGATATTCTTGCTATGGAGGGTGTGCAGCGTAGGTTCACTAGATTAATTCCCGGAATGGCGGGACTGTCGTATGTTGAAAGGCTGGAGCGATTGGGCTTGTATACACTGGAATTTAGAAGGATGAGGGGGGATCTTATTGAAACATATAAGATAATTAGGGGATTGGACACATTAGAGGCAGATAACATGTTCCCAATGTTGGGGGAGTCCAGAACAAGGGGCCACAGTTTGAGAATAAGGGGTAGGCCATTTAGAACGGAGATGAGGAAGAACTTTTTCAGTCAGAGGGTGGTGAAGGTGTGGAATTCTCTGCCTCAGAAGGCAGTGGAGGCCAGTTCGTTGGATGCTTTCAAGAGAGAGCTGGATAGAGCTCTTAAGGATAGCGGAGTGAGGGGGTATGGGGAGAAGGCAGGAACGGGGTACTGATTGATAGTGATCAGCCATGATCGCATTGAATGGCGGTGCTGGCTCGAAGGGCTGAATGGCCTACTCCTGCACCTATTGTCTATTGTCTATTGTCTATTGTCCCTCTCTCCCACACAGACAGACACTAGACTTTATTTTCACGATGCTGGGGTTTTTATTTCCCATCCGTTTGCGGGACGTCCCATCTCAGGATGGAGGTGGGGGAGGTGGGGAGGGGGAGGGGGAGGAGGGCAGGGGTCCTCTCTTTAGAATTTGCAGCAGTGACCACGGGGACAGAAGATGTCGGGGTCCAGCTCTTCTCCGGGTTCACAGTCACCAGCACGACACGCTCCAATCTCCACAAAGCATAATTCAATATCTGTGGAGAGACAAGACTGTCAGACTCTCTCTGGCTCCCTCTGCCCCCCTCCCTCACCTCTACACCCATCAACCCCACCACTCCCTCTCTCTCCCCCATCTCTCCTCTCTTTCTCCCTCCCTCCTCTCTCTCTCTTTCTCTCCCCTCTGACTTTCTCTTCCCCCCTGTCTCTCACTCCTCTTTCTCTCTCGCCTCCCCTCCCTTCGTTCTCCCTGTGTCTCTCCCCCTCTCTCTTTCTCTCTCTCCCGCTTCCTATCTCTCTCCCCTCTTTCTCTCTCTCCCGCTTCCTATCTCTCTCCCCTCTTTCTCTCTCTCCTCTCCCTCCATTCTCTCTCTCTCTCTCTCTCTCTTGCTCTCTCTCTCTCTCTCTCCCTCCCCTTGTCTATCGCACTCTCTCTCTCTCTCCCTGTTTGATAGGTGGGGGGAGAGAGAGAGAGAGAAGAGAGGAGGGAGAGGGGCAGAGAAAGAGGAGGGGAGAAAAATAGAGAGGGCGAGAGAGAAAGGAATAGAGCGAGTCAGGAGAGAGAAAGAGGAATAGAGAGAGATGGGGAGAGAGAGAGAGGGTGGGGAGAGAGAATTGCCATCACCAGGTCTTGGTTTGGCTCCATTGTAGTAGAGTCCTGAGTTGGATCCTTGGCTAGGTGCTGCGTGGACAGTTCCCTGGGTTAGCAGTGTCACTCCCACCATCACCAGTAGCAGCGCTCCCCACATCTCGTCTGGGCTCTGCTCAGTTTCTGGATCCTTCCGTCTGTGGCCACCGGGGTGGGTTCAGTTCTGTGACTGGGGACGGGACGGGAGTCGGTATTTATGTCCGTCCCAGTCCCCACCCCCTCCCTCCAACTCTCTCCCCCCTTCCGTCTCTCCCCCCTCCCTCTCTCTTCCCAGGTAGACAGGGAGTGTTGTGGAGCAGAGGGATCTCGGAGCGCAGGTACACAGCTCCCTGAAAGTGGCGTCACAGGTAGGTAGGGAGGTCAAATAGGCTTGTGGCACTTTGGCCATTGTTGGTCAGAGCATTTAGTGTGGAAGTTGGGAGGTCATGTTGCAGTTATACAAGACATTGGTGAGGCTGCATTGAGAGTATTGTGTTTGGTTCTGGGCACAACGTTATAAGAAAGAGGTTGTCAAGCTGGAAAGGGTACTGAGATTGACGAGGATGTTGACAGGACTCGTGGGGCCTGAGCTACTGGGAGGGGTTGGGCAGGCTGGGACTGTGGTACCTGCATGCTTACTTCCAATGACTGATGAACAAGGACACCCAGATCTCGTTGTACTTCCCTTTTCCTAACTTGACACCATTCAGAAAATTATCTGCCTTCCAGTTCTTACCACCAAAGTGGATAACCTCACACAACCTGCATCTGCCAGGCATCTGCCCACTCACACAACCTGTCCAAGTCACCCTGCAACCTCATAGCATCCTCCTCACAGTTCCCACTGCCACCCAGCTTTGTGTCATCTGCAAATTTGCTAATGTTACTTTTAATCCCTTCATCTAAGTCATTAATGTATATTGTAAATAGCTGTCAGTACCCTACCCCCCATACCATGTGCTCTAATTTTGCCCTCTAATCTCCTGTGTGGGACCTTATCGAAGACTTTCTGAAAGTCCAGGTACACTACACCCACCGGCTCTCACTCCTCCATTTTCCTAGTTACATCCTCAAAAAAACTCATCAACCACCTCAAATTCTCCACTCCCCTGACTTACTCTAACCTCTCCCCTCCTGAACGTACAGCCCTCCACTCACTCTGCAACAACCCCGACTTAGTCACCAAACCCGCTGACAAGGGAGGTGCCGTGGTAGTCTGGCGTGCTGACCTCTACCGGACCGAGGCCAGACGACAACTCTCAGACACCTCCTCCTACCTATCCATGACCCATGACCCCACTGACGAGCACCAGGCCTTAATCTCAAACACCATTAATGATCTCACCAATTCTGGCTCTCTGCCCTCTAATGCCTCCAACCTTATCGTTCCCCAGCCCCGCACGGCCCAATTTTAACTTCCCCCTAAAATCCACAAACAGAACTGTCCTGGCAGACCCTTTGTTTCTGCCTGTTCATGTCCCACCGAACTTATTTCCACTGACCTCGACTCCATCCTATCCCCCCTGGTCCAATCGCTCCCTACTGATGACTAAGCCATCTCACGTGCTCTCCATCTCCTCAATAACTTTCGTTTTCCAGGCCCCCACTCCCTCATCTTTGCCATGGATGTCCAGTCACTCTACACCTTGTATAAGGGGTAAGAGTGTTGTAAAAACAAGCCTGAAGGCTTTGTGTCTCAATGCAAGGAGTATACGTAATAAGGTGGATGAATTAAATGTGGAGATAGTTATTAATGATTATGATATAGTTGGGATTACGGAGACATGGCTCCAGGGTGACCAAGGCAGGGAGCTCAACATCCAGGGATATTCTATATTCAGGCGAGATAGACAGAAAGGAAAAGGAGGTGGGGTAGCGTTGCTGGTTAGAGAGGAGATTAAAGCAGTGGAAAGGAAGGACATTAGCTTGGAGGATGTGGAATCGATATGGGTAGAGCTGCGAAATACTAAGGGGCAGAAAACGCTAGTGGGAGTTGTGTACAGGCCACCTAACAGCAGTAGTGAGGTTGGGGATGGCATCAAGCAGGAAATTAGAAATGCGTGCACTAAAGGTGCAGCAGTTCTAATGGGTGACTTCAATCTACATATAGATTGGGTGAACCAAACTGGCAGGGGTGCTGAGGAAGAGGATTTCTTGGAATATTTGCGAGATGGTTTTCTAAACCAACATGTCGAGGAACCAACGAGACAACAGGCCATTCTAGACTGGGTATTGAGTAATGAGGAAGGGTTAGTTAGCAGTCTTGTTGTGCGAGGCCCCTTGGGCAAGAGTGATCATAATATGGTGGATTTCTTCATTAGGATGGAGAGTGACAAAGTCAATACAGAAACAAGTGTTCTGAACTTAAAGAAAGGTAACTTTGAGGGTATGGGACGTGAATTGTCCAAGATAGACTTGCAATTTATACTTAAAGGGTTGTTGGTGGACATGCAATGGAAGGCATTTAAAGGTCGCATGGATGAACTACAACAATTGTTCATCCCAGTTTGGCAAAAGAACAAACCAGGAAAGGTAGTGCATCCGTGGCTAACAAGGGAAATCAAGGATAGTATTAAAACAAAAGATGAAGCATATAAATTAGCAAGAAAAAGTTTCATACCAGAGGACTCGGAGAAATTCAGAGTCCAGCAGAGGAGGACAAAGGGCTTAATTAGGAAAGGGAAAATAGATTATGAGGGGAAAACTGGCAAGGAACATAAAAACAGACTGCAAAAGCTTTTATAGATATGTGAAGAGAAAAAGATTAGTTAAGACAAATGTAGGTCCCTTGCAGTCGGAAACTGGTGAATTGATCATAGGGAACATGGAGATGGCAGACCAATTGAACAAATACTTTGGTTCTGTCTTCACTAAGGAAGACATAAACCGTCTGCCGGAAATAGCAGGGGACCGGGGGTCTAACGAGATGGAGGAACTGAGGGTAATCCAGGTTAGTCGGGAAGTGGTGTTAGGTAAATTAAATGGATTAAAGGCCGATAAATCCCCAGGGCCAGATAGGCTGCATCCCAGAGTGCTTAAGGAAGTAGCCTCAGAAATAGTGGATGCATTAGTGATAATTTTTCAAAACTCTTTAGATTCTGGAGTGGTTCCTGAGGATTGGAGGGTAGCTAATGTAACCCCACTTTTTAAAAAGGGAGGGAGCGAGAAAACGGGGAATTATAGACCAGTTAGCCTAACATCGGTAGTGGGGAAAATGCTAGAGTCAGTTATTAAAGATGTGATAGCATCACATTTGGAAAGTGATGAAATCATCGGACAAAGTCAGCATGGATTTATGAAAGGCAAATCATGCCTGACGAATCTTATAGAATTTTTTGAGGATGTAACTAGTAGAGTGGATAAGGGAGAACCAGTCGATGTGACCTTCGACAAGGTCCCACATAGGAGATTGGGGTACAAACTTAAAGCACACGGTATTGGGGGTTCAGTGTTGAGGTGGATAGAGAATTGGTTGGCGGACAGGAAGCAAAGAGTAGGAATAAACGGGTCCTTTTCGGAATGGCAGGCAGTGACTAGTGGGGTACCGCAAGGCTCAGTGCTGGGACCCCAGTTATTTACAATATATATTAATGATTTGGACGAGGGAATTGAATGCAACATCTCTAAGTTTGCGGATGACACGAAGCTGGGTGGCAGTGTTAGCTGCGAGGAGGATGCTAGGAGGCTGCAGAGTGACTTATAAGCCATGTTTTGCAACATACGAGGAATTTCATTTGTCATACAGCCATACCAATAAAAAGCAACAGAACACAAAATACATTTTAACATGAATGTAATGGCATGTTAATGGCTCCTACAATTAACATCCACCACAGTGACTCCTCCACATTCTTCACTGTGACGGAAGGCGAAAAAAAGTTCAATCTTCTACCCTTCTTTGTTCTCCCGTAGTCGGGGGCCTCGAGCCTTCCGTTGTCGGGACGATCTTGGCTCCCGTAGCCGGCGGTCAGGCCCTCCCGTGCCGGGCGCTCAGCCTTCTCCCCATATCCCCTGACACCCGCACTAATCACTGGTTGACGTAGACTCAGTCAGTCGAAGGGCCTGTTTCCGTGCAGTGTCACTAAACTAAAAAAGAGTAAACCACCTTAGGTTTCGGGTCGGGGCTGGTCGAACCTTCTGCGACTTTGGAGCTTCCCGACATCAGCCTCTACCCGAGACTGCGAGCTCCTCGATGTTGAAATCCGCAGGCCGCGGTTGGAGCGTCCATCCCAGGCAAGGGATCGCAGGATCCGATGGTAAGTCCAAGGCCCCGCGGTGGGGCTCAAAGTCAGTCACGAGCAAGGCCGCCAGCTCCACGATGTTAGGCCGCAGAGCGACCGGAAGTACGATCTGGAAAACAATCGCATCTCCGGCAAGGGAAGAGATTGAAAAAAAGTTTCCCCCGACCCCCTCCCCCTCCCCCACATAAAACAAACCAGAGAACATTAACTCATACCTTTAAAACACACTAAAAATAACACAAAAAAGACAGAAAGTCCGTTGGCGAGGCTGCCATCGCTGACGGCGCCACCTGGTGCCATACCAATCCCTGCAACCAGCTGGGTGGCAGGATGGCACAGCGGTAGAGTTGGTGCCTTACAGCGCTTACAGCAGCAGAGGCCCGCGTTCCATCCCGGCTACGGGAGCAATCTTTGCAGAGTTTGTACGTTCTCCCCGTGACTAGCGCGGTTTTTCTCAGAGAACGGAATCCTCCCACACTCGAAAGGCGTGCACGTTTGTAGAGTTGTAGGCCAGTTGCCTTGGTATAAATGTAAATCTGTCCCTTAGTGGAGGATAGTGTTAATGTGCGGGGCTCATAAGGTCATAGGTGATAGGAGTAGAATTAGGCCATTCGGCCCATCAGGTTTATTCCACCATTGAATCATGGATGACTTATCTTTCCCTCCTGAACCCCATTAGACAATAGACAATAGACAATAGACAATAGGTGCAGGAGGAGGCCATTCGGCCCTTCGAGCCAGTACCGCCATTCAATGTGATCATGGCTGATCATTCTCAATCAGTACCCCGTTCCTGCCTTCTCCCCATACCCCCTGACTCCGCTATCCTTAAGAGCTCTATCTAGCTTTTTCTTGAATGCATTCAGAGAATTGGCCTCCACTGCCTTCTGAGGCAGAGAATTCCACAGATTCACAACTCTCTGACTGAAAATGTTTATCCTCATCTCAGTTCTAAATGGCCTACCCCTTATTTCTCCTGCCTTCTCCCCATATCCCCTGACACCCGTCCTGATCACTGGTTGTATAAGAAGATAACTGCAGATGCTGGTACAAATCGAAGGTATTTATTCACAAAATGCTGGAGTAACTCAGCAGGTCAGGCAGCATCTCGGGAGAGAAGGAATGGGTGACGTTTCGGGTCGAGACCCGTCTTCTGGTTGCTGGTCGACGTAGACTCAGTCAGTCAAAGGGCCTGTTTCCGCGCTGTGTCACTAAACTAAAAGAAGATGAAACCACTTGGGTTTCCCACGCGAGTCCTCCTGAACCCACTTAACATCGGCTTAACCTTCTGCTTGGTGGTTTACTGACCTTCAGGACCACTTGGCAGTGGGACAGCTGGCGGAGGCTACACCTTGCCTCCTATCTTTTAGAGGAAGCTGTTAATTTAGCATCCGGCACGTAGCACTGGAGCACCGAAGTGGAAGGATTTCAGTGCTCCTGTTTACGAATGCGATGCCACTAAGATTATTTTCCATAAAATCCTCTAATTAGCTGTTATTGGGCACTAATCAGCCTTCCTGCTGATTTAGAAGCTTAAAGCTGCCTAAGAGAGGATAATCTTCTCTAATTAGAAGCTGTCAGAAATCAGGTGCAGTCATTTTTTCGTAATGGGCGCAGCATGCCGGAAAAGGGACCTCAACCACTTAGAGCGATACAGCGTGGAAACAGGCCCTTCGGCCCAACTTGCCCACTCTGGCCAACATGTCCCAGCTACGCTAGTACCACCTTCCTGCGTTTGGTCCATATACCTCCAAACCTGTCCTATCCGTGTTCCTGTCTAACTGTTTCTTAAACGTTGGGATAGTCCCTGCCTCAACTACCTCCTCTGGCAGTTGTTCCATACACCCACCGCCCTTTGTGTGAAAAAGGTACCCCTCGGATTCCTATTAAATCTTTTCCTCTTTACCTTTAAGTGCATTCAGAAAGTATTCAGACCCCTTCACTTTTTCCACATTTTGTTACGTTACAGCCTTATTTAAAAATTGATTAAATCCTCTTTTTTTTAATCATCAATCTACACACAATACCCCATAATAAAAAAGTGAAAACAGGTGTTTAGAAATTTTTGCAAAGTAATTAAAAATAAATAACTGAAATATCACATTTACATGAGTATTCAGACCCTTTGCTATGACACTCAAAATTGAGCTTATGTTCTTCCTTTTTCCATTGATTATCCTTGAGATGTTTCTACAACTTGATTGGAGTCCACCAGTGGTAAATTAAATTGATTGGACATGATTTGGAAAGGCACACGCCTGTCTATATAAGGTCCCCCAGTTGACAGTGCGTGTCAGAGCAAAAACCAAGCCATGAAGACGAAGGAATTGTCCGTAGACCTCCGAGATAGGATTGTGTCGAGACACAGATCTGGGGAAGGGTATAAAACAATTTCTGCAGCATTGCAGGTCCCGAAGAGCACAGTGGCCTCCATCATTCTTAAATGGAAGAACTTTGGAACCACCAGGACTCTTCATAGAGCTGGCCGCCCGGCCAAACTGAGCAATCGGGGGAGAAGGGCCTTGGTCAGGGAGGTGACCAAGAACCTGATGGTCACTCTGACAGAGCTCCAGAGTTCCTCTGTGAAGATGGGAGAACATTCCAGAAGGACAACTATATCTGCAGCACTTCACCAATCAGGCCTTTATGGTAGATTGTCCAGACGGAAACCACTCCTCAGTAAAAGGCACATGACAGCCCGCTTGGAGTTTGCCAAAAGGCGCCTAAAGGAGTCTCAGACCATGAGAAACAAGATTCTCTGGTCTGATGAAACCAAGATTGAACTCTTTGGCCTGAATGCCAAGCGTCACCGCTCATCACGTGACCAATACCATACCTACGGTGAAGCATGGTGGTGGCAGCATCATGCTGTGGGGATGTTTTTCAATGGCAGGAACTGGGAGTCTAGTCAGGATCGAGGGAAAGATGAACGGAGCAAAGTTCAGAGAGATCCTTGATGAAAACCTGTTCCAGAGCGTTCTGGACCTCAGACTGGGGCGGAGGTTCACCTTCCAACAGGACAACGACCCTAAGCACAAAGCCAAGACATTGCAGGAGTGGCTTCATAACATGTCTGTGAATGTCCTTGAGTGGCCCAGCCAGAGCCCGCACTTGAACCCGATCAAACATCTCTGGAGGGACTTGAAAATAGCTGTGGATCGACGTTCCCCATCCAACCTGACAGAGCTTGAGAGGATCTGCAGAGAAGAATGGGAGAAATTACCCAAATACAGGTGTGCCAAGCTTGTAGCGTCATACCCAAGAAGACTTGAGGCTGTAAACGCTGCCAAAGGCGCCTCAACAAAGTACTGAGTAAAGGGTCTGAATACTTATGGGTCAGGGTCTGAATATTTCAGTTACTTCTTTTTAATTACTTTGCAAAAATTTCTAAACACCTGTTTTCACTTTTTTGCTGTGGGGTATTGTGTGGAGATTGATGATAGAAAAAAAGAATTTAACCGATTTTAAAATAAGGCTGTAACGTAACAAAATGTGGAAAAAGTGAAGGGGTCTGTATACACTGGAATTTAGAAGGATGAGAGGGGATCTTATAGAAACGTATAAGATTATTAAGGGGTTGGACATGTTAGAGGCAGGAAACATGTTCCCAATGTTGTGGGAGTCCAGAACCAGGGGCCACAGTTTAAGAATAAGGGGTAGGCCATTTAGAACAGAGATGAGGAAAAACTTTTTTAGTCAGAGTTGTGAATCTGTGGAATTCTCTGCCTCAGAGGGCAATGGAGGCCAATTCTCTGAATACATTCAAGAGAGAGCTAGATGGAGCTCTTAAGGATAGCGGAGTCAGGGGGTATGGGGAGAAAGCAGGAACGGGGTACTGATTGAGAATGATCAGCCATGATCACATTGAATGGCGGTGCTGACTCGAAGGGCCGAATGGCCTACTCCTGCACCTATTGTCTATTGTCTATTGTCTATTGTCTGAATACTTTCTGAATGCTCTGTACATCCTCTGGTCCTTGAGTCACCTACTCTGGGCAGGCGACTCTGTGCATCTACCCGATCTATTCCTCTCATGATTTGATACACTCTTTACACTTTGCCATCCTGCATTCTGATTACACGCACAAGCAAAAAAAAATGCATGATAGGCTTTTCTTTTGAGGAATGAAATTGATGAGCGAGTTGCCAGATTGTCATACAATATATATATCTGGCTCTCTAATGTACTTTTAGGAAAGAAACCTGCCATCACTGCAAGCCTTTCCCTGCCTACTGCCACTCATGGATAGTGTAAGAAAATAACTGCAGATGCTGGTACAAATCGAAGAACACAAGAACACAAGAAAATAGGAGCAGGAGTAGGCCAACCGGCCCCTCGAGCCCGCTCCGCCATTCAATACGATCATGGCTGATCCTACCCCAACCCCCTTCCCACTATCGCCCTCCTTCCCACCCAAAAGAACCGTGTGATCTCCTGGGAGAGACGAAAAACCGGTTAAAAACCCAGGCCAATTTGGGAAAAAAAATCCGGGAAATTCCTCTCCGACCCCAAGCTAGGCGATCAAAACTTGTCCAGGAGATTACTCAGGTCTTACTATACTAACCATAGCTCATGTCCACTTCCCTGCCCGCTCCACGTAACCGCTAATTCCCTTGTCTATTAAAAAACAATCTATTTCCGTTTATTTATTCACAAAAAGGTATTTATTCACAAAATGCTGGAGTAACTCAGCAGGTCAGGCAGCATCTCAGGAGAGAAGGAATGGGTGACGTTTTGGGTCGAGACCCTTCTTCAGACTGCCACTCATAGATATGTTGCTGACTAACAATAGACAATAGACAATAGGTGCAGGAGGAGGCCATTCGGCCCTTCGAGCCAGCGCCGCCATTCAATGTGATCATGGCTGATCATTCTCAATCAGTACCCCGTTCCTGCCTTCTCCCCATACCCCCTGACTCCACTATCCTTAAGAGCTCTATCTAGCTCTCTCTTGAATACATTCAGAGAATTGGCCTCCACTGCCTTCTGAGGCAGAGAAGTTCCACAGAATTCCACAGACTGGATAGTTTAGAGATACAGTGCAGAAGAAGGCCCTTTGGTCCAACAAGCCCGCACCGACCTGCGATCCCCGCACACTAACACTATCCTACACACACTAGGGACAATCTACATTCATAACCAAGCCAAATAACCAACAAACCTGTACGTCTTTGGAGTGTGGGAGGAAACCAAAGGTCTAGGAGAAAACGCACTCGGGTCACGGGGAGAACGTACAAACTCCGTACAGACAGCACCCGTGGTCAGGATCAAACCCAGGTCCCTGCTGCTGTCAGGCAGCAACTCCACCGCTGCGCCACCGTGCCGCCCATCTGAGGGATAACTCGAGATTCTGGTTTACAAAAAAAGACACAAAGTGCTGCAGTAACTCAACGGATGAGGCAGCATCCCTGGAGAACATGCATAGGTGACGTTTCAGGCTGGGACCCTTCATCAGACCCTCGGTCTTTACAATAGGCACACAAAGGGGGATTAGGAGTAGATAGGAGTGATAGGAGTAGAATTAGGCCATTCAGCCCATCAAGTCTACTCCGCCATTCAATCATGGCTGATCTATCTCTCCCTCCTAACCCCATTCTCCTGCCTTCTCCCCATTACCTCTGACACCCGTACTAATCAAGAATCTATCTATCTCTGCCTTAAAAATATCTGCTGAATATCCACAAAAGTATAGTTCTCAGCGTTTTACCACTTCATTCCCATAGGCCTGAGAGGTCACGAGGAGAACATTGCGGGCAGACCATTTGTTAAGCGGCTGGAGGAGGAAGTCTACATCCTGCAGGCAAAGAGATCTGTGGTTCAAGTCCACAGCTCCCTGAAAGTGGCAACACAAGTAGATAGAATGGTAAAGACGGCATATGTTATGTCTATCTGAAGAAGGGTCTCGACCCGAAACGTCACCCATTCCTTCTCCCCAGAGATGCTGCCTGCGTTACTCCAGCTTTCTGTGTCTATCATCAGAATCTTTTTCCCAGGGTATAAATATCAAAGGCTAGAGGGCATGGATTTAAGGTTGAGGGGTCAAGTTTAATAGAGACTAGACCAAGTGGACGCATTGGTGCAGCACCCTCTCCTCTCCCCCCTGCCCCTCTCCCCCCTCCCTCTCCTTCTCCCCCCTGCCCCTCCTCCCTCCTCTCCCCCTCCACCCCTTCCCTCCCTTCCCTCCCTTCCCCTCCCCCCCCCCCACTCCATCCCCCCTCCAGCCCCCTTATCCTCCTCCCTCCGCCCCGGAGGGAGCGGTTAAGATCAACATTTGATGCGGCTCCTTCACAATTAATATGAAGAGTACCGTGGGTAGAGTTAGGAGCAGAAAATAGGGTCATGCAGCATCTGTGTGTGGGGGAGGGGGGGGGAATAAACTTCCAAAATGGCACCTAAACCAAGCAATATGGTTTAGTTTAGTTTAAGAGACGTAGCATGGAAACAGGCCCTTCTGCCCACCAAGTCCGCACTGACCGGCGATCCCCGCACACTAGATAGAGCTCCTAATGATAGCGGAGTCAGGGGGTATGGGGAGAAGGCAGGAACGGGGTACTGATTGTGGATGATCAGCCATGATCACATTGAATGGCGGTGCTGGCTCAAAGGGCCAAATGGCCTCCTCCCGCACCTATTGTCTATTGTCTAGCCCTATCCTACACACACGAGGGACAAGTTACAATGATAGCAAGCCAATTAACCTAAAACCTGCGCATCTTTGGAGTGTGGGAGGAAACCGGAGTTCCCAGAGAAAACCCACGCAGGTCACGGGGAGAATTCCGTACAGACAGCGCCCGTGGTCAAGATTACACCCGGGTCTTCGGCGCGGTAAAGCTGCAACTGTACCGCCACTGTGCTGCCACTCTTTGTGTGCTGGTCAAAAAAATTGGATCTGCAATTACGCATTACAACCATTTCACTCTTCTCCTCTACTCTATCAAGTTGTTGGTAATATTTACTCCTAGGAATTTGAAGCTTTCGACCATCTCTACTTAGTCACCATCAATGCATACCAGGGCACGTGTACCACTTTGCTTCCTGAAGTCGATCACTATCACTAGGGCGGCACGGTGGTGCAGCGGTAGAGTTGCTGCCTTACAGCGAATGCAGCGCCGGAGACTCAGGTTCGATCCTGACTATGGGTGCTGTACTGTACGGAGTTTGTACGCTCTCCCCGTGACCTGCGTGGGTTTTCTCCGAGATCTTCGGTTTCCTCCCACACTCCAAAGAAGTACAGGTATGTACGTTAATTGGCTGGGCAAATGTAAAAATTGTCCCAAGTGAGTGTAGGATAGTGTTAGTGTGCGGGGATCACTGGGCGGCACGGACCCGGTGGGCCGAAGGGCCTGTTTCTGCGCTGTATCTCTAAATCTAAATCTAAAAAAAAATCTCCTTTGTCTTGTTGACATTGAGAGAAAGGAGGATGCTTTCTGATATATTATGTGATTTATTTTCAGATGCTGAAATCTAATTCCTCAGCCTCAACAGAGGGCCCTGGTTGACTCACAAAGTTTGGTTTCTCTCCTGTAAGAAATTTGCTGATTTCTTCCAAAATTTAGATGTCATCGGCACAGTCCATTTAATCTCACCTCAAGAGTTAACATTTCTATCTCAGAAATCAATAGGGGGACCAAGTCTGCCCACAATATTTGAGTTCCGATCGTACCATGGATCTATCACATTAGACAATAGACAATAGGTGCAGGAGGAGGCCATTCGGCCCTTCGAGCCAGCACCGCCATTCAATGTGATCATGGCTGATCCACTTGTACTCAAATCCTCTTGCAATGAATGTCAACATACCACTTGCTTTTCTAGTCTAGTTTAGTTTAGTTTAGTTTAGAGATACAGAGCGGGAACAGGCTCTTCAGCCCATCGAGTCCACGCCGACCAGCGATTTCTTCTTTTCATTTAGAGATACAGCGCGGAAACAGGCCCTTCGGCCCACCGAGTCCGCGCCGACCAGCGATCCCCGCACATTAACACTATCCTACACCCACTACCGCTGGGCCACAGTGCCGCCCCGCACACTAGCACTATCCTACACACACTAGGGACAATTTATATATTTATACCAAGCCAATTAACCTACAAATATGTACGTCTTTGGAGAGTGGGTGGAAACCAGAGATCCCAGAAAAAACCCACGCAGGTCACGTGGAGAGCGTACAAACTCCGTGCAGACAGCACAGTCAGGGTCGAACCCCGGGTCTCTGGCGCTGTAAGGCGGCAATTCTACCGCTGCGCCACCATGCCTGCGTGTTAACTTTCAATAATTCCTGCATAGCCAAGCCCACTCCGAATGCAAGCTTTCATGCTTTTACCATTTAAAAAAATACTCATCTTTTCCATCGGCTAAAATGGTTGAAGCCGTCCTCGAATAATTAGCAGGATTGTGTTATTTGAGAAATCTTGATGGAATCTCTAACGGCAGTAAATTCTGTGAAGGCATTGCTGCATCACCTCCAGTTTAAATTCCATTTGGAATACTTTGGAGGACCAAGAACCAAGAACCAAGAACCTGTGGTATTACACTGACTAGAGTGTCAGCCTCGACATTTTATTCAAGCCCCTGGAGTGGGAATTAACCGCCCGAACCTTCGACGTGTAGGCAATGGTGCTGAGCCACAAGTGATCAGATGGGAATAAGATCTCACACACTTCCAACACGTTATTGTGTTTCCACAATCCTCACTCGTTTGTACTGGGGCTAGTAAATGCTCCATCAGTGGTATCAGACAGCTGATCTAACGACTACCTTCCGACAATCAATTATTTATACATTACCAATGGAAGAAAAGACTTGGTTGCTTCTAAGTAGCAGAGATTAACGAGATTCTGTTCTCACCATTTAAGTACAAAAGCTGCACTTGAGGTCTGATCTGGAGAGTAATTATAGACAATAGACAATAGACAATAGGTGCAGGAGGAGGCCATTCGGCCCTTCGAGCCAGCACCGCCGTTCAATGTGATCATGGCTGATCATTCTCAATCAGTACCCCGTTCCTGCCTTCTCCCCATACCCCCTGACTCCGCTATCCTTAAGAGCTCTATCTAGCTCTCTCTTGAATGCATTCAGAGAATTGGCCTCCACTGCCTTCTGAGGCAGAGATCTACACTGTCCGGACCTATGGTGTCCGGACCTACAGTGTCTGGACCTATACTGTCCGGACCAACACTGGCCGGACCTACAGCATCTGGGCCTACAGCGTCCGGGCCTTCAGCAGCCCCCGGGCCTAATACAGGACAAACCAATTTAGCCCAAAATACGAGGTGTCCCGGCTAATACGGGACAGTTGTCAGTCCTAGCGACCGCATGCAAGAGTCGTCAGGATTTTGACACCATTCTCAAAGTCCAGAAGTCTAAAACACAACTCTGAATTCTGGTCCCTGGCTCTGAGAGGCAACAGCACAACTCTGCCTCACAACTAGCTTTAAAGTTATAATTTGCTCGAGAATTACTCTTTACCTAGATGACAACCTGCAGCCTCAGCAGTTCCAGTACTGTGACCCACTTCACGGTGAGAGTCTGCTTTGGCACAAACAGCCAACAGCTGTTCCACCACTTGAATGCGATGGCACACCGCTCACACAGAAATATCTTCCTTGCAAACTCAGATTCAAGTCTTCACAGGCTGCCAGCTCTCTGCACTGTCAGCAAATATGGGCCCCATATCTAAGGAAGGATGTGCTGGCTCTGGAGAGGGTCCAGTGGAGGTTTACGAGAATGATCCCAGGAATGAGTGGGTTAGCATATGATGTGCGTTTAACGGCACTGGGACTGTGGCTAAACTGGCTGGAGTTTAGAAGGTTGAGGGGGGACCTCGTTGAAACTTACCGAATAATGAAAGGTGTAGATAGAGGAGATGTGGAGAGGATATTTCCACTGGTGGGAGAGTCTAGGACCAGAGGTCATAGCCTCAGAATTAAAGGGCGCTCTTTTAGAAAGGTGGTGAGGAGGAACGTCTTTAGTCAGAGGGTAGTTAATCTGTGGATCGCATTGCTACAGAGGGCTGTGGAGGCCAAGTCAGTCAGTGGATATTTTTAAGGCAGAGATAGACAAGTTCTTGATTAGAACGGGTGTCAAGGGTTATGGGGAGAAGGCAGGAAAATGGGATTAGGAGGCAGAGATCAGCCATGATTGAATGGCGGAGTGGACTCGATGGGTCGACTGGCCTAATTCTACTCCTATAACTTGTGACCTTGGCAACTCTCCGGATATTTGAAGTCAGGATTATTCCGACTGAAGACAGAAGCTTCCCTGGATCAGGAGCCGGTCCAGTAGACCAAGTGCGTGGGCGGATCGGACTTTGGGTTTTGGAAATGGTGCCGACACATGGCGGTGCCCACATGTGCGAATATGCAAAATGAATTTCACTGTGCAGTTGGACATGCACCAGTGAACCATTGGTTGAGAAACTGCGGATGCTGTAATCTTAAATTCATAAGTTCATAAGTTATAGGAGCAGAATTAGGCCATTCGGCCTATCAAGTCTATTCCGCCATTGTTTGTTTTTAGGGATAGAGAGTGGAAACAGGCCCTTCGGCCCACCGAGTCAGACAGCACCGACCAGTGATCACACATCAACACTACCCTACGAATTACACTGATACCAAGCCAGTTAACCTACAAACCTGTATGCCTCTGGAGCGTGGGGGATGAAACTCAGGTCTGTGGCACCGTAAGGCAGCAACTCTACCACTGTGCCACAAAGAGATGTGAAGCAGGGTGTCCTCACGATGAAGGGGAGATCAGAGATGGCCCGGAGACCAGAGATGTTTCTTCCTCATCTGCTCCTTCTTCCACATTAAAGCCCCTGTCCCAGTTCGGCGATTGTTTAGGCGACTACAGGCGACTAGGCCGTCGCCGAAAGGTCGCCGGGGTGTCGCGGGCACGGTCGTGAGTCGTCTCCAAAGAGTCGTAGCGTTTTTCTGGATTTTGTGAAGGCTTGAAATTATTCGGCGACTGTTGGTTTGACGCCAATGAGCGTAGCTTGACGTCTCCTGACGGGGGCGCTGTCGTAGGTTGTCGCCAGGTTGTCGCCAGGTGACATAGGTTGTCACGGGTGCTGACTTCGGCGAATTCCAAGTGTGGACTTGATCTGATCACCCATCAGTGTAATGTGTCCATAAATGATGTTCGGGTTTCTATGTTTTTGCACTTGTATTCTGTTTAAAGTTTGAATTTTAAAGTTTGAAGTTTATTGACATTTATTGTAGTTTATTCACAATATTTTTGTATGCACTATTGTATGTTCTTATCAACATTTTTAAACTTTTTGTTTTGTATATCAATAAAGGAAATTCTGAAAGGACATTTTGACGGAAAATTGATGTATGAAGTTATTGTATTTTTTTCAGAGTAGTTTCTCATGGCATCACTTTCAAACAGTCATGATGCAGGATGATTGGAAACCCTACCATACACCCCCTTTTATAGGGAAACTGGGTGAAACGTGAATTGTCTTCAGTTGTCTTCAGTCTTCAGGGTCATAGCTTGCTGTAGCTGGACGTAGGTTGACTTTGGTTGTCGTAGGTTGTCTCCTCCGTGGTGGTGGGTTGTCCTAGGTGCGGTCGTAGGTGGGTGTTCTACTTGCGATGGTTGTCGGCAGCTTGCCGTTGCTTGACATCGACTAGGTGGTAGGTTGTTGGAGCTTGTCGTAGACATTGCCGTAGGGGGGGTCTAGTCGCCGGTTTTTCGGCGACTTGCTACGACTAAGACAGTCGCCGGCAGTCGTCTTAAAAAACGCCTAAGTGGAACAGGCCCCTTTACACTCCCTTCATGGGCAAGCTGAGCAGATGGTGAGCACTGAGTAATGGAGCATCAGTTAACATTGCTGTGCTTGCTGGACAGCTTCTGCTGACTTGATGCATTTGCCCACTGCCTGTGGGCACTGGCAGGTGGCAGGGAGGCCCCTTCACCATCCTGTATTAGGGAAAGACAGTCCAGATTGTGTTCGTTGCTCCCCCTCCGCATTCTCCACTGTGACAACCTCATCCCAGTCCTCCTCCCTACTCTTCCCAAACATCTACCTTTCAATACAAAGACCGGGATGAATTCCTGAAACAAACACAGCCCTCTCGTGTGCAGGAAGGAACTGCAGGTGCAGAAATCAGTTTAAACTGAAGATAGACAATAGACAATAGGTGCAGGAGGAGGCCATTCGGCCCTTCGAGCCAGCACCGCCATTCAATGTGATCATGGCTGATCATTCTCAATCAGTACCCCGTTCCTGCCTTCTCCCCATACCCCCTGACTCCGCTATCCTTAAGAGCTCTATCTAGATCTTTCTTGAATGCATTCAGAGAATTGGCCTCCACTGCCTTCTGAGGCAGAGAATTCCACAGATTCACAACTCTCTGACTGAAAAAGTTTTTCCTCATCTCAGTTCTAAATGGCCTACCCCTTATTCTTAAACTGTGGCCCCTTGTTCTGGACTCCCCCAACATTGGGAACATGTTTCCTGCCTCTAACGTGTCCAACCCCTTAATAATCTTATACGTTTCGATAAGATCTCCTCTCATCCTTCTAAATTCCAGTGTATTCCAGTGTGTTCCCAAAAAAAGTGTGTTCCCAAAAATTGGCACAAAAAGCTGGAGTAACTCGACGGGTCAGGCTGCATCTCTAGAGAAGAGATCTAGGTGACGTTACGAGTCGAGACCCTTCTTCAAACTGAGAATCAGGGGAAAGGGAAATGAAAGATATGGATGGTGATATGGAGAAGAATAGAACAAATGAATGATAGATATGGAAAAAAAGTACCAATGATCAGGGATAAGGTTGAGCCCACAATGTTCCATTGTTGGGTGTGGGCGAGGTGATAACAAGTTACGCAGACAATGAAACTCAATAGGATGACAGCGAAGTTAGTACGTTGACTAGGGTGGGGGAGGGACGGAGAGAGAGGGGACACAGGTGTTACTTGAAATTAGAGAAATCATTATTCATACGGTGTAGGAAGGAACTGCAGATGCTGGTTTAAACCGAAGATTGACAAAAAATGCTGGAGTAACTCAGTGGGGCAGGCAGCATCTCTGGAGAAAAGAAATGGGTGACGTTTCGAGTCGACCCGAAACTTCACCCATTGCCTCTTCCCAGAGATGCTGCCTGTCCCACTGAGTTCCTCCAGCATTTTGTGTGTACCTCATTATTCATACCACTGGGTTATAAGCTGCCCAAGCGAAATACAATACAATATATCTTTATTGTCATTGTACAGGGGTACAACGAGACTGGGAATGCACCTCCCATACGATGCAATAAATTAATTAGCTAGTCAGTATTAATTTAAACAACCCAATGAAACAAATTAGAACAGTTTTAAAACAGAATAAAGTGCAAGTAGATCTGTGCCGGTTCACTGTGCGATGTGACCATCCGGCTCAGCAGGACCGGTTCATAGCAGCTATGGCCCTGGGGATGAAGCTGTTCCTGAGTCTGGAGGTGCGGGCGTAGAAGGCCTTGTATCGTCTGCCCGATGGTAGAAGTTCGAACAGACTGTTGCAGGGGTGTGAAGAGTCTTTGTGGATGTTGGTGGCTTTTCTGAGGCATCGTGTGTTGTAGATGCCCTCCAAGGCTGGTAGCTGTGTTCCGATGGTCTTCTGAGGTCTATGGACTACCCGCTGAAGAGCTGAAGGTGCTGTTCCTCCAAATTGGGTTCGGCCTCGCTCTGACTGTGGAGGAGGCCTAAGACAGAAAGATCGGCATGGGAATGGGAGGGGGGAGTTAAAATGTTTGGCAAATCAGGAGGTCACTTAGCATTAGGTGGACAGAGCGACGGTGTTCAGCAAAACGATTGCCCAGTCTGCGTTTGGTCTCGCCGATATATAACAGTCCACACCTGGAACAGCGATTACAGTAGATGAGGTTGGAGGAGGTGCAAGCGAACCTCTGCCTCACCTGAAAGGACTGCCGGGGTCCCTGGACAGAGTCGAGGGAGGCGGTATAGGGATCCTCTCATTGCACTCCTCGCCGAAGCCAGCTTTTGCGTAACTGTTATTTGCCGACTTCACCAGCGGAAGGCAAAGCCCGCAGCAGAGAGAAGCTGTGCTGCTCATGGGACACAGGGCTTTTAAAGCTGACTTTTAGACTTTAGAGATATAGCGTGGAATCAGGCCCTTCAACCCACTGAGACTACACTGACCTGTGATCACCCCGTACACTAACACTATCCTAATGACACACTAGGGACAATTTTACTGAAGCCAATTAGCCTACAAACCTGTACATCTTTGGAGTTTGGGTGAAAACTGGAGCATTCGGAGAAAACCCACGTGGTCACGCGGAGAAGGTACAACCTCCGTACAGACTGCACCCGTAGTCGGGATCGAACCCGGGTCTCCAATGCCCCTGCTCGCTCTCTGACTGTCCCCCTCGCTCTCTGACTGTCCCCCTTGCTCTCCGACTCTCCCCCTCGCTCTCCGACGGCCCCCCTTGCTCTCTGACTCTCCCCCTCGCTCTCTGACTCTCCCCCTCGCTCTCCGACGGCCCCCCTTGCTCTCTGACTCTCCCCCTCGCTCTCTGACTGTCCCCCTCGCTCTCCGACGGCCCCCCTTGCTCTCTGACTGTCCCCCTTGCTCTCTGACTCTCCCCCTCGCTCTCCGACGGCCCCCCTCGCTCTCTGACTCTCCCCCTCGCTCTCCGACGGCCCCCCTTGCTCTCTGACTCTCCCCCTCGCTCTCCGACGGCCCCCCTCGCTCTCTGACTCTCCCCCTCGCTCTCTGACTGTCCCCCTCGCTCTCCGACGGCCCCCCTTGCTCTCTGACTCTCCCCCTCGCTCTCCGATGGCCCCCCTCACTCTCTGACTCTCCCCCTCGCTCTCTGACTCTCCCCCTCGCTCTCCGACGGCCCCCCTCGCTCTCTGACTGTCCCCCTCGCTCTCTGACTCTCCCCCTTGCTCTCCGACGGCCCCCATTGCTCTCTGACTCTCCCCCTCGCTCTCCGACGGCCCCCCTTGCTCTCTGACTCTCCCCCTCGCTCTCCGATGGCCCCCCTCACTCTCTGACTCTCCCCCTCGCTCTCTGACTCTCCCCCTCGCTCTCTGACTGTCCCCCTCGCTCTCCGACGGCCCCCCTTGCTCTCTGACTCTCCCCCTCGCTCTCCGACGGCCCCCCTCGCTCTCTGACTGTCCCCCTTGCTCTCCGACTCTCCCCCTCGCTCTCCGACGGCCCCCCTCGCTCTCTGCCTCTCCCCCTCGCTCTCCGACGGCCCCCTTTGCTCTCTGACTCTCCCCCTCGCTCTCCGACGGCCCCCCTCGCTCTCCGACTCTCCCCCTCGCTCTCCGACGGCCCCCCTTGCTCTCTGACTCTCCCCCTCGCTCTCTGACTCTCCCCCTCGCTCTCATAAGGCCCCCCTCGCTCTCCGACTCTCCCCCTCGCTCTCCGACGGCCCCCCTCACTCTCCGACTCTCCCCCTTTGCTCTCTGACTCTCCCCCTCGCTCTCTGACTCTCCCCCTCGCTCTCCGACTCTCCCCCTCGCTCTCCGACGGCCCCCCTCACTCTCCGACTCTCCCCCTTTGCTCTCTGACTCTCCCTCTCGCTCTCTGACTCTCCCCCTCGCTCTCTGACTCTCCCCCTCGCTCTCCGACGGCCCCCTTTGCTCTCTGACTGTCCCCCTTGCTCTCCGATGCCCCCCCTTGCTCTCCAACGAACTCCCTCGCCCCTCAGCGACCTTTTCTCGCTCTCAGCAGTTGCTCCTCCAGAGAACATGGATAGATGACGAATCAGATCGGGACCCTTCTTCAGACACAATCAGAAACGTCACCTAAGCATGGTCTCCAGAGATGTTGCCTGACCTGCTGAGTTGCTCCAGCACTTTGTATTCTTTTGTGTAAACCAGCATCTGCAGTTCCTTGCTTCTACTAAACTCTACTGTTGCTTACATGGGTAGACGACGTTTTGGAACAGGACCTGACACGTCACCTATTCATGTTCTTCTTGGGAAGTTCGGCATGTCCACTACAACTCTCACCAACTTCCACAGAAGGGCCAGTGAAAGCACTTTATCAGGATGGATGACAGCTTGGTTTCGGAACAGCTCCATTCAAGACCACAAGAAATTGCAGAGAATTGTGGATGCAGCCCAGACCATCATGTATGTAGGTTAATTGACTGGGTAAATGTAAAAATTGTCTCTAGTGGGTGTAGGATAGTGTTAATGTACGGGGATCACTGGGCGGCACGGACTTGGAGGGCCGAAAAGGCCTGTTTCCGGCTGTATATATATGATATGATATGATCACCTAAACCAACCTCCCTTCCATTGACTCCATTCACACCTCACGCTGCCTCGGCAAGGCCAGCAACACAATCAAGGACGAGTCGCACCCTGGCCACTCTCTCTTCTCCCCTCTCCCGTCGAGCAAAAGGTACAGAAGTGTGAAAACGCACACCTCCAGATTCAGGGACAGTTTCTTCCCAGCTGTTATCAGGCAACTGCATCCTCCTACCACAACCAGAGAGTAGTGCTGAACTGCTATCTACCTGATTGGTGACCCTTGGACTATCCTTGATCGGACTTTGCTGGCTTTATCTTGCACTAAACGTTATTCCCTTACCATGGATCTGTACACAGTAAATGGGTCCCGTATCAGGGAAAGGATGTGCTGGCCCTGGAGAGGGTCCAGAGGAGGTTTACAAGAATGATTCCCAGGAATTAGTAGGTTAACCTACGATGAGCGTTTGGTGTCACTGGCAGGGCCTGTACTCGCTGGAGTTTAGAAAAATATGGAGGGAGTGGGAATTGAAACATGTGGCCCTTCTTCAAAACCTTTCCCCTGATTCTCAGCCTCGACCCAAATTGTCACCTATTCTTTTTGTCCAGAGATGCCGTCCGACCTATTGAACTAGTCCAGCTTTTTGTGTCTATCTATATGCGTGTTTAATTTGGTTTATTATCACCTGTTTATTGTCACCTGATCCCTGGGATGCGGGACTTTCATATGAAGAAAGACTGGATAGACTGGGCTTGTACTCGCTGGAATTTAGAAGACTGAGGGGGGATCTTATTGAAACATATAAAATTCTTAAGGGGTTGGAGAGGCTAGATGCGGGAAGATTGTTCCCGATGTTGTGGAAGTCCAGAACCAGGGGTCACAGCTTAAGGATAAGTGGGAAGTCTTTTAGGACCGAGATGAGAAAACATTTCTTCACACAGAGAGTGGTGAGTCTGTGGAATTCTCTGCCACAGAAGGTAGTTGAGGCCAGTTCATTGGCTATATTTAAGAGGGAGTTAGATGTGGCCCTTGTGGCTAAAGGGATCAGGAGGTATGGAGAGAAGGCAGGTACAGGTTACTGAGCTGGACGATCAGCCATGATCATATTGAATGGTGGTGCAGGCTCGAAGGGCCGAATGGCCTACTCCTGCACCTATTTTCTATGTTTCTATGTTTCTATGTTTCAGTGAAAAGCTTTTTGTTGCGTGCTAACCAGTCAGCGGAAAAACAACGCTTGATTACAATCGAGGCGTTCGTGAAAAAGGGAACAATGTGAAAATGTGTGTGTGTTTGAACTCTTGCCACCAGATGTTGATGCACAGGTGAAGTTCCAGCTGAGTTAAGGCACCTGACGGCATCTGCGCAGGGAAGAGGGGAATATTCTCACAGCCGGCACTGGCTGGTGCAATTAGAAACAGCCAGCCGACGGAGTTAGATGGGAAAAAAAATGTCAAACGTATGTCAACAGAAGCCAGATTTAAAACAGTGGGGGTCACAAATCAGCGGGGGGGGGGGCACCAGGGAAATGAAATGAGAAGCAGATGGATGTTAAGACGGCGAACAGAGAGAGATTGGTGATGCAAATTATCACCGAAGCTCTTCATTGCACCCTAGCTCAGTCAGCTTACAGTCACAGTGCTGCACAGTTTCAACTAAAAACGTCCAATGGAATACCCAGCCCTCAATGCAGTTGATGAATTATTTATATTCTGAAACCGCACGTACAATAAAGTTGACTCGGACTCCGTTGCAAATGAGATTGGCTTTTGCTACCATGTGCTTTCATTAGAGATATCATTACCAGATATTTGTAAGAAGGAACTGCAGGTGCTGGTTTAAACCGAAGATAGACGCAGAAAGCTGGAGTAACTCAGCGGGACAGGCGGCATCTCTGGAGAGAAGGAATTTGGTGACGTTTCGGGTCGAGACCCTTCTCCAGACTGAAGAAGGGTCTCGACCCGGAACGTCGCCCATTCCTTCTCTCCAGAGATGCCGCCTGTCCCGCTGAGTTACTCCAGCTTTTTGTGTCTTTTTTCATTACCTGATAGACAATAGACAATAGGTGCAGGAGGAGGCCATTCGGCCCTTCGAGCCAGCCAATGTGATCATGGCTGATCATTCTCAATCCGTACCCCGTTCCTGCCTTCTCCCCATACCCCCTGACTCCGCTATCCTTAAGAGCTCTATCGAGCTCTCTCTTGAATGCTCAACTTGCACTTTACCCTGTCCAAAACTGTTACAACTGTTTCGTTTCGTTGGGTTGCTGCTGTCTAAATTACCTAAATTATTGCATCGTATGGGAGGCGCATTCCCAATCTCGTTGTACCCCTGGGTACAATGACAATAAAGATATATTGTATTGTATTGTTGTATTGTATTGCATTCAGAGGATTAGCAAATTTGCAGATGATACTAAGTTGGGGGGTAGTGTGAATTGTGAGGAAGATGCAATAAGGCTGCAGGGTGACTTGGACAGGTTGTGTGAGTGGGCGGATACATGGCAGATGCAGTTTAATGTAGATAAGTGTGAGGTTATTCACTTTGGAAGTAAGAATAGAAAGGCAGATTATTATCTGAATGGTGTCAAGTTAGGAGGAGGGGGAGTTCAACGAGATCTGGGTGTCCTAGTGCATCAGTCAATGAAAGGAAGCATGCAGGTACAGCAGGCAGTGAAGAAAGCCAATGGAATGTTGGCCTTCATAACAAGAGGAGTTGAGTATAGGAGCAAAGAGGTCCTTCTACAGTTGTACCGGGCCCTGGTGAGACCGCACCTGGAGTACTGTGTGCAGTTTTGGTCTCCAAATTTGAGGAAGGATATTCTTGCTATGGAGGGCGTGCAGCGTAGGTTCACTAGGTTAATTCCCGGAATGGCGGGACTGTCGTATGTTGAAAGGCTGGAGCGATTGGGCTTGTATACACTGGAATTTAGAAGGATGAGGGGGGATCTTATTGAAACATATAAGATAATTAGGGGATTGGACACATTAGAGGCAGATAACATGTTCCCAATGTTGGGGGAGTCCAGAACAAGGGGCCACAGTTTAAGAATAAGGGGTAGGCCATTTAGAACGGAGATGAGGAAGAACTTTTTCAGTCAGAGGGTGGTGAAGGTGTGGAATTCTCTGCCTCAGAAGGCAGTGGAGGCCAGTTCGTTGGATGCTTTCAAGAGAGAGCTGGATAGAGCTCTTAAGGATAGCGGAGTGAGGGGGTATGGGGAGAAGGCAGGAACGGGGTACTGATTGAGAGTGATCAGCCATGATCGCATTGAATGGCGATGCTGGCTCGAAGGGCTGAATGGCCTACTCCTGCACCTATTGTCTATTGTCTATTGTCTATTGATTGGCCTCCACTGCCAAGGGCCCTAGTGAGACCGCACCTGGAGTACTGTGTGCAGTTTTGGTCTCCAAATTTGAGGAAGGATATTCTTGCTATTGAGGGCGTGCAGCATAGGTTTACTAGGTTAATTCCCGGAATGGCGGGACTGTCATATGTTGAAAGACTGGAGCGACTAGGCTTGTATACGCGGGAATTTAGAAGGATGAGAGGAGATCTTATCGAAACGTATAAGATTATTAAGGGGTTGGACACGTTAGAGGCAGGAAACATGTTCCCAATGTTGGGGGAGTCCAGAACAAGGGGCCACAGTTTAAGAATAAGGAGTAGGCCATTTAGAACGGAGATGAGGAAAAACTTTTTCAGTCAGAGAGTTGTAAATCCCATTTGCTCGAGTTTGGCCCATATCCCTCATGAAACCTTTCCTATCCATGTACCTGTCTAAGTGTCTCTTAGATGTTGCTATAGTGCCTGCCTCAACCACCTCCTCAGGCAGCTCGTTCATATACCCACCACCCTTCTGAGCGAAAAAGTTTAGATTAGCAAAGTTTATTGTCACGTAAACAGTGAAAGCTTTTTTGTGCTATCCAGTCAGTGCAAAACTTAACATGATCACAATAAGGCATCCACTGTGTACTTTAACATACTGCTGGATAAAGGGTTTAACGTTTAGTGCAAGATAAAGTCTTGTACAGTTCGATTAAAGATAGCTCAATGGTCTCCAATGAGGTACATGGGAGGCCAGGGCCGCTATCTAGTTGGAATTGTGGACGCAGCCCAAACCATCACACAAGCCAACCTCCCTTCCATTGATTCCATTGATACCTCACGCTGCCTCGGCAAGGCCAGCGGCACAATCAAGGCCGAATCTCACTCCCTCGTCTCCCCTCTCCCATCAGGCAAGGTGTGAAAACCGCACACCTCCAGATTCAGGGACAGTTTCTTCCCAGCTGTCATCGGGCAACTGAATCATCGTACCACAACCAGAGAGCAGTGCTGAACTGCTATCTACCGCAATGGAGACTCTCGGATTACCTTCAATCCGACTTTACTGGACATTATCTTGCACTAAATGTTATTCCCTTTATCGTGTATCTGTACACTGTGGATGGCTTGATTGTAATCACGTATAGTCTTTCCGCTGACTGGTTAGCATGCAACATAAAGCTTTTCACTGTACCTCGGTATACATGTAAATAAACTGAACTAAACTGAACTTTGCTGGACATTATCGCACTAAATTTTATTCATTTTATCATGTATCATCTGTACACTGTGGATGGCTCGATTGTAACCATGCTGACTGCAACAAAAATGCTTTTCACTGTACCTCGGTACACATGATTAATAAATTAAAGTTAAAAAAATCCTGATCATCCAATCTACCTCATTGTGGCCTTTGGACTTTACAAAAATCTTCCCTTTCTATCAGTAAGAAAATAACTGCAGATGCTGGTACAAATTGAAGGTATTTATTCACAAAATGCTGGTGTAACTCAGCAGGTCAGGCAGCATCTCGGGAGAGAAGGAATGGGTGACGTTTCGGGTCGAGACCCTTCTTCAGACTGATGTCAGGGGGGCGGGACAAAGGAAGGATATAGGTGGAGACAGGGAGAACTGGGAAGGGGGAGGGGAAGAGAGGGACAGAGGAACTATCTAAAGTTGGAGAAGTCAATGTTCATACCGCTGGTCTTTCTCTTTCCCTTTCTCTTTACCTATAGCACCATATTCCGTGCCCTACTTATTTTCTCCTTCGTACTGACTGTGGTACTCATGAATAGTTTGATTAAACAATAGACAATAGGTGCAGGAGTAGGCCATTCGGCCCTTACTCAATGTGCTCAATGTGCAGTATGATCTGCCTAGTGGCGCAGCGGTAGAGTTGCTGCCTTACAGCGAATGCAGCGCCGGAGACTCAGGACGGCGCCGTCTGTACGGAGTTTGTACGTTCTCCCCGTGACCTGCGTGGGTTTTCTCCGAGATCTTCGGTTTCCTCCCACCCTCCAAAGACGTACAGGTATGTAGGTTAATTGACTGGGTAAATGTAAAAATTGTCCCTAGTGTGTGTAGGATAGTGTTAATGTGTGGGGATCGCTGGGCGGCGTGGACTCGGTGGGCCGAAGGGCCTGTTTCTGCGCTGTATCTCTAAAATCTAAAAAAAAAAATCTAGATAGCACACAAATCACTGTCTCTCCTTACATGTGATAATAAACCAGTGCGAATACCAATGCAAGTATTATTTGTGAAAAGCTGTTTCCTAATATAAGACCACATAACTAGGCTCTCTCTTCAGAAGGGCATTTTCAGCCGGAATGTTCCCTGCACTTGTAGGTTCATAAGAGATAGGAGCAGAATTAAGCCATTCGGCCCATCATGCCTATTCTGGCATTCCAATCATGGCTGAGCCATCTCTCCCTCCTAACCCCATTCTCTTGCCTTCTCCCCATAAACCTTGACACCCGTACTAATCAAGAATCTATCTATCTCTGTCTTAAAAATATCTATTGACTTGGCCTCCACAGCCTCCTGTGGCAAAGAATTCCACAGATACACTACCCTCTGACTAAAGAAATTCCTCCTTAAGGGATCATCCTTTGATAGACCTGAGGCTGTGACCTCTGGTCCTAGACTCTCCCACTAGTGGAAACCTACTCTCCACATCCACTCTATCCAGGCCTTTCACTATTCTGTACGTTTCAATGAGGTTCCTTCCTCATTCTTCCAAACTCCAGCGTGTACAGGCCCAGTGCCGTCAAACGCTAATCACGCGTTAACCCACCCATTCCTGGGATCGTTCTTGTCAGCCTCCACTGGACCCTCTCCAGCACATCCTCCCTCAGCTATGGTGCCCAAAATTGCTCACAATACTCCAAACGCTGCCAGACCAGCGCCTTACAGAGCCTCAGCTTGTGAGAGACATTGTGGTCACAGAGACTACATTTTACTCACACATAATTTGTGTTGCAGATAATGTGAGAGGCAATTACAGGCTTCACCACAGCATGAAATTGATGGTCCAATTGATGCATTTACATGCAGACAGTGAAATTATTATAAACGGTAGTTTACAAATGGAAATAAATGGATTATTGGCTCTGCTAAAATAACAGATGAAAGGATTAACTCTGCAATTTCCTATTTGCAGGATTTAATTTTGGGGCCATAGCATTAAGGGGATCGCTTCTTATGATTATATTTCTCCTATCTGTTCCTTGTGTGGTCACTAACCTCTCCTTCTGCAGTTGTACAGGGCCCTAGCGAGACCGCACCTGGAGTACTGTGTGCAGTTTTGGTCTCCAAATTTGAGGAAGGATATTCTTGCTATTGAGGGCGTGCAGCGTAGGTTTACTAGGATAATTCCCGGAATGGCGGGACTATCACATGTTGAAAGACTGGAGCGACTAGGCTTGTATACACTGGAATTTAGAAGGATGAGAGGAGATCTTATCGAAACGTATAAGATTATTAAGGAGTTGGACACGTTAGAGGAAGGAAACATGTTCCCAATGTTGGGGGAGTCCAGAACAAGGGGCCACAGTTTAAGAATAAGGGGTAGGCCATTTAGAACTGAGATGAGGAAAAACTTTTTCAGTCAGAGAGTTGTGAATCTGTGGAATTCTCTGCCTCGGAAGGCAGTGGAGGCCAATTTTCTGAATGCATTCAAGAGAGAGCTAGATAGAGCTCTTAACGATAGCGGAGTCAGGGGGTATGGGGAGAAGGCAGGAACGGGGTACTGATGAGAATGATCAGCCATGATCACATTGAATGGCGGTGCTAGCTCGAAGAGCCGAATGGCCTCCTCCTGCACCTATTGTCTATTGTCTATTGTCTAATGCTGAATTCACAGCCAGACCAGATGCCACCTGCCACTACTGGTTAAAGAGTCATACAGTGTGGAAACAGACTTGTCATGCCGACCAACATGTCCCATCTACACTCGTCCCATCTGCATGCGTTTGGCCCATGTGCCTCTAAACCTGTCCTATCCATGTACCTGTCTAAATGAATCTTAAACAATGCAATTGTCCCTGCCTCAACTACCTCCTCCGGCAGCTCGTTCCATACACCCACCACCCTTTGTGTGAAAATGTTACCCCTCAGATTCCTATTAAATCTTTTCCCCTTCCCCTTAAACCTATGTCCTCTGGTCCTCGATGCACCTACTCTGGGCAAGAGACTCTGTGCATCTACTCCTCTCATGATCTTATACTCATTTGGGCTGTCTCCCGTGTCTCTTTTCCAATTTTCTCCCCCTGCTACAATCAATAGACAATAGACAATAGACAATAGACAATAGACAATAGGTGCAGGAGGAGGCCATTCGGCCCTTTGAGCCAGCACCGCCATTCAATGTGATCATGGCTGATCATTCTCAATCAGTACCCCGTTCCTGCCTTCTCCCCATACCCCCTGATTCCGCTATCCTTAAGAGCTCTCTCTTGAATGCATTCGGAGAATTGGCCTCCACTGCCTTCTGAGGCAGAGAATTCCACAGATTTACAACTCTCTGACTGAAAAGGTTTTTCCTCATCTCCGTTCTAAATGGCCTACCCAATCATCTGAACACAGAAGGTAGAACATAGAAAAGTACAGCACAGGAACAGGCCCTTTGGCCTACAATGCTTGTGCCGAACTTGATGCCAGGTTACGCTGATCTCTTCCGCCTGTACATGATCCATATCCCTCTATCTGCTGCACGTCCACGTGCCCATCTAAAGCCTCTGATGCGCCACTATCATATTAGAAACATTCAATATGATCAAGGCTGACCATCCCGTTTCTGATTTTTTTTCATATCCCTTGATTCCGTTAGCCCTGAGCCCCAACGAGACCTGGGTGTCGTGGTGCACCAGTCATTGAAAGTAGGCATGCAGGTGCAGCAGGCAGTGAAGAAAGCGAATGTTGGCATTCATAGCGAGGGGATTTGAGTATAGGAGCAGGGAGGTTCTGCTGCAGTTGTACAGGGCATTGGTGAGACCACACCTGGAGTATTGTGTACAGTTTTGGTCTCCTAATCTGAGGAAAGACATTCTTGCCATAGAGGGAGTACAGAGAAGGTTCACCAGATTGATTCCTGGGATGGCAGGACTTTCATATGAAGAAAGACTGGATAGACTCGGCTTGTACTCGCTGGAATTTAGAAGATTGAGGGGGGATCTTATAGAAACTTACAATATTCTTAAGGGGTTGTACAGGTTAGATGCAGGAAGATTGTTCCCGATGTTGGGGAAGTCCAGAACAAGGGGTCACAGTTTAAGGATAAGGGGGAAGTCTTTTAGGACCGAGATGAGAACGTACAGGAAGGTCAATGTGGGAATGGGAAGTGGTGGGAGTTAAAATGGTTGGCAACCAGGCCAAACGTGGCCTCACCAGCACCTTGTCACCATAATTGACCCATAAATGTGGGTCTGGGAACATATGTCGGCCTAAGCGAGCAAGTGCGCCAGATTCCCTTTCCCGACGGACATCAGAATTTGTGGTCTGATAACATGGAGGCGCTTCGATGGTCGATGGTCTCATTATTGTCAAGTGTCGCAGGCAGAGTGAAATACATTTTTTGCGTGGAGATCCACAAGACTATCCCTGTACATAAGCACAGTCGCCCCAGTTGGTGCAATATGCACAGAGCAGCCCACCGAGTCCATATCAGATCAGTTCAGTTTATTGTCACGTGTGCCGAGGTACAGTCAAAAGCTTTTGTTGCGTGCTAACCAGTCAGCAGAAAGGCAATAAATGATTACAATCAATCCATTTACATTGTACAGATACATGATAAGGGAATAACGTTTAGTGCAAGGTAAAGCCAGAAAAGTCCGATCAAGGATGGTCCGAGGGTCTCCAAAGAGGTAGATAGACGTTCAGCACTGCTCTCTGGTTGTGGCAGGATGATTCATTTGCCTGATAACAGCTGGGAAGAAACTGTCCCTGAATCTGGAGGTGTGCGTTTTCACGCTTCTATACCTTTAGCCCGATGGGAGAGGGGAGAAGAGGGAGTGGCCAGGGTGTGACCCAATAGACAATAGGTGCAGGAGGAGGCCATTCAGCCCTTCGAGCCAGCACCACCATTCAATGTGATCATGGCTGATCATTCTCAATCAGTACCCTGTTCCTGCCTTCTCCCCATACCCCCTGACTCCGCTATCGTTAAGAGCTCTATCCAGCTCTCTTTTGAATGCATTCAGAGAATTGGCCTCCACTGCCTTCTGAGGCAGAGAATTCCACAGATTCACAACTCTCTGACTGAAAAAGTTTCTCCTCATCTCAGTTCTAAATGGCCTACCTCTTATTCTTAAACTGTGGCCCCTGGTTCTGGACTCCCCCAACATTGGGAACATGTTTCCTGCCTCTAACGTGTCCAACCCCTTAATAATCTTATACGTTTCGATAAGATCCCCTCTCATCCTTCTAAATTCCAGTGTATACAGTGTATACTCATCCTTGATTATGCAGTCAATGGAAGGGAAGTTGGTCTGTGTGATGGTCTGGGCTGCATCCACAACTTGCTGCAATTTCTTTCAGTGCGTATGCAAGAGGCGCTATTTTGGCACCATTTTGGCCACAAAGGCCCATGGCAGCAGTCTCCTCCTCCATTCCGGTCATCCCGCGAACCGCCGTCCCTCCATACCCGAAACATATAAAATTCTTGAGGGATTGGACAGGCTAGATCCAGGAAAAATGTTCCCGATGTTGGGGGAGTCCAGAACCAGGGGTTACGGTTAAAGAAAAAGGGGTGGGCCATTTAGGACTGAGACGATGAAAAACAATTCACCCACAGAGTTGTGAATCTGTGGGATTCTCTGCAACGGAAGGCAGTGGAGGCCAATTTACTGGATGTTTTCAAGGGAGAGTTAGATTTAGCTCTTAGGGCTGAAGGAATCAAGGGATATGGGGATAAAGCAGGAACGGGGTACTGATTTTGGATGATCAGCCATGATCATATTGATTTCAGATTTAGATTTAGAGATACAACGCGGTAACCGGCCCTTCGGCCCACCGGGTCAGCGCCGCCCAGCGATCCCCGCACATTAACACTATCCTACACACACTAGGGACAATTTTTACATTTACCCAGTCAATTAACCTACATACCTGTACGTCTTTGGAGTGTGGGAGGAAACCAAAGATCTCGGGGAAAACCCACGCAGGTCACGGTGAGAACGTACAAACTTTTCCCTCTCAATGCCATTCTCCTGTCTTCTCCCTGTAACCTTTGAAACCCGAACTAATCAAGAGCCTGTCAATCTCCGTTTTACAAACACCCTCTGACTTGGCCCCACACCCGCCTGTGGCAATAAATTCCATGGATTCACCACCTTCTGGCTAAAGAAGTTCCTCCTCATCTCCATTCTACAGGAATGTCCCTTCCAATCGATCGATGAATCACTGGTTCTTCGTTGACACTGAGTGTTAGAAATCTCGATCCAACCCACACAGTGAGGAAACCGAAGATCTCGGAGAAAACCCACGCTGGTCACGGGGAGAACGTACAAACTCCGTACAGACGGCGCCCATAGTCAGGATCGAACCTGAGTCTCCGGCGCTGCATTCACTGTAAGGCAGCAACTCTACCGCTGTGCCGCCGTGCCGCCCATTGAATGGCGGTGCTGGCTCGAAGGGCCGAATGCCCTCCTTCTGCACCTATTTTCTATGTTTCCATGCTTGGCACTCTTCTGCCTTTGTTCCCCGCTGCGGGGGGGTGGGGGTTTGGTGCCTCCCACGGCCCTCCCCCCGACCCCCCCCCACGGTTCCTCTCTCCGGCATCCGCTGCCATTGCTGTCTCCCTCCACCCCCTCTCCGATTCCCAGACCCTGGTGTTTATTTGGTGCGAGCGCCACAAATATAAAAAATACCGGGCCTTAGTTTAGTTTAGAGATGCGTCGTGGAAACAGGCACGTCGGCCCACCGGGTCCGCACCGACTAGCGACCACCCCCTACATACATACCTAGCACTATCCTACACACACTGGGGACGGTTTCATATGTCACCCGAGCTAATCAACCTACAAACCTGCACGTCCTTTGGAGTGTGGGAAGAAACCCGGAGCACCCGGAGAAAACCCACGCAGTCCCAGGGAGAACGTACAAAACCCCATCGTCAGGATCGGGCCTGTGTCTCTGGCGCCGTAAAACGGCAACTCCACCGCTGGGCCACCGTGCGTCGGTAATGTGAGGGTACGTGGAATTCTCTGCCTCAGAGGGCAGTGGAGGCCAATTCTCTGAATGCATTCAAGTGAGAGCTAGATAGAGCTCTTAAGGATAGCGGAGTCAGGGGGTATGGGGAGAAGGCAGGAACGGGGTACTGATTGAGAATGATCAGCCATGATCACAATGAATGGCGGTGCTGGCTCGAAGGGTCGAATGGCCTCCTCCTGCACCTATTGTCTATTGTCTATTGTCTAACAACATAGCGATATCGGCAACTATACCGGAATTTCTTACTGACTTTATGACAGATGTGCAAAAGATGCTTCGGCATTATTTCGCTTCCAAAGTGTACAGTATCTTCGCTCTTCCGAAGCAGAATTTAAGGCCGACTGAAAACGCTTCATAAAGCTGGAGAATCCGCTCTGCATTGCAGATTTTGATTCCCTCAGGTGGAACTGCCAGCTTTATGTATCACTGAACCACCGGGCGATGGGACATGATTTTCTGCTGCTCCATTCACGAGGGAAATGCAGAATGCTTCTCATTCCAACTTGCAGACCAATTTGTTGCTTTACTAAGGAGTTGGTGCTAATTCAGAATATTTTACAGTGTTTGGGTTAGGAAGTAGGTGTAGAGATTTCTCAGGGACATCACGGTTTGCCAAAGGGTCCTTGCCTCTCTTCTCCTGAGCTGAGTATGTGGTGTGTGTGCTCTGAAGATAGACACAAAATAGACAATAGACAATAGGTGCAGGAGGAGGCCATTCGGCCCTTCGAGCCAGCACCGCCATTCAATGTGATCATGGCTGATCATTCTCAATCAGTACCCCGTTCCTGCCTTCTCCCCATACCCCCTGACTCCGCTATCCTGAAGAGCTCTATCTAGCTCTCTCTTGAATGCATTCAGAGAATTGGCCTCCACTGCCTTCTGAGGCAGAGAATTCCACAGATTCACAACTCTCTGACTGAAAAAGTTTTTCCTCATCTCAGTTCTAAATGGCCTTCCCCTTATTCTTAAACTGTGGCCCCTTGTTCTGGACTCCCCCAACATTGGGAACATGTTTCCTGCCTCTAACGTGTCCAACCCCTTAATAATCTTATACGTTTCGATAAGATCTCCTCTCATCCTTCTAAATTCCAGTGTATACAAGCCTGGTCGATCCAGTCTTTCAACATACGACAGTCCCGCCATTCCGGGAATTAACCTAGTAAACCCACGCTGCACGCCCTCAATAGCAAGAATATCCTTCCTCAAATTTGGAGACCAAAAGGTGCGGTCTCACTAGGGCCCTGTACAACTGCAGAAGGATCTCTTTGCTCCTATACTCAACTCCTCTTCAATGCAGGAGTACCTCAGCAGGACAGGCAGATCACTGGAGAGGAGGAATGGGTGACGTTTTGGGTCGAGACCCTTCTTCAGAATCACCCATTCCTTCTGTCCCGCTGAGGTACTCCTGCATTTTGTGTCTATCTTCGAATCATACACACTGCATACTCAGCTCTCGAGAAGAGACAGATGATCCTTCAGTGTAAATCAGCATCTGCAGTTCCTTCCTACGCAGATGTTCCAGATGTCAACTTCTCTACATCGTCGAGGACAAACGCAGGCTCGGCGATCGTTTCGCTCAACATCTTCGCTTAGTCCGCCTTAACCAACCTGATCTCCCGGTGGCTGAGCACTTCAACTCCCCCTCCCACTCCCAGTCTGACCTTTCTGTCATGGGCCTCCTCCAGTGTCATAGTGAGGCCCACCGCAAATTTGAGGAACAGCACCTCATATTTCGCTCGGGCAGCTTGCAGCCCAGCGGTATGAACATTGACTTCTCTAACTTTAGATAGTTCCTCTGTCCCTCTCTTCCCCTCCCCTTCCCAGTTCTCCCACTGTCTTCCTGTCTCCACCTATATCCTTTCTTTGTCCCGCCCCCCCCCGACATCAGTCTGAAGAAGGGTCTCGACCCGAAACGTCGCCCATTCCTTCTCTCCAGAGATGCTGCCTGACCCGCTGAGATACTCCAGCATTTTGGGATACCTTCCTACACATGTCGTGTGTGCTGTTGGCTAGTAAGGTCATTCCTACTTTAAAATCGGTGGGTGGCCTCAACCATAAGAGACAGTGTCACATTGGATATGACTTGTAACAACATTGTGCCATGCTTACTGTTATATGGTCATTATGTCAGAAGTGATTGGGGCAGAATTAGGCCATTCGGCCCATCAAGTCTACGCCATTCAATCATGGCTGATCTATCTCTCCCTCCTAACCCCATTCTCTGGCCTTTTCCCCATAACCCCTGACACCTGTCGTAATCAAGAATCTATCCATCTCTGCCTTAAAAATATCCACTGACTTGGCCTCCACAGCATTCTGTTGCATTGAATTCCACAGATTCACCACCCTCTGACTAAAGACATTCCTCCTAAAGGAACGTCCTTTTATTCTGAGGCTGTGACCTCTGGTCTCTCCCACTAGTGGAAGACTAGACTCTCCCACTAATGGAAACATAATAAGAATCTTGACAATCTGAAGAAGGGTCCCGATCCGAAATGTCGCCCACCAATTCCCTCCACAGATGTTGCCCGGCCCGGTAGGATCCTCCAATCCTTTGCATTTTGCTCAGGACTCCAGCATCTCCTTGTAGTAGAGTCAAACAGTGTGGAAAACCCTTCAGCCAACTTGCCCACACCGACCAACATGTCCCATCTACACTAGTTCCACATGCCTGCGTTTCGCCCATATCCCTCTAAACCTGTCCTATCCATGTACCTGTCTAATTACTTCTTAAATGTTGCGATAGTCCCTGCCTCAACTACCTCCTCTGGCAACTTGTTCCATACGCCCACCACCCTTTGCGTGAAAAAGTTACCCCTCGGATTTCTATAAAATCTTTTGCCCTTCACCTTAAACCTATGTCCTCTGGTTCTCGATTCCCTCAACTATTTCCTCTGGTACCCGATCTATTCCTCTCATGATTGTATAAACCTCTCTATGTTTCTAAAGAAAGTCGAAGACTAAATTCCATGTACGAAGCAAAACAAAAAGTGCTGGAGGAATTTAGCAGGCCAGGCAGCATGTAGAACACAGAGCATTGAACGGTATAACATAAGAACGGGCCCTTCAGTCCTCTATTCTCTGCATATCCATATGCCTTTTTAAATGCCACTAATGTATCTGCTGCAACCAACATGTGCAACAGTAGGACAGTTGCTGCCTTACAGCACCAGAGATGGTTCGATCCTGACTATAGAAACATAGAAACATAGAAAATAGGTACAGGAGTAGGCCATTCAGCCCTTCGAGCCTATTCAATATGATCATGGCTGATCATCCAAAATCAGTATTGGGGCTGCAACTGTTTACCATATATATGAATGATTTGGATGAATAAATTAGAAGTAACACTAGCAAGTTTGCGGATGACACAAAGCTGGGTGGCAGTGTGAACTGCGAAGAGGATGTTAGGAGGTTTCAGGGTGACCTGGACAGGTTGAGTGAGTGGGCAGATGCGTGGCAGATGAAGTATAATACAGATAAATGTGAGGTTATCCACTTTAGCGGCAAAAACAAAGAGACAGATTATTATCTCAATGGTGTTAGGTTAGGTAAGGGGGAAGTGCAGCGAGACATGGGTGTACACCAATCACTGAAAGTTGGCGTGCAGGTACAGCAGGCAGCGAAGAAAGCTAATGGAATGTTGGCCTTCATAATGAGAGGATTTCAGTATAGGAGTAAAGAGGTTCTTCTGCAGTTGTATAGGGCCCTGGTAAGACCACATCTGGAGTATTGTGTACAGTTTTAGTCTCCTAATTTGAGAAAGGACATCCTTGTAATTGAGGTATTGCAGCGTAGATCACGAGATTGATCCCTGGGATGGTAGGACTGTCATATGAGGAAAGATTGAAAAGAGTAGGCTTGTATTCACTGGAGTTTAGAAGGATGAGAGGGGATCTTATGTAGACATATAAAATTATAAAAGGACTGGACAAGCTAGATGCAGGAAAAATGTTCCCAATGTTGGGAGAGTCCAGAACCAGCGGCCTCAATCTTAGAATAAAGGGGAGGCCGTTTAAAACTGAGGTGAGAAGGAACTTTTTCACCCAGATTTGTGAATTTGTGGAATTCTCTGCCACAGAGGGCAGTGGAGGCCAATTCACTGGATGAATTTAAGAGAGAGTTAGATAGAGCTCTGGGGGCTAGTGGAATCAAGGGGTATGGGGAGAAGTTGGGCACAGGTTACTGATTGTGGATGATCAGCCATGATCACAATGAATGGCGGTGCTGGCTCAAAGGGCCGCATAGCCTCCTCCTGCACCTATTTTCTATGTTTCTAGTACCCCGTTCCTGCTTTCTCCCCATATCCCTTGATTCCGTTGGCCCTAAGAGCTATATCAAACTCTCTTTTGAATACATCCAGTGAATTAATCTATGGGTGCTGTCTGTACGAAGTTTGTAAGTATTCGCCACAACCTGCATGGGTTTTTTTTCCAGGATCTCCAGTTTCCTCCCACACTCCAAAGATGTAGAGGTTTGTAGGCTAATTGGCTTGGTTAAATTGCAAATTGCAAATTTGCCCAAGTATGTGTAGGATAGTGTAAGCGTGCGGGGATCGCTGGTCGGCGCGGATTCGGTGAGCGGAAAGGCCTGTTTCCGCGCTGTATCTCCAAACTAAACTAAACTAAACTAAACTAATTTAAAGTAAGACAGTGCGTTCTTGGCTTGGCTGACAGTGGAAGAATGATGAGTGAATAATACTGAAGTGTACTTTCGTTCGGTACTTGTACCGAATGACAATAAAGTTCTATACTAAAATGATATAATTCTGAACCTTGTATCCAGCTTTCAGTGTCAATAATCTGCATCATGGGTTTATACTGCATTGGCTGAGACATTTACATTTGAATAATTGAACAAATCTGGAGAAAGAGCCATTGGCAGTGACCATCAAATGGCTATCTTGCTGTGGAAATCCAACTTGTTCACTCGGATCAGTCAGAGTCAGCAGCCACAGTATTGGCTACAGATAGACACAAAAAGCTGGAGTAACTCAGCGGGACAGGCAGCATCCCTGGAGAGAAGGAACGGGTGACATTTTGGGTCGAGACCCTTCTTTTTGTGTCTATCTTCGGTTTAAACCAGCATTTGCAGTTCCTTCTTACACATATTGAGTATTGACGTTGGGAGGTCACGTTACAGTTATTGGTGAGGCCGCATTGAGAGTATTGAGTTCAATTCAGGGCGCCATGTTATAGGAAAGATGTTGTCAAGCTGGAAAAGGGTGCAGAGAAGATTTACGAGGATGTTGCCAGGATTCAAGGGACTGAGCTATAGGGAGAGGTTTGAGCAAACTAGGACTCTATTCTTTGGAGTGCAGGAGGATGAGGTGTGATCTTATAGAGGCATACAGAATCATGAGAGGAATTGGTCGGTTAGGCGCAGAGTCTCTTGCCCAGAGTATGGGAAATCGACATTTAAGTTGAAATCGAGGTTTAAGCTGAGAGGGGAAAGATTTAATAGGAACCTGAGAGGTAATTTGTTCCCACAATGGGTGATGGGTGGATGGATCGAGCTGCCAGAGGAGGTAGATGAGGCAGGGACAATTACAACGTTTGGATCGGACAGATTTGGAGGGATATGGGCCAAAAGCCGATAGGTGGGTCCAGTGTAGATGGGACATTTTGGTCGATTTGGGCTATTTCCACGCTGAATGATTCTACGACTCTATGACCTGAAGTATCTTTCTGTGATACTGGTCTGGCATACAAGTGGCTGAAGGTGCACAGCAATGCAGTTGACACTCAGTTGAATCCTCGAAATTACCCAGCTAATCATTCAGCTCAGAATTTAATGAGCAATTAGAGAAAAACAATAAATGCTGGTCTTCCAACTGACACCACAATTCAGTGAATTAATAAGTGAAATGTACTCTGTGGAACAAGGGTTGTCTGAAACAGTTCAAGGATGCTAATCTTGTTCAGTTCTGATTCAAAATGCAAATTTGACACAATTTCAATTATTTCTACCCAAAACTAAATAACCAATTACTCATGGAGTCACAGAGTCATGGAAACAGGGCCTTCAGCCCAACACATCCATTGCCGACCAAGATGTCACATCGAACTTAGTTCCATTTGCCTGCATTTGACCCAAATGCCCAAGGGTGGCATGGTGGTAGCGCAGCGGTAGAGCTACTGCCTTACAGCACAGATACCTGGGTTCGATCCTGACTACGGGTGTTGTTTGTACGGAGTTTGTACGTTCTCCCCGTGACCTGCATATTTTTTCTCCGAGATCTTCGGTTTCCTCCCACACTCCACAGACGTACAGATTTTCAGGTTAATTGGCTTAGTGTAAATGTTTAAAAAAATTGTCCCTAGTGTGTGTAGGATAGAGTTAATGTGCGGGGATCGCTGGTCGGTGCGGACTCGGTGGGCCAAAGGGCCTGTTTCCACACTGTAATTCTAAACTAAACTAAACTAAACTAAACTGAACTGAACTGAACTGAACTGAACTGAACTAAACTAAACTAAACTATTCCTATCCATGTACCTGTCCAAATGTCTTTTAAATGCTGTTAACGTACATTGGGCAGGTACTATCACAACATTTAAGAAATATTTAGACAGGTTCATGGATAGGACAGGTTTAGTGGGCCAAACGCAGGCAGGTGGGACTAGTGTAGATGAGACATGTTGGTTGGTGTGGGCGAGTTTTTCCAGGTTGTATGACTCTATGATTCCATGACTATGAGAACGTGCAACCTTCAAACAGATGGCACCCGTGGTCAGGATCGAGCCCGGGTGTCTGGTGTTGTCAACCAGTCTCAATAGACAATAGACAAGAGGTGCAGGAGGAGGCCATTTGGCCCTTCGAGCCAGCACCGCCATTCAATGTGATCATGGCTGATCATTCTCAATCAGTACCCCGTTCCTGCCTTCTCCCCATACCCCCTGACTCCGCTATCCTTAATAGCTCTATCCAGCTCTCTCTTGCAACTGGTCCGAGACTCCTTAACCAGGGGGAATATCCTTCCTGCATCTTACCTGTCAAACTCTTTCAGATTCTGCAAGTTTAAACAATAGCACCGTTTAAGAAGCATTTAAACATTTATATTGGAAGAGACGGATATGGGCGGTGGGATTAGTTAGCTTGGCATTACGGTTGGCACGGCCTGTTCTTGTACAAATAAATACTGTTCTATGTTCTGCATTCTGTGCACTAAGTGTCTGTACTTCCAGCAACTTTCTCTGCATATTCCTTTCATTAAAAACTGTCTTTAAATTCTCCTGTCAGCCATGCATGAATCACTTTACCTTTTGGGCTTTTGTGTCTTGAAGGAAGATGGGGCTTTTTTCCAAGTTAAGCATTTTAGAAATATTAACCATTGACTGTCTGTCATCAGACTTTCAATGCATTGTCCCGGTCATCCACAGCCCATTCTTGTGTTTAGATTGAGTATCACAGCTATTATTTGGTGGCATCCACCATTTTCTATTTTAAATTTGTCCCAAACTGATTCTAATTCTACATCTCCTGAGTCAGCTCGGTGGCACAGCGGTAGAGTTGCTGCTTTACAGCCTTACAGTGCCAGAGACCCAGGTTCCATCCTGACTACGGGTGCTGTCTGTACGGAGTTTGTACCTTCTCCTCATTAACTGCGTGGGTTTTCTCCGGATGCTCCGGTTTCCTCCCACGCTCCAAAGATGTACAGGTTTGTTGGTTAATTGGCTTTGATAAAAATTGTAAATTGTCCCACGTGTGTGTAGGATAGTATCACTGGCCGGTGCAGACTCGGTGGGCCAAAGGGCCTGTTTCCACGCTATATCTCCCAACGAGATCATGTTGCAGTTGTGAGAGATGTTGGTGAGGCCTCATTTAGAGTATTGTGCTCAGTTCTGAGCACCATGTTATTAGGAAAGAGGGTGTCAAGCTGGAAAAGGGTACAGAGAAGATTTACGAGGATGTTGCCAGGACTAGAGGGTATGAGCTATAGGGAGAGGTTGAGTAGGCTGGGACACTATTCCCTGGAGCGCAGGAGGATGAAGGGTAATCTTATGGAGGTGTATAAAATCATGAAAAGAATAGATCGAATAGATGCACAAGAGTCTCTTGCCCGGAGTAGGTGAATCAAGGACCAGAGGACATAGGTTTAAGGTGAAGGGGAAAAGATTTAATAGGAATCTGAGTGGTAACCTTTTCCATACAAAGGGTGGTGGGTGAATGGAACAAGCTGCCGGAGGAGGTAGTTGAGGCTGGGACTATTTGAAGAAGCAGTTAGACAGGTTTGGAGGGATATGGACCAAATGCAGGCAGGTGGGACTAGCGTAGCTGGGACATGTTGGCCGGTGTGGGCAAGTTGGGATGGAGGGCATGTTTCCATGTTGTCTCGCTATGATTCTATGACGCTAACTAAAACTAAAACTAATCTTGATCTTTGAAGCCAAGGCAAGATCATTTCTCACCACTGTACCGATCTCCTCTCTCATTGATGAGGATGTACCAGTCCTTGTTCCCTCTTTGCCCATCCTTCTCAAATATTGAATCTCCTGAGAAGCTTTGGCTATCATATTTCTGCTTCTGAAGAAGGGTTCCGACCCGAAATGTCACTTGTTCCTTTTCTCCAAAGATGCTGCCTGACCTGTTGAGTTGCTCGAGCGCGATGTGTCTACCTTTGGTATAAACCAGCATCTGCAGTTCCTTCTTACACAATGGGATGGCTCGGTGGCACAGCGGTAGAGTTGCTGCCTTACAGCGCCAGTGACCCGGGTTCCATCCTGACTACGGGTGCTCGTTGAACGGCGTTTGTACGTTCTCCCCGTGACCCGCGTGGGTTGTTTACTGAGATCTTCGGTTTCCTCCCACACTCCAAAGAAGTGAAGGCCTGTAGGTTAATTGGCTTCGTATAAATGTAAAATTGTTCCTAGTGTGTGTGTGTGTGTGGGATAGCGGTAATGTGTAGGGATCGTTGGTCAGTGCGGACTCGGTGGACCGAAGGGCCTGTTCCCGAGCTGTATCTCCAAACTAAATTATAACAATCATATTTCTGCAATGGTTATAACATCAGCGGCCAAACACAGGTACGTGGGACTAATGTAGATGAAGCATGTTGGACTGAAGGGCCTGTTTCCACACTGTATGACTCTATAACTTTATGACTATCATATCGAATGGCAGGTAGACAGAAAAAGCTGGAGTAACTCAGCGGGTCAGGCAGCATCTCGGGAGAGAAGGAATAGGTGACGTTTCGGGTCGAGACCCTTCCTCAGTCAGAAGAAGGGCCTCGACCCAAAACGTCACCCATTCCTTCTCTCCCGAGATGCTGCCTGACCCGCTGAGTTACTCCAGCATTTTGTGTCCACCTTCGATTTTAACAAGCATCTGCCCATTTTGCCCTACATATTGAATGGCAGAGCAGGCTCAAATGGCCAAAATTCTTTTACTGCTATTTTTATATATTTCCTAATTTCGTTTTTTTGTTATTATGTGCATTGAGATACAGTGAAAAACACATTTGACAAAGTCTACCGCATCTAAGCCCCAGCAGTCCAGATCTATATTGGGAAAGTTAAAATCCCTTACAACGACAACCTTACGTGAAGAGGATGTTTCTACGAGTGGGAAAGTCTTGGACCACAGGTCATAGCTTCAGAATTGAAGGACGTTATTTAGGAAGCTGAGGGAAGTTGAGTATAGGAGCAAAGAGGTCCTTCTGCAGTTGTGCAGGGCCCTAGTGAGGCCGCACCTATCATATCATATACATACAGCCGGAAACAGGCCTTTTCGGCCCTCCAAGTCCGTGCCGCCCAGTGATCCCCATACATTAACACTATCCTACACCCCACTAGGGACAATTTTTACATTTACCCAGCCAAGTAACCTACATACCTGTACGTCTTTGGAGTGTGGGAGGAAACCGAAGATCTCGGAGTAAACCCACGCAGGTCACGGGGAGAACGTACAAACTCCTTACAGTGCAGCACCCGTAGTCAGGATCGAACCTGAGTCTCCGGCGCTGCATTCGCTGTAAAGCAGCAACTCTACCGCTGCGCTACCGTGCCGCCCTAAGTACTATGTGCAGTTTTGGTCTCCAAATTTGAGGAAGGATATTCTTGCTATTGAGGGCGTGCAGCGTAGGTTTACTAGGTTAATTCCCGGAATGGCGGGACTGTCATATGTTGAAAGACTGGAGCGACTAGGCTTATATACACTGGAATTTAGAAGGATGAGAGGGGATCTTATCGAAACGTATAAGATTATTAAGGGGTTGGACACGTTAGAGGCAGGAAACATGTTCCCAATGTTGGGGGAGTCCAGAACCAGGGGCCACAGTTTAAGAATAAGGGGTAAGCCATTTAGAACCGAGATGAGGAAAAACTTTTTCAGTCAGAGAGTTGTGAATCTGTGGAATTCTCTGCCTCAGAGGGCAGTGGAGGCCAATTCTCTCAATGCATTCAAGAGAGAGCTAGATGGAGCTCTTAAGGATTGCGGAGTCAGAGGGTATGGGGAGAAGGCAGGAACGGGGTACTGATTGAGAATGATCAGCAATGATCACATTGAATGGTGGTGCTGGCTCAAAGGGCCGAATGGCCTACTCCTGCACCTATTGTCTATTGTCTATTATCTCGGAGAAAACCCACGCAGGTCACGGGGAGAGCGTACAAACTCCATACAAGTAGCACCCGTAGTCAGGATCGAACCCGGGTCTTCTGTGCTGCAAGCGCTGTAAGGCAGCAACTCTACTGCTGCACCAACGTACCAGTGAATGTATTCAAAATGAATGATAAACCAATACAACATAGAGAGAGTGCATCAGTTTGCTGTTTGGAGAAAGGTCGCACACGAGAGGCTTTCCTTCCCCCCCCCCACTCCCCCTGACTCCGCTATCCTTAAGAGCTCTATCTAACTCTCTCTTGAATGCATTCAGAGAATTGGCCTCCACTGCCTTCTGAGGCAGAGAATTGCACAGATTTACAACTCACTGACTGAAAAAGATTTTCCTCGTCTCTGTTCTAAATGGCCTACCCCTTATTCTTAAACTGTGGCCCCTGGTTCTGGACTCCCCCAACATTGGGAACATGTTTCCTGCCTCTAACGTGTCCAACCCCTTAATAATCTTATATATTTCGATAAGATCCCCTCACATCCTTCTAAATTCCAGTGTATACACTGGTCATGGACCAGGTCATAAGTCATAAGTCATAAGTGAGAGGAGCAGAATTAGGCCATTCGGCCCATCAAGTCTACTCCGCCATTCAATTGTGGCTGATCTATCTCTCCTTCCTAACCCCATTCTCCTGCCTTCTCCCCATAACCCCTGACACCTGTACTAATCAAGGTGATTGGCAAAGAACAAAAGGTGACATAAGGAACACCTTCTTAACTCAGTAAATGCTTTGCAGCTTTAGTTTAGTTTAGTTTAGTTTAGAGATACAGTGCGGAACAGGCCCTTTGGCCCACCGAGTCCGCACCGACCACGAACCCCACACACTAGCACTATCCAACACACACCAGGGGCAATGTACAATCTTTACCGAAGCCAATCAACCTACAAACCTGCACCTGTCTTTGGAGTGTGGGAGGAAACCGGAACACCCAGGGGAAAACCCACATGTTCATGGGAAGAACGTTCAAACTGTACAGACAGCATAGGAGTTGAGTATAGCAGCAAAGATGTCCTTCTGCAGCTGTACAGGGCCCTAGTGAGACCGCACCTGGAGTACTGTGTGCAGTTTTGGTCTCCAAATTTGAGGAAGGATATTCTTGCTATTGAGGGCGTGCAGCGTAGGTTTACTAGGTTAATTCCCGGAATGGCGGGAGTGTCATATGTTGAAAGACTGGAGCGGCTAGGCTTGTATACACTGGAATTTAGAAGGATGAGAGGGGATCTTATCGAAACGTATAAGATTATTAAGGGGATGGACACGTTAGAGGCAGGAAACATTTTTCCAATGTTGGGGGAGTCCAGAACAAGGGGCCACAGTTTAAGAATAAGGGGTAGGCCATTTAGAACGGAGATGAGGAAAAACCTTTTTCAGTCAGAGAGTTGTGAATCTGTGGAATTCTCTGCCTCAGAAGGCAGTGGAGGCCAATTCTCTGAATGCATTCAAGAGAGAGCTAGATAGAGCTCTTAAGGATAGCGGGGACAGGGGTTATGGGGAGAAGGCAGGAACGGGGTACTGATTGAGAATGATCAGCCATGATCACATTGAATGGCGGTGCTGGCTCGAAGTGCCGAATGGCCTCCTCCTGCACCTATTGTCTACTGTCTATTGTCTATTGTCACCCGTAGTCAGGATTGAACCCGGGTCTCTGGCGCTGTAAGGCAGCAACTCTACCGCCGTGCCACCGTGCCGCTGGACTACATGACCTAACATGGTGTAACCATGGCTCCCTGGAATGAATTGAAACTGCATTTGAAGTACAAAGCGGGCGTCTGGTGTCATTGATCTTGCAGGGAACCAGGCTGTTGCTGAATAGCTGCCTCTTACATGGCTGTCATTCTAAGATTCATTGCAAGGTTGTTATTTGTTGCTCCTCGCTATGTTGTGTCTCCTAACAACCATAACTGGATGGTGCTAGGTGCATTGCTTAAAAGGACTGCTCTCATTTAGTTCATCAGTTCATACGTTCTCGGAGCAGTATTAGGCCATTCGGCCCATCAAGTCCTACTCCGCCATTCAATCATGGCTGATCTATCTTTCCCTCTCAATCCCATTCTCCTGCCTTCTCCCAATAACATCTAACACCCTTACACTGGAATTTAGAAGGATGAGAGGAGATCTTATCGAAACATATAAGATTATTAAGGGGTTGGACACATTAGAGGCAGGAAACATGTTCCCAATGTTGGGGGAGTCAATAACCACGGGCCACAGTTTAAGAATAAGGGGTAGGCCATTTAGAACGGAGATGAGGAAAAACTTTTTCAGTCAGAGAGTTGTGAATCTGTGGAATTCTCTGCCTCAGAAGGCAGTGGAGGCCAATTCTCTGAATGCATTCAAGAGAGAGAGAGCTAGATAGAGCTCTTAAGGATAGTGGAGTCAGGGGGTATGGGGAGAAGGCAGGAACGGGGTACTGATTGAGAATGATCAGCCATGATCACATTGAATGGCGGTGCTGCCTCGAAGGGCCGAATGGCCTCCTCCTGCACCTATTGTCTATTGTCTATTGTCCTACACACACTTTTTACATTTACTCCAAGCCAATTTACCTACATATCTGTACGTCTTTGGAGTGTGGGAGCAAACCGAAGATCTCGGAGAAAACCCACGCGGTCACGGGGAGAACGTACAAACTCCGGCGCTGCATTCGCTGTAAGGCAGCAACTCTACCGCTGCGCCACCGCCAATAAGTAAAATTTTTTTGTAAAATTAGTCGACTGCTGTGATCCGGGCTCTCTTCCCCAAAACAGATTATTTTATAACTTGGGAGCAAAGAAGCGGATAAACTTGTGATGAAAGAAATGCAGTTTACAAGACGAAAAAACCGTGACAGCAATGTTTGCATCTCAAGGGGATGCCTAAGAAGAATTACTGGGAAGAAGTTGCTGAGTGGCTTTGCACACTGCATCATCTGTTTTACCATTTCCTTTTGAGCATCAATAATAAATAAACATGTTGTTTGCATTTTCAAGTAAAATGTGCATCATTGTCAAAAGCACAGAAACGTCGTCAACAGGATGGAACAATTTTAGCTGTCAGAAACATATCTGGTGCTAAAGAAATACTGGAGGCAATGGCAATGATAGCTACAGTGGAGTCCCACTGTTAGTTGTTAATTGTCCCACTGTTAGTTGTTAATAGTTCATAAGTTAATAGTTCATAGGTCTCTGCCTCAGAAGGCAGTGGAGGCCAATTCTCGGAATGCATTATCGAAACGTATAAGATTATTAAGGGGTAGGACACGTTAGAGGCAGGAAACATGTTCCCAATGTTGGGGGAGTCCAGAACAAGGGGCCACAGTTTAAGAATAAGGGGTAGGCCATTTAGAACTGAGATGAGGAAAAACCTTTTTCAGTCAGAGAGTTGTGAATCTGTGGAATTCTCTGCCTCAGAAGGCAGTGGAGGCCAATTCTCTGAATGCATTCAAGAGAGAGCTAGATAGAGCTCTTAAGGATAGCGGAGTCAGGGGGTATGGGGAGAAGGCTGGAACAGGGTACTGATTGAGAATGATCAGCCATGATCACATTGAATGGCGGTGCTGACTCGAAGGGCCGAATGGCCTCCTCCATTTGTCTATTGTTAATTGACTTGGTGTAATTGTAAATTGTTCCTAGTGTACATAGGTTCGTGTCAGCGTGAGGGGGTCGCTGGTTGGTATGAATTTGGTGGGCCAAAAGGCCTGTTTCATCGCTGTATCTCTAAACCTGTTAAAATGACACCCCTCTGCCATATTCTCTGTCTTCAATGATCTTCAGTTATGTGTAAAATGGAAGTGCCTGATGGAAAGCAATCACCAAAAAATTCTTAACATAGAAACAAGGAACTACAAAAAAAAGAGACAGGAAGTGTTGGAATTCTGGTGTCTGATGAAGGGTCCGGACCTGAAAAGTCACCGATTCCTTTTTTCCAGAGATGCTGCCTGACCCGATGAGTTACTTCAGCATTTTGTGTTTATCGATGGAGTAACTCAGCAGGTTCGGCAGCATCCCTGGAGAACCTAGGTAGGTGAGGTTCTAGGCCATAATTGTTTAAGTTCGTCAGGTATAAGAACAGATTTAGGCCATTCGGCCCATCATGCCTACTCCGCCATTCAACCATGGCTAATCTATTTTTCCCTCTCAACCCCATTCTCCTACCTTCTCCCCATGACCCCTGACCACCCGTACTAATCAAAGGGTTGGGACCCTTCTTCAGAGACCCTAAGGTGTACGGTGTGTTAATGAAGACAACAACGACCAGATGCCATGTGTGTTTAAAGCATCGTGTGGCTTTATAGCTGCTACATATGTCATCTTGCCTGCAGGGTTTAAGCTGTCACCTACAAATCTACAGCACCAGGCCACTCACACTGCCAAAGAAAATTAAATTGAGACGAACTGAAATAATGCTTTCATTCTCTGAGCCTTTAGCACAACTCACTTAGATGATTAGAGTCATAGTAATTGAGTTTTACAGCCCCTTTGGCCTGTCTTGCCCACACTGACTAACATGTCCCATCTACACTAATCCCACCTACCGCGTTTGGCTCATATCCCTCCAAACCTATTTTATCCATGTACCTGTCTAATTGTTTCTTAAGCGTTACAATAGTCCCTACTTTAACTATCTCCTCTGGCAGCTCGTTCCATACACCCACCACCCTTTGTGTGTAAAAGTTACCCCTCAGATTCCTATTATCTTTCCCCCTTCACCTAAAACCTATGTCCTCTGGTTCTCGATTCCCCTATGCTGGGCAAGGGAGATTGTTAATCTACAGCTCAACTCCATTTACCTGCCGTAGTGCTATGTAAGAGGAGATCTTATCGAAACGTATAAGATTAATAAGGGGTTGGACACGTTAGAGGCAGGAAACATGTTCCCAATGTTGGGGGAGTCCAGAACAAGGGGCCACAGTTTAAGAATAAGGGGTAGGCCATTTAGAAATGAGATGAGGAAAAACTTTTTCAGTCAGAGAGTTGTGAATCTGTGGAATTCTTTGCCTCAGAAGGCAGTGGAGGCCAATTCTCTGAATGCATTCAAGAGAGAGCTAGATAGAGCTCTTAAGGATAGCGGAGTCAGGGGGTATGGGGAGAAGGCAGGAAGGGGGTACTGATTGAGAATGATCAGCCATGATCACATTGAATGGTGGTGCTGGCTCGAAGGGCCGAATGGCCTCCTCCTGCACCTATTGTCTATTGTCTATTCTTGAACCAGCTTTTCAATTTACATTAATGCAGCAGGGAGGCGCAGCGGGTAGAGCTGCTGCCTTACCGTGCCAGAGACCCGGGTTCGATCCTGACTACAGATGCTGTCTGTGTGGAGTTTGCACGTTCTCCCCGTGACCTGCGAGGGTTTTCTCCAAAATCTCCGGTCTCCTCCCGCACCCCAAATGTCGCACAGGTTTTGTACGTTAATTGGCTTGGCGTCAAAGTAAATTGTCCTTAATGTGTGTGTGATAGTGTTAATGTGCGGGGATTGCTGGTCGTTGCGGTCTCGCTGGGCCGAAGGGCATGTTTCCGCGCTCCGTCTCAACAACTAAACTAAACTAAACACGCACTGTGTGCCATTATGCTTGCAAAATTATTAAGCCTTTTGTGTGTCGGATCAAAGAGATGTGTGGACCGGAGCACCGTGCTAAATCCAGTAAGATGCATTTGGTAGCGTTTGAAGTGATGTATCAGCATAGGCTGTGGGTGACCTATGCATACGTGCATTGCTCTCTGCTGACGATCGATGCTCGCGCTGGTTTTCTTGACAGATGCTAATGTTGCCCTTTGTGGTGCTTACAAGCTGTCAGAACCGAGAGGAACTCGAGACGGTGCAGAAAGAGGAAACATCTGTCACCAAACCTCCAAGTGTGCCTGCGTTCTCTCAACGGAGCTGGCAACATCCTCCCTGATTAGCAAACATTGAGTTACTCCCTCGGCCCTCTCCTCTATTGATGACACACCGCTTCCCACCTTGGGGGAGCCCAGAACAAGGGGCCACCGTTTAAGAATAAGGAGTAGGCCATTTAGAACTGAGATGAGGAAAAACCTTTTCAGTCAGAGAGTTGTGAAACTGTGGAATTCGCTGCCTCAGAAGGCAGTGGAGGCCAGTTCTCTGAATGCATTCAAGAGACAGCTAGATAGAGCTCTTAAGGATAGCGGAGTCGGGGGTATGGGGAGAAGGCAGGTACGGGGTACTGATTGAGAATGATCAGCCGTGATCACATTGAATGGCGGTGCTGGCTTGAAGGGCCAAATGGCCTCCTCCTGCACCTATTGTCTATTGTCTATTACTACACTGGGGCTCAACTCGCTGAAGTTTAGAAGGATGAGGTGTTCATTGAAACTTACAGAACAGTGAAAGGCTTGGATAGAATGGATGTGGAGTCCACCAGTGGGAGAGTCTAGGACCAGAGGCCAGAGCCTCAGAATAAAAGGACATACCTTTAGGAAGGAGGAATTTATTTCATCAGAGGGTGGTGAATCTGTGGAATTCATTGCCACCGAGGGCTGTGGAGGTCAAGTCAATGGACGTTTTTAAGGCTGAGATAGATAGATTCTTGATTAGTCAATAGTCAATAGTCAATTTTATTTGTCACATACACATAAATGTGCAGTGAAATGAAAGATTAGCCACAGTCCAACGATAAGAGCAATAAAAATAAGCAATAACACACACAATCACAAACCAACACCAAACAAAAAGAAACATCCATCACAGTGAGTCTCCTCCAGTCACCTCCTCACTGTGATGGAAGGCCAGAATGTCTTCTCTCTTCCCCTGCCGTCTTCTCCCGCGGTCAGGCTGTTGAAGTTGCCACGTTCCAGGCCGGCCGGAGGGGTCATGGGGAGAAGGCAGGAGAATGGGGTTAGGTGGGAGAGATTGATCAGCCGTGATTGAATGGCGGAGTAGACACGATGGGCCTGATTCTGCCCCTAGAACATGTGAAACTATAACAGCATCCTCCCTGATTAGCAAAACATTGATTTAGACCCTAGGGGTCCTCCAGTATCGATAATGCAGAGCTTCCTATCTTACTGAGGGTGAAGCACAATCAAATGCAGTGAGGGGAGATACACTAATGCACATATAAAATTCTTAAAGGATGTGTACAGTTTTGGTCTCCTGTGTACAGTTTTGGTCTCCAAATTTGAGGAGGGACATCCTTGTAATTGAGGCAGCGCTGCGTAGGTTCACGAGATTGATCCCTGGGATGGCGGGACTGTCATATGAAGAAAGATTGAAAAGACTAGGCTTGTATTCACTGGAGTTTAGAAGGATGAGAGGGGATCTTATAGAAATATATAAAATTATAAAAGGACTGGACAAGCTAGATGCAGGAAAAATGTTCCCAATGTTGGGCGAGTCCAGAACCAGGGGCCACAGTCTTAGAATAAAGGGGAGGCCATTTAAAACTGAGGTAAGAAGGAACTTTTTCACCCAGAGAGTTGTGAATTTGTGGAATTCTCTGCCACAGAGGGCAGTGGAGGCCAAACACTGGATGAATTTAAGAGAGAGTTAGATAGAGCTCTAGGGGGCTAGTGGAATCAAGGGATATGGGGATAAGGCAGGCATGGGCTATTGATTGTGGACGATCAACCATGATCACAATGAATGGTGGTGCTGGCTCGAAAGGCCAAATGGCCTCCTCCTGCACTTATTTTCTATGTTTCTATGTTTCTATGACAGGCTAGATGCAGGAAAAATGTTCCCCATGTTGGGGGAGTCCAGAACCAGGGGTCACAGTTTAAGAATAAAGGGTGGGCCATTTTGGACTGAGATGAGGAAAAACCTTTTCACCCAGAGAGTTGTGAATCTGTGGAATTCTCTGCCACAGAAGGCAGTGGAGGCCAATTCACTGGATGTTTTCAAGAGAGAGTTAAATTTAGCTCTTAGGGCTAATGGAATCAGGGGATATGGGGAAAAAGCGGGAACGAGGTAGTGAATTTGGATGATCAGCCATGATCATATTGAATGGTGGTGCTGGCTCGAAGGGCCGAATGGCCTACTCCTGCACCTATTTTCTATGTTTCTATGATTCTATGTTTCTATGTATCTATCATATCATCATATATATACAGCCGGAAACAGGCCTTTTCGGACCTCCAAGTCCGTGCCGCCCAGCGATCCCCGTACATTAACACTATCCTACACCCCACTAGGGACAATTTTTACATTTACCCAGCCAATTAACCTACATACCTGTACGTCTTTGGAGTGTGGGAGGAAACCGAAGATCTCGGAGAAAACCCACGCAGGTCACGGGGAGAACGTACAAACTCCTTACAGTGCAGCACCCGTAGTCAGGATCGAACCTGAGTCTCCGGCGCTGCATTCGCTGTAAAGCAGCAACTCTACCGCTGCGATACCGTGCAGCCCTGTAATTATATGCTTGGGGCCCTTGACTCACTGCATTAACCTCCGTTTCCCTCATTGTTTTGGTGTTGCTCAAACTATTTCGGATCTCACTAACAAGGTTTCTAGTTCTGCTGCATGAATATTAAATGTCAACCAAATGTTATGCTCGGAGCCAAATCCTGCACTTGCAATCTCTGAAGACCACTAAAATATACTAACCTAACATTTATGTCTACATTTGAGCTTCCCCACTGTATTTGTTTTAACACGTACAGGTTGTGGGAAATCCTTCATCAATAGCTGAAATATGGATTCAGTACTGACATTTTCATAGAGTGCATTGGTTTAATATGTGTATTGGAATATGTTCCAAGCAAGTTCCAGAGACGTCAGTGAGTTCGCGGAAGCGGTTACGGTCTTCATTGCAACAATAGCCGATAACATCGTGCAGTTTTGGTCTCCAAATTTGAGGAAGGATATTCTTGCTATTGAGGGCGTGCAGCGTAGGTTTACTAGGTTAATTCCCTGAATGGCGGGACTGTCATATGTTGAAAGACTGGAGCTCCAGTCTTTCAACATATGACAGTCCCGCCATTCCGGGAATTAACCTAGTATTGTTGCTGGAATTTAGTAGGATGAGACGAGATCTTATCGAAACGTATAAGATTATTAAGGGGTTGGACACGTTAGAGGCAGGAAACATCTTCCCAATGTTGAGGGAGTCCAGAACAAGGGGCCACAGTTTAAGAATAAGGGGTAGGCCATTTAGAACTGAGATGAGGAAAAACTTTTTCAGTCAGAGAGTTGTGAATCTGTGGAATTCTCTGCCTCAGAAGGCAGTGGAGGCCAATTCTCTGAATGCATTCAAGAGAGAGCTAGATAGAGCTCTTAAGGATAGCGGAGTCAGGGGGTATGGGGAGAAGGCAGGAACAGGGTACTGATTGAGAATGATCAGCCATGATCACATTGAATGGCGGTGCTGTCTCGAAGGGCCGAATGGCCTCCTCCTACACCTATTGTCTATTGTCTATTGTCTATTGTCCCCACGGTAAGGGTTAGTATCTTCCCTAACCAAAAACCCTGGGTGGACAGGTCTATTCGCGTGGCCTTGAATGCTCGCACCGCTGCTTACAACTCTGGCCTGGCATCCGGCAACATGGACGACTACATGGTAGAGTCCTACCGACTGCGAAGGGCGGTGAAGGACGCAAAAAGAAGGTACAGGGACAGGATAGAGTCACAGAAGGAGCAGCAGGGCACCAGGTGCCTTTGGCAGGGGCTACGGACTGTAACTAACTACCAGTGCAGCCCCCCCTCAACCGGAAGTGCCGGCTCCACCGTAGCTAATGACTTGAACTCCTTCTATGCACGATTCGAGACGGGTAACATCACCCCTAGCTCGCCGTCTAAAAACAACACCGCCAGCGTGCTGGCTAGCGAGGCTGGAGGGGGATCCACCGCCGGGGATGTGCACACATTCTCGGTGTCCGAGCATGAGGTGAGGTGGGCTCTGACGCGTGTGAACACGAGGAAAGCTGGAGGCCCAGATGGTATATCTGGGCGAGTACTAAAGTCTTGTGCTACTCAGCTTGCTCCAGTGCTCACCACAATATTCAACCTCTCCTTGGCCAAGTCTGTGGTCCCTGCATGCTTCAAAATATTCAATATTGTACCGGTGCCAAAGAATGCCTCTCCAGCGTGTTTAAATGACCACCGACCGGTGGCCCTCACCTCGGTTGTCATAAAATGCTTCGAGAGACTAATCAAGAAGCACATCTGTGCCCTCCTTCCTCGCAACATGGACCCACTACAGTTCGCATACCGTCCGAACAGGTCCACGGATGATGCGGTCTCCCAGGTTCTGCACACCGCTCTCTCTCATCTGGACAGCCAAGGGGGCTATGTGAGAATAAGCTAATAAAATGGTATTGCCTGGCTTGTCAAAGCAATCACTCTTTCCCATCCTTTCTTATCATTTGTTTACATAGAAACATAGAAACATAGAAAATAGGTGCAGGAGTAGGCCATTCGGCCCTTCGAGCCTGCACCGCCATTCAATATGATCATGGCTGATCATCCAGCTCAGCAACCTGTACCTGCCTTCTCTCCATACCCCCTGATCCCTTTAGCCACAAGGGCCACATCTAACTCCCTCTTAAATATAGCCAATGAACTGGCCTCAACTACCTTCTGTGGCAGAGAATTCTGCACAGACTCACCACTCTCTGTGTGAAGAAATGTTTTCTCATCTCGGTCCTAAAAGACTTCCCCCTTATCCTTAAGCTGTGACCCCTGGTTCTGGACTTCCCCAACATCGGGAACAATCTTCCCGCATCTAGTATAAGAAAATAACTGCAGATGCTGGTACAAATCGATTTATTCACAAAATGCTGGAGTAACTCAGCAGGTCAGGCAGCATCTCGGGAGAGAAGGAATGGGTGACGTTTCGGGTCGAGACCCTTCTTCAGACTCATCCTCTCCAACCCCTTAAGAATTTTATATGTTTCAATAAGATCCCCCCTCAGTCTTCTAAATTCCAGCGAGTACAAGCCGAGTCTATCCAGTCTTTCTTCATATGAAAAAAAAAACGTTCATATGAAAAAAAAACGTTCTCATCTCGGTCCTAAAAGACTTCCCCCTTATCCTTAAACTGTGACCCCTTGTTCTGGACTTTTTCAACATCGGGAACAATCTTCCTGCATCTAGCCTGTCCAACCCCTTAAGAATTTTGTACGTTTCTATAAGATCCCCCCTCAATCTTCTAAATTCCAGCGAGTACAAGCCGAGTCTATCCAGTCTTTCTTCATATTTATGATGCAGCGTGGAAACAAGCCCTTCGGCCCACAGAGTCCACAACAACGTCCACACCATCGATCACCCGTTCACACCAGTTCCATGCTATCCCACTTTCACATCCACTCCCTGCAATTTACAGAGGGCCAATTAACCTACAATCCCACGTGTCTTTGGGATGTGGGAGGAAACCAGAGCACCCTGTGTGTTCGCAGGGAGAATGTGCAAACTCCACACAGACAGCACCCGAGTTCAGGATCAAACCTGGGTCTCCGGCTCTGCGAGGCACACCACCGACCAGCGATCGCCCGTTCACACTAGCTCTGTGCTATCCAACGTTCACATCCACTCCCCACACACTACGGGGCAATTTACAGAAGTCGCTTAACCTACAAACCTGCACGCCTTGGGCGTGTGGGAAGAAACCGGAGCACCCGGAGAAAACCCACGTGGTCACGGGGAGAACGTGCTAACTCCACATAGGCAGCATCCGAGGTGAGGGTCGAACCCGGGGTCTCTTTGCGGGCAGGATCTCTTCAGTTCAGTTCAGTTCATTGTCACGTGTACCGAGGTGCAGTGAAAAGCTTTTTTGTTGCGTGCTAACCAGCCAGCAGAGAGACAATACATGATTACAATCGACCAAATTATTATTTGAATGGTGTCAAGTTAGGAAAAGGGGACGTATAACGTGATCTGGGTGTCCTAGTGCATCAGTCACTGGAAGGAAGCATGCAGGTACAGCAGGCAGTGAAGAAAGCCAATGGAATGTTGGCCTTCATAACAAGAGGAGTTGAGTATAGGAGCAAAGAGGTCCTTCTGCAGTTGTACAGGGCCCTAGTGAGACCGCACCTGGAGTACTGTGTGCAGTTTTGGTCTCCAAATTTGAGGAAGGATATTCTTGCTATTGAGGGCGTGCAGCGTAGGTTTACCAGGTTAATTCCTGGAATGGCGGGACTGTCATATGTTGAAAGACTGGAGCGACTAGGTTTGTATGCACTGGAATTTAGAAGGATGAGAGGGGATCTTATCGAAACGTATAAGATTATTAAGGGGTTGGACATGTTAGAGGCAGGAAACATGTTCCCAATGTTGGGGGAGTCCAGAACCAGGGGCCACAGTTTAAGAATAAGGGGTAGGCCATTTAGAACAGAGATGAGGAAAAACTTTTTTAGTCAGAGAGTTGTGAATCTGTGCAATTCTCTGCCTCAGAAGGCAGTGGAGGCCAATTCTCTGAATACATTCAAGAGAGAGCTAGATAGAGCTCTTAAGGATAGCGGAGTCAGGGGATATGGGGATAAAGCAAGAACGGGGTACTGATTGAGAATGATCAGCCATGATCACATTGAATGGCGGTGCTGGCTCGAAGGGCTGAATGGCCTCCTCCTGCACCTATTGTCTATTGTCTATTGACCCATTTACAGCGCATAGATGCGTGATAAGGGAGTAATGTTTAGTGCAAAGTCGAGCCAGCAAAGTCCGAGGGAGGATCGTCCGAGGGTCACCAAGGAGGTAGATAGTGGTTCAGCACTGCTCTCTGGTTGTGGTAGGATGTGGGAAGCTTCTCGTTTTGTGAAGGTGTCTCAGGTTTCTCCTCTTCCTTTGTTTCCGTTGCCTTCCTGCAGTTTATCATGATTAAGATTGAGACACACGGGGATCCCATGTGACAGGTCGTTTGCCCATATTACCGTGATCTGCAGCTCGCTTCCCAAACAGAAGGGCAAGAGCTCAAAGCTATTAAACAAGGACGATCATAAAGCGCCTGATCGTTTACAGTGGCATTGGATGTGACTGGATTGGAAAGTAGTCAGTCTGTTTTCTGTCTGCATTAAAAGCAAACTAGCACCTAATTAAAGGATTAATTGAGCGTGGACAACCTGACCGAAACAACTAAATGGGGGGAATTGTTTTCCTGCATGGACATTAAGTGGGCCTGTTCAGTCGAGTGTAGTTTCGTTTGGAGATACATCGCGGAAACAGGCCCTTTGGCCCACCGAGTCTGCGCCGACCAGCGATCCCTGCACGTTAACGCTACCCTGCCCTGCACACACCAGGGACAATTTACGCATACACCAAGCCAATTAACCTACAAACCTGCACGTCTTTGGTGTGTGGGAGGAAACCGATCGATCTAAGAGAAAACCCACGCAGGTCGCGGGGAGAACGTGCAAACTCCGTAAGGACAGGACCTGTTGTCGGGATTGAACTCCGGTGCAGCAAGCACTGTACGGCAGCAACTCTACCTCTGCGCCACAGTGCTGCCCGTTGTGGAGTCATCAGCAGAGGAACAGGCCCTTCAGCCCATCAAGCGTGTGCCAGCAGAGAACAGTGCAGCACAGGTACAGGCTCTTCGGCCCACGATGTTTGTGCCCAACATGATGCCGAGACTAACTCTTATCTGCCTGCACATAACCCATATCCCTCCATTCCCTGCATATCCATGCACCTATCCAAAAGTCTCTTAAATGCCACTAGCATATCTACCCCCACCACCACCCCTGGCAATATGCTCCAGGCACGCACCACCCTTTATGTAAAAACATTTTCCCCACACAGGATGAGAGGCGATCTTAGAGGGTGGTGGCTGTATGGAATGGGCTTCCGGTGGAAGTGGTGGAGGCAGGCTCGATTTTATTATTTAAGAGTAAATTGGATAGGTATATGGATAAGAGGGGATTAGAGGGTTATGGTCTGAGTGCAGGTAGATGAGACTAGGTCAGGGAGAGTGGTCGGCGTGGACTGGTAGGGCCGAACGGGCCTGTTTCCATACAGTAGTTGTTATATGGTTATATGGTTATAAGGATGAGAGGGGATCTTATAGAGACGTATAAAATCATAAAAGGACTGGACAAGCTAGATGCAGGAAAAATGTTCCCAATGTTGGGCGAGTCCAGAACCAAGGGCCACAGTCTTAGAATAAAGGGGAGGCCATTTAAAACTGAGGTGAGAAGGAACTTTTTCACCCAGAGAGTTTGTGGAATTTGTGGAATTCTCTGCCACAGAGGGCAGTGGAGGCCAAATCACTGGATGGATTTAAGAGAGAGTTAGATAGAGCTCTAAGGGGCTGGTGGAATCAAGGGATATGGTGAGAAGGCAGGCACGGGTTATTGATTGTGGATGATCAGCCATGATCACAATGAATGGTTGTGCTGGCTCGAAGGGCCGAATGGCCTCCTCCTGCACCTATTTTCTATGTTTCTATCTCCTTCAAACTTTCCCCCACTCACCTTGACGCTATGCCCTTTAAGGTATTTGATTTTTCCCATCCTGAATAAAGTTGTGACTGTCTGTACTATCTATATCTCTTGTGATTTTATGAGAGGCTAAGTTAAGGCAGCAACAGAATATAACTACATGTTGGCACTGAATCTGCACACACCAAAGTAACTTCCCTGATCTCATTTATTCTTCTCCCCATACTGTAACGTTTCAAAGACATTTAGACACGTACAAGGACAGGAAAGGCTGCGAGAGATATGTGCCAAACGTGGGCAGGTAGGACGAATGTAGATTGGACACCTTGGTCGGCGTGGGCAAGTTGGGCCAAGGGGCCTGTTTCCATGCTGAATGACATTATATTCACACCAACTACCCTTCGATTATGCCACTCACCTGCAAGCCTTGGTCAATTTACAATGGGCACTCAACTTGTTATCCTGCAAAGGCACAGTGGAATTAAACCTGTAGAGGGGGAAGTTGAGGCAGGGACTATCACAACTTTTATAAAACACGAAACCAAGTGGACCTGTTGGGCCCAAACCTCTCCTGCATGGGTGCATCACCCTCTCCTCCCCCCCCTCCCCTCTCCCCCCACCCCTCTCCCCTCCACTCCCCCTCCCCCTCCCCTTCCCCTCCCCCTCCCCTCCCCCACACCTCCTCCCCTCCCCCTCCCCCTCCCCCACACCTCCTCCCCCTCCCCCTCCCTCCCCCTCCCTCCCCCTCCCCCTCCCTCCCCCTCCCCCTCCCCCTCCCCCTCCCCCTCCCCCTCCCCCTCCCCCTCCCCCTCCCCCTCCCCCTCCCCCTCCCCCTCCCCCTCCCCCTCCCCCTCCCCCTCCCCCTCCCCCTCCCCCTCCCCTGCCCCTCCCCCCACCTCCTCCCCTTCCCCTCCCCTTCCCCTCGCCATCTTTCCTTCCCCCCCACTTCATCCCCCTCAACCCCCCTTATCCTCCCTCCTCCCCCCCTCCCTCCACCCCCTCCCTCCACCCCCTCCCTCCCCCCTTCCTCCCTAGGAGATAGATTTCAACTTTTAAAAATGTGAATAGCTTTAAAAATATAACACCGATTTCAATAAAACTACTTGCATTACCACCATAGTGACAATGGTGGGCCTAAAATTGTCGCGCTATCATGAACCGTCTTGGGTGAAGTTCGAGAACAAACAAACGAACGAGAGTTTTAGTATATAGATGGGCCAGGCTCAGGCAAGTGGGACTAGTGGAGATGGGGCATGTTGGTCTGTGTGGGCAGGTGGGACTAGTGGAGATGGGGCATGTTGGTCGGTGTGGGCAGGTGGGACTAGTGGAGATGGGGCATGTTGGTCGGTGTGGGCAGGTGGGACTAGTGGAGATGGGGCATATTGGTCGGTGTGGGCAGGTGGGACTAGTGTAGATGGGGCATGTTGGTCGGTGTGGGCAGGTGAGACTAGTGTAGATGGGGCATGTTGGTCGGTGTGGGCAGGTGGGACTAGTGTAGATGGGGCATGTTGGTCGGTGTGGGCAGGTGGGACTAGTGGAGATGGGGCATGTTGGTCGGTGTGGGCAGGTGGGACTAGTGGAGATGGGGCATGTTGGTCGGTGTGGGCAGGTGGGACTAGTGTAGATGGGGCATGTTGGTCGGTGTGGGCAGGTGGGACTAGTGGAGATGGGGCATGTTGGTCGGTGTGGGACTAGTGGAGATGGGGCATGTTGGTCGGTGTGGGCAGGTGGGACTAGTGGAGATGGGGCATGTTGGTCGGTGTGGGCAGGTGGGACTAGTGTAGATGGGGCATGTTGGTCGGTGTGGGCAGGTGGGACTAGTGGAGATGGGGCATGTTGGTCGGTGTGGGACTAGTGGAGATGGGGCATGTTGGTCGGTGTGGGCAGGTGGGACTAGTGGAGATGGGGCATGTTGGTCGGCGTAGGCAACTTAATAAGAAACTGTGGGGGAAGTGACAAGCAAACCGTTAGAAAGACAAATATATTAAAGATTCAATAGATCACAGAATTATTGATACATTTTAAAAACAAGGACCTGCAGCAGGAGGAATCATGCAGGGAGATCAGGGTGAGAAGGGGTCCAACCTGAAATGTTACTTGCTCAAGTTCTTTAGAGATGCTGCCTGACCTGCTGCTCAAGTGGAGTCATAGAGTGACACAGTGTGGAAACAGGCCCTTCAGCACAACGTGCCCACACCGACCAACATGTCCCATCTACACTAGTCCCAACTGCCTGTGTTTGGTCCATGGCCCTCTAAATCTATCCTGACCATGTACCAGTTTCTTAAACGTTGCATTAATCCCAGCCTCAACTACCTCCTCTGGCAGCTCGATCCATACACCCACCACCTTTGTGTGAAAATATTACCCCTCAGATTCACTTTACATCTTTCCCCCCTCATCTTAAATCTACAGTATATACTCTGGTTCTCAATTCCCCTACTCTGGGCAAGAGACTGTGCTTCTACCCGATCTATTCCTCTCATGATTTCATGCACCTCTATAAGATCACCCCTCATCCTCCTGTGCTCCAAGGAATAGAGACCCAGTCTACTCAACCTCTCCCTATAGCTCACACCCTCTAGTCCTGAAAACATCCTTGTAAATTTTCTCCGTACCCTTTCCAGCTTGATAACATTTTTCCTATAACATGGTGCCCAGAACTGAACACAATACTCTGAATGCGATCTCACAAACATACATTATGTATTTTTTTGATAAAAATCTATATTTGGGATTTGTTTAGTTTAGTTTAGTTTAGTTTAGTTTAGAGATACAGCACTCAAACAGGCCAACCGGGTCCGCACCAACCAGCGATCCCCGCATATTAACACTATCCTACACACACTCGGGACAATTGTTACATTTACCAAGCCAATTTACTACACACCTGCAAGTCTTTGGAGTGTGGGAGGAAACCGAAGATCTCGGAGAAAACCCACGCAGATCACGGGGAGAACGTACAAACTCCGTACAGACGGCGCCCGTAGTCGGGATCGAACCTGGGTCTCCGGCGCTGTAAGGCAGCAACTCTACCGTTGCTCTCCACCGTGCCGCCCCGATTAGAATCAGGGCATTAAGATATAGATAAAACAAAAACATATGGAACGAAAAGGAGGTGCATAAATAATAGGCATCACAAAATGCTGGGGTAACTCTGCAGGTCAGGGAGGTCATAGATTTCACCACTAATTTCCATCCTGCCCTATCCCCGAACTCTACCTCCGCTACATCGACGACTGCATTGGTGCTACCTCTTATACCCATGAAGAACTCACTGACTTCATACATTTCACCACTAATTTCCATCCTGGTCTACTTTGCAGAAATAATACATTGCTTTGGTGTGGTATTGGCCAGGGAATGAGGACTGGTGGACATGATATTGGGTGACCAGACGATATAAATACACTTTGAGTCGAAAGAAAAATAAGCTCATCAGAGGGAAGAGCCAGAACCAGCCGGGTTGAATCCACACATTTTAAACAAGTTTTGGGAAGAGTTATCAGAAAAGTGAATACATATTTTTATTAGATTTTTGGTAAGAAGACAATGGCAGAGAACTGATATAATACCCATATGTAGGACATGGAATAGAATATTTGTCTAGGGAATTGTAACCCAGTTGTCCTCCTGTTACTTGCAAAATGAAATTAATGGACTAGAAGGACGTCTATGGACAAAAGGGCAGCACGGTGGCGCAGCGGTAGAGCTGCTGCCTTAGAGCGCCAGAGACCCGGGGGTCGATCCTGACTACGGGTGCTGTCTGTATGGAGTTTGTACATTCTCCCCATGACTGCCTGCGTTTTCTCTGAGATCTTCAGTTTCCTCCCACACTCCAAAGACGTACAAGTTTGTTGGTTAATTGGCTTGGTAAAATCGTAAAAAAATTGTCCCTGGTGTGTGTAGGATAGTGTTAAGGTGCGGGGATCGCTGGTTGGCACGGACTCATAAGATCATGAGTGATAGGAATAGAATTAGGCCATTCGGCCCATCAAGTGTACTCCGCCATTCAATGGTGGCTGATCTATCTCTCCCTCCTAACCCCATTCTCCTGCCTTCTCCCCATAACCTCTGACACCCGTACTAATCAACAATCTATCTCTGCCTTAAAAATATCCATTGACAACCTCCCTCCTATTGAAGATAGATAGACACAAAACGCTGGAGTAACTCAGCAGGACAGGCAGCATCTCTGGAGAGAAGGAGTGGGTGACGTTTCAGGGTTCGATCCCGACTGCGGGTGCTGTCTGTACGGAGATTGTACGTTCTCTCCGTGACCGCGTGGGTTTTCTCCAAGATCTTCGGTTTCCTCCCACACTCCAAAGACGTACAGGTTTGTTGGTTAATTGGCTTGGTATAAATGTAAATTGTCCCTCGTGTGTATAGGATAGTGTTCGTGTAGGGAGGGGTCATTGGTCGGTGCGGACTCGGTGGGCCAAACGGCCTTTTTCCGCGCTGTATTTCCAAACTAAACTAAACTAAACAATGGCTTCTGGCCTTTCAATTTTCTTTCAACATATGCCTGACTGTTGAGAGTTTCCAGAATTCTGTGTTTCATTCCCAATGTCTAGCATCTGCCATTTAATTAATGTTTATTGGCAACAGGTGCCACCATTTCCAGTGACACACATTTCCCACAATTGCAAAGACCAAAATGAAAATTCTTGTTTAGGAACTCTCACTAATAAACATTCACCCTTCGAGCCAGCACTGCCATTCATTGTGATCATGGCTGATCGTCCACAATCAATAACCCGTGCCTGCCTTCTCCCCATATCCCTTGATTGCACTAGCCCCTAGAGCTCTATCTAACTCTCTCTTAAATCCATCCAGTGATTTGGCCTCCACTGCCCTCTGTGGCAGAGAATTCCACAAATTCACAACTCTCTGGGTGAAAAAGTTTTTTCTCACCTCAGTTTTAAATGGCCTCCCCTTTATTCTAAGACTGTGGCCCCTGGTTCTGGACTCGCCCAACATTGGGAACATTTTTCCTGCTTGACGACATCTTTCCTGTAACGTGGTGCCCAGATCTTAACACAACGCTCTAAATGCGGCCTTACCAACGCCTTACACAACTGCAAAGTAGGACCATATATGTTAACAAAGTAAGATAGAGAGGGATGATGCCAGGCCATTTGGAGTAAGAACGATTTGGCCTGCATCCGTGATGTTCCTTCTGGATAATTCTTTGCAATTCGACGTGAATTAGTTTCCTGATCCTATCAAAGTCAATTTGAGGTCTGTGCATCTTAATTACCCCCATTCATCAAATCGGTGCATACGAGAAACATTGTTTATATTCCCTCTTGAGTGTTGAAGGATGTATTACCTTTGTTGCTAGGGTAACGGCCCTCCTCGGGACCATAGTTAAACGGAATGAGTTCTCCAGGGGATTGTGCTTAAAGACACTTCCCAGAAGAAGACTTTTCTTAAATGGTTTTATACCATCTGTCCGTATATGTTGAGTGTTCTAGCATCTCCCAAGGTAGCTGAAATACCAAAGCCCTTGACGAGAAGATCCCAGATAGATAGCAATGCTTGGGACATATGTTGGCACGTAATGTAGGAAAACAACCCTGCAGATGCTGGTTTTAATCGAAGGTAGACACAAAATGCTGGAGTAACTCAGCGGGTCAGGCAGCATCTCGGGAGATGTTGGCACGGTATGTACATCTGTCCTTGGCCCCAAACAGTTTCCTTCAAGCATCCCTGGTCTCAATAGACAATAGACAATGGACAATAGGTGTAGGAGTAGGCCATTAATCCTACTCAACTGCGGCACGGTGGCGCAGCGGTAGAGTTGTTGCCTTACAGCGAATGCAGCGCCTGAGACTCAGGTTCGATCCTGACTACAGGTGCCGTCTGTACAGAGTTCGTACGTTCTCCCCGTGACCTGCGTGGGTTTTCTCCTAGATCTTCGGTTTCCTCCCACACTCCAAAGACGTACAGGTATGTAGGTTAATTTGGCTGGGCAAATGTAAAAATTGTCCCTAGTGTGTGTAGGATAGTGTTAATGTGCGGGGATCGCTGGGCAGCGCGGACTCGGTGGGCCGAAGGGCCTGTTTCCGCGCTGTATCTCTAAATCTAAAAATCTAAAAACATATTACAGAGCACAGAATACAGGAGACAGAGGCTGGAGAGGCAGAAATGCTGGAATAACTCAACGGGTCAGGCAGCATCTCTGAAGAAAAAAAACGCGGTGACATTCCAAGTCGGAACCCTGAGAGAGTCGTAGAGTGATACAGAGTTTGAAGCAGGCCCTTCGGCCCAAATTGCCCATACCGGCCAATAGGTTCCAGCTACACTAACCCCACCTGCCAGAATTTTACTTATGCAAAAAGAGCTACTGGAGGAAACCCACGGTGTCACAGGGAGAAGGTGCAAACTCCACACATTTGAGTGTGGAGCTGGTATAAAATGAAACAATACAGTACAATACAACACAATATATCTTTATTGTCATTGTACAGGGGGTACAACGAGATTGGGAATGCGACTCCCATACGATGCAACAAATTAATTAGCTAATCAGCATAAATTTAGACAACCCAGAGAGACAAAATTAGAAACAGTTTTAAAACAGAATCAAGTGCAAGTAAGTCTGTGCCGGTTCGCTGTGCGATGTGACCATCCGGCTCAGCAGGACCGGTTCATAGCAGCTATGGCCCTGGGGGTGAAGCTGTTCCTGAGTCTCGAGGTGCGGGCGTAGAAGGCCTTGTATCGTCTGCCCGATGGTAGAAGTTCGAACAGACTGTTGCAGGGGTGTGAGGAGTCTTTGTGGATGCTGGTGGCTTTTCTGAGGCATCGTGTGTTGTAGATGCCCTCCAAGGCTGGTAGCTGTGTTCCGATGGTCCTCTGAGCTCTATGGACTACCCGCTGAAGAGCTTTCCTCTCTGCCTCCGTGCAGCTGAGATACCACACAGGGATGCCATGCGTTAGGATGCTCTCTATGGTGCAGTGGTAGAAGGAGAAGGTCGTCAGCAGCCCAGACCTTTGCAGTGTTCTCAGGTAGAACAGTCGTTCCTGTACCTTCTTGTCCAGCGCAGTGGACCATGTGAGGTCCTCCGAAATGTGAGTGCCCAGAAACTTGAAGCTGGACACTCTCTCCACACTGTCCCCGACACTTTCACCTTCCACTCCCTACACTCAACAAAAAAAAGTTGCAGATGCTGGTTTAAATCGAAGGTAGACACAAAATGCTGGAGTAACTCAGCGGGTCAGGCAGCATCTCGGGAGAGAAGGAATGGGTGGCGTTTCGGGTCGAGACCCTTCTTCATAAGAGAGGAGGAGAACTTCTTCAAAGTAGAAGGTATCACAAAATGCCGGAGTATATCAGCGGGTCAGGCAGCATATATGGAGAGAAGGAATGGGTGATGTTTCGGGTCGAGACCCTTCTTCAGACCTACCTTCTTCAAAGTGGGCATACCTTGAGGAGAATTTGCAGTGGAGCGGCAAGATATGTAGGAAAAAACCCCCCTGCAGATGCTGGTTTAAATCGAAGGTAGACACAAATTGCTGGAGTAAATCAGCGGGTCTGAGTTGCTGCCTGACCCGCTGAGTTACTCCAGCATTTTGTGTCTACCTTCGATTTGAACCAGCATCTGCAGTTTTTGTTAGGAGGGATATGGGCCAAATGCTGGCAGGTGGGACTAGTGTAGCTGGGACATGTTGGCCGGTGTGGGCAAGGGTCTGTTTCCACACTGTATCATTACCATATAATAACCATATAACAATTACAGCACGGAAACAGGCCCGTTCGGCCCTACCAGTCCACGCCGACCACTTTCTCTGACCTAGTCTCATCTACCTGCTCTCAGACCAAAACCCTCCAATCCCCTCCCATCCATATACCTATCCAATTTACTCTTAAATAATAAAATCGAGCCTGCCTCCACCACTTCCACCGGAAGCTCATTCCACACAGCCACCACCCTCTGAGTAAAGAAGTTACCCCTCATGTTACCCCTAAACTTTTGTCCCTTAATTCTGAAGTTATGTCCCCTTGTTGGAATCTTCCCCACTCTCAAAGGGAAAAGCCTACCCACGTCAACTCTGTCCGTCCCTCTTAAAATTTCAAAAACCTCTATCAAGTCCCCCCTTAACCTTCTACGCTCCAAAGAATAAAGACCCAACCTGTTCAACCTCTCTCTGCAGCTTAAGTGCTGAAACCCAGGCAACATTCTAGTAAATCTCCTCTGTACCCTCTCCATTTTGTCGACATCCTTCCTATAATTTGGCGACCAGAACTGCACACCATACTCCAGATTCGGCCTCACCAATGCCCTGTACAATTTCAACATTACATCCCAACTTCTATACTCGATGCTCTGATTTATAAAGGCAAGCATACCAAACGCCTTCTTCACCACCCTATCCACATGAGATTCCACCTTCAGGGAACAATGCACAGTTATTCCAAGATCCCTCTGTTCCACTGCATTCCTCAATTCCCTACCATTTACCCTGTACGTCCTATTTTGATTTGTCCTACCAAAATGCAGCACCTCACACTTATCAGCATTAAACTCCATCTGCCATCTTTCAGCCCACCCTTCCAAAAGGCCCAAGTCTCTCTGTAGACTTTGAAAATCTACTTCATTATTAACTACACCACCTATCTTAGTATCATCTGCATATTTACTAATCCAATTTGCCACACCATCATCCAGATCATTAATGTAAATGACAAACAACAGTGGACCCAACACCAGATCCTTGGGGTACTCCACTAGACTCTCCTTCTACGACTCTGCGACTCTGTTTCATGAACTTAAGCCAATTTCTCATGCAAGTCCAGCTTTCTACCTCTAATTCAGTTTCAGTATCAGCCCTTTGTGAGGAATTGAATGGTGTATTGATCCGTGGAAGACTGATTAGCTTTAAATGTTTTGGCCAAACCCCACAAATGGCATCTGAATATCTAAAGAGTTCATTTAGATTCCTCTTTCACGACGGCATTCTCTTGTAAGCTTTTGGAGTTCATTTCATTTGAACTAACATTAATTGTAACTGGAATTTGAGCTGGTCATTACTCATTATACTTTCAAAGTACACTGGTCAAACCTGGTGGATTTGAATCCCAGGACAATGATTAATGATGTGTCATACATTTACATTAGCAATGCAATCTAAAAAGTTTGGAGGCAGCAGACAATGACATATATTCTTTAATATCTTTATTACATGGATCACAAGTTTGCTGGAAAACTTTTGAAACTTCAGTTCAGCAGAACTCACTTACACTGCAGTCGACTACATTAACCCTTGCAGGCCGGGGAGCACTGGGCTCAACATCACAGCTTAATAAGTTCATAAGTGACAGTAGCAGAATCAGGCCATTCAGCCCATCAAGTCTACTCCGCCATTCAATCATGGCCAATCTATCGTACCCTCTCTCAACCCCATTCTCCTGCCTTCTCCCCAGAACCCCTGACACCCGTACTAATCAAGAATTTATCTCTGCTTGGGAAGGAACTGCAGATGCTGGTTTAAATCGAAGGTCGACACTAAATGCTGGAGTAACACAGGCAGCATCTCCGGAGAGAAGGTAACTATCTAGAAATATCCATTGGCCTCCACAGCCTTCTGTGACAAATAATTCCACAGATTCACCAACCTCTGACGAAAGAAATTCCTCCTCATCTCTTTCCTAAAGGAATGTCCTTTAATTCTGAGGCTTTCACTCCTGGTCCTAGACTCTCCCACTAGTGGAAACATCCTCTCCACATCCACTCCATCCAGGCCTTTCACTATTCGGTAAGTTTCAATGTGGCCTCCCCCTCATCCAACAAGCTTCCGCAAACAAGACAGTTGCTGCAATAATTCACTGACTTTGCTTGAGCAGAATGTTAAGATAGACACAATAGACAATAGGTGCAGGAGGAGGCCATTTGGCCCTTCGAGCCAGCACCGCCATTCACTGGCTGATCATTCTCAATCAGTACCCCGTTCCTGCCTTCTCCCCGTACCCCCTGACTCCGCTATCATTAAGAGCTCTATCTAGCTCTCTCATTGATGCGTATACTTTAGAAATTTAGCCTGGGAACAGGCTCTTTGCCCCGCTGGTGGGCGGCCCGGTGGCGCAGCTGTAGAGTCGCTGCCTTACAGCGCCAGAGACCTGGGTTCGATCCTGACTACAGGTACTGTCCGTACGGAGTTTGTACGTTCTCCCCGTGACCGCGTGGGTTTTCTGCGGGAGCTTCAGTTTCCTCCCACACTCCAAAGACGTGCAGGTTTGTCGGTTAATTGGTTTGGGTTAAAAATTCTAAATTGTCCGTCGGGTGCAGGATAGAACTAGTGTACGGGATGGTCGCTGGTCGGCGTGGATTCGGTGGATCGAAGGACCTGTTGCCGTGCTGTATTTCTGAAGTATTTATTCATTTAGATTAGTTTCGTTTAGAGATACAGCATTGAAACAGGCCCTTCAGCCTACCAAGTCCAAGCCGCCCATCCATCACTTTTTCACACTATGTTCTATGTTATCACACTTTCACCTTCCACTCCCTATACACTAGGAGAAAAAATTGCAGATGCTGGTTTAAATCGAAGGTAGACACAAAATGCTGGAGTAACTCAGCGGGTCAGGCAGCATCTCTGGAGAGAAGGAATGGGTGATGTTTCAGGTGGAGACCCTTCTTCAGACTGATCAGAGACCCGAAACGTCACCCATTCATCCTCTCCAGAGATGCATTCAAGAGAGAGCTAGATAGAGCTCTTAAGGATAGCAGCGTCAGGGGGTATGGGGAGAAGGCAGGAACGGGGTACTGATTGAGAATGATCAGCCATGATCACATTGAATGGCGGTGCTGGCTCGAAGGGCCGAATGGCCTCCTCCTGCACCTATTGTCTATTGTCTATTGTCTATGCCGCCTGTCCTGCTGAGTTACTCCAGCATTTTGTGTCTACCCTGCACACTAGGATCAATTTACAGAGGGCCGATTGACTTCCAAACCTGCACCTGTTTGAGATGTGGGAAGGAAACCAAACCCAGGTCTCTGGCGCTGTAAGGCAGCAACTCTACCGCTGCGCCACCGTGCCGCCTCCAACTTAAAATCCCTGTTTTCCGATGAAATAATTAACTTGAACATGGTGCCAATTTCCCTAGTGTGAACAATAAAATAAAGAAATTCGAGTTAGAGTAGCTCGTAGCTGTCAAATTATTAGTTTAGTAATCTAGAGGCCCAGACTAATGATCCAGAGGCATGAGATAACATCTCCATCTTGGTAGTTGGGGGATTTATAGTCAGTTCAATAAATTTATAATAAAAAGTTAGCACCTGTAATGGTGACTACGAAACTATCGAAGTATCCTATTCAGATGCATCACAGCGTGGCTTGGTACCAGCTTTGCTCTAGAATGCAAGGAATTGCTGTGAGTTGTGGCTGCAGCTGAGTCCATCATAACCCAGGCTCCATTGACATCATCAACATCTTCATTCTTGGAGAACAGCCAACATAACAATGGACCAGTGTTGCCTGGGTCATTACTGCTTCTCCCCGCTCCTGTCAGATGGTAGGGAGGATTGAAGCATATCTCACCAGACTCATGGATAGGACAGGTTTGGAGGGATATGGGCCAAATGCGGGTAAGTGGGACTAGTGAAAGGAAGGAAAGGAAGCATGCAGGCACAGCAGGCAGTGAAGAAAGCCAATGGAATGTTGGCCTTCATAACAAGAGGAGTTGAGTATAGGAGCAAAGAGGTTCTTCTGCAGTTGTACAGGGTCCTAGTGAGACCGCACCTGGAGTACTGTGTGCAGTTTTGGTCTCCAAATTTGAGGAAGGGCATTCTTGCTATTGAGGGCGTGCAGCGTAGGTTTACTAGGTTAATTCCCGGAATGGCGGGACTGTCATATGATGAAAGACTGGAGCGACTAGGCTTGCATACACTGGAATTTGGAAGGATGAGAGGGGATCTTATCGAAACGTATAAGATTATTAAGAGGTTGGACACGTTAGAGGCAGGAAACATGTTCCCAATGTTGGGGGAGTCCAGAACAAGGGGCCACAGTTTAAGAATAAGGGGTAGGCCATTTAGAACTGAGATGAGGAAAAACTTTTTTAGTCAGAGAGTTGTGAATCTGTGGAATTCTCTGCCTCAGAAGGCAGTGGAGGCCAATTCTCTGATTGCATTCAAGAGAGAGCTAGATAGAGCTCTTAAGGATAGCGGAGTCAGGGGTATGGGGAGAAGGCAGGAACGGGGTACTGATTGAGAATGATCAGCCATGATCACATTGAATGGCGGTGCTGGCTCGAAGGGCCAAATGGCCTCCTCCTGCACCTATTGTCTATTGTCTATTGTTCCTTACATCCATGTGTGAAAAAGTTACTCCTCGGATTCCTACTAAATCTTTTCCCCTTCACCTTGAACCTATGTCCTCTGGTCCTCGATTTCCCTGCTCTGGGCAAGAGACTCTGCATCTACCCGATCTATTCCTCTCATGATTTTGTACACCTCTATAAGATCACCCCTCATCCTCCTGCGCTCCAAGACATAGAGACCCAGCGTACTCAACCTCTCCCTTTAGCTCACACCCTCTAGTTCTGGCAACGTCCTCGTAAATCTTTTCTGAACCCTTTCGAGCTTGACAATATCTTTCCTGTAACATGGTGCCCAGAACTGAACACAATATTCTAAATGCGGCCTCACCAACGTCTTATATAACTGCAACATGACCTCCCAACTTCTATACTCAATACTTCTTAAATTAAAGAACGTAATCCAGTCCTCTGGGACATGTGGCTGGAGGCTGGGGAAGATGCAAAGATCTTTGTTAAGGATTCTACAATACCCTTTCCTGCAATCTCTCGACAACCTGAGAAAATCCCTTCAGGTCCTGAGAATCTATCCACCTTGATGCCCTTCATGAGCCACAACACTTCCTCTTCCTTAATCTCAAACCGCCCTTGCATATTACAGTTTCAGTTTCAGATTAGTTTATTGTCACCTGTACAGAGGTGCAGTGAAAAGCTTCTGTTGCGTGCTAACCAGTCAGCGGATATGTAACATGATTACTAATTGAGCCAAGTCAAGTTTATTTGTCACATACACATACACGATGTGCAGTGAAATGAAAGTGGCAATGCCTGCGGATTGTGCACAAAAAAGAATTACAGTTACAGCATATAAATTAAAGTTAATACAGAGAAGACAAAATTTAGTCCCTGGAGTTATAAAAGTTAACAGTCCTGATGGCCTGTGGGAAGAAACTCCGGCTCATCCTCTCCGTTTTCACAGCGTGACAGCGGAGGCGTTTGCCTGACCGTAGCATCTGGAACAGTCCGTTGCTGGGGTGGCAGGGGTCCCTCATGATCTTGCTTGCTCGCGATCTGCACCTCCTGATGTATAGGTCCTGCAGGGGGGCGAGTGTAGTTCCCATGGTGCGTTCTGCCGAACGCACTACTCTCTGCAGGGCCTTCCTGTCCTGGGCAGAGCTGTTCCCAAACCAGACTGTGATGTTGCCGGCTTTACCTTTTACAGTGTTTAGATATATGGTAAGGGAATAACCTTATAGTGCAAGGTAAAGCCAGCAAAATCCGATCAAGGATAATCAAGGGTCACCAATGAGGTAGATAGTAGTTCAGCACTGCTCTCTGGTTGTGGTAGGATGGTTCAGTTGTTTGATAACAGCTGGGAAGAAACTGTCCTTGAATCTGGAGGTGTGCGTTTTCACACTTCTATACCTTTTGCCTGATGGGGCAAATTAGTATTCGCCACGCTAATCTCACTGTCTTTGATGACTTTCCCCATGGTGAAAACAGATGCATAGTACTCATTTAGTACCTCGCCTACATCCCCTGACTCCAAGCACTAATTACCTCCTTTATCCTCTGGCAGTCCTACCTTCTCCGTGGTTATCCTCATGTTTTTAATGTACGTGTAAAAAGCTTTGGGATTTTAGACAATAGACAATAGGAAATAGAAAATAGTTGCAGGAGTAGGCCATTCGGCCCTTCGAGCCAACACTGCCATTCACCGTGATCATGGCTGATCATGCACAATCAGTACCCCGTTCCTGCCTTCTCCCCATAACCCCTGACACCGCTATCCTTAAGAGCTCTATCTAGCTCTCTCTTGAAAGCATCCAGAGAATTGGCCTCCACTGCCTTCTGAGGCAGAGAATTCCACAGCTTCACAACTCTCTGAGTGAAAATGTTTTTCCTCATCTCCGTTCTCAATGGCCTACCCCTTATTGTTAAACTGTGGCCCCTGGTTCGGGAAAAAATTCGATTTTCCCTAATCTAACTCGTCAAACCTCTTTTGTTGACTGTTTAGGGCCTTTTCATCATCTGCTTGAGTTCTTTTCACCTTTCTTTATATTCCTCAAAAGCTCCGGCTGATCTTGTCCTCGTTATCGTGTGCCTTCATTTCTTTTTCTCATTGACCAAATTCACCATGTCTCTGGTCATCCAACATTCCTTTACTTTGTCTTCCTTATCCTTCCTCCTTACTGGGACACTTTGGTGCTAAACGTTAGATCAACGAGTCTTTAAAAAGCTCCCACATATCACACAGAGTAAACACAATAGACAATAGACAATAGGTGCAGGAGTAGGCCACTCGGCCCTTCGAGCCAGCACCGCCATTCAATGTGATCATGGCTGATCATTCTCAATCAGTACCCCGTTCCTGCCTTCTCCCCATACCCCCTGACTCCGCTATCCTTAAGAGCTCTATCCAGCTCTCTCTTGAATGCATTCGGAGAATTGGCCTCCACTGCCCTCTGAGGCAGTGAATTCCGCAGATTTACAACTCTCTGACTGAAAAAGTTTTTCCTCATCTCCGTTCCAAACACAGCACACAGTCTCTTGCCCAGTGTGGGGGAATCGAGAACCAGAGGACAGAGCAAACCCCTCAGTGGTCGGGAAGGGTGCATTTGGAAATGGTTATTGAAGGCAGCCTTTCCAGGAAGGAATAGAAAATAAACCCAGCACCTTGAACCTGCTTTGCCATTCCATAAGAGTCTTCCATTTCCTACTCTTCATTAACTTTCCTACCTCATCCTTGTTTCTCTAGCTCCCAAAAGTCCATTGTGTGTACTCCATGGCAGAGCACCAAAGGTGCTACTGGCTGAGATTTGCACAGATATCTAGTCTTGATAACGTGACACCTTAAACCAGAGTCATGGATAGGAAAGGTTTAGTGGGATATTGGTCAAACATGGACAAATGGCCCATTGAATCTTACTGAACTGTGAAAGGCCTGGATAGAGAGGATGTGGAGAGGATGTTTCCACTAGTGGGAGAGTCTAGGACCAGAGGGCATAGCTTCAGAATAAAAGGACGTACCTTTAGAAAGGAGATGAGAAAGTAGAATTTCTTTTGGCAGAAGGTGGTGAATCTGTGGAATTTATTGCCACAGAAGGCTGTGGAGGCCTAATCAAAGGATATTTTTAAGGTGGAGATTGATAGATTCTTGATTAGTACGGGTGTTAGGGGTTATGGGGAGAAGGCAGGAGAATGGTGTTGAGATGGAGAGATAGATCAGCCGTACTTGAATGGAAGACTAGACTTAATGGGCAAATTACCGAATTCTGCTCTGACAATCTATGAACCTACGAGCTCAGATGGGGCATGTTGGTCAGCATGGACGGGTTGGGCAGAAGGGGTTGTTTACGTGCTATATGACTGTGACTCCCTGAGTGCACCCAATGACTCTAGATACCAACATTCAGGCCATCCTTCGCTCAGTCCGCCTTAACTAACCTGATCTCCCGGTGGCTCAGCACTTCAACTCCCCCTCCCACTCCCAGTCTGACCTTTCTGTCATGGGCCTCCTCCATTGTCATAGTGAGGCCCAGCGCAAATTGGAGGAACAGCACCTCATATTTCGCTTGGGCAGCTTGGGCAGCCTATGAACATTGACTTCTCCCACTTCAGATAGCTCCTCTGTCCCTCTCTTTCCCCTCCCTCTTCCCAGTTCTCCCACTGTCTTCCTGTCTCCTACTACATCCTACCTTTGTCCCGCCCCCTCCCCTGACGTCAGTCTGAAGAAGGGTCTCGACCCGAAACGCCTCTCCTGAGATGCTGCCTGAACCCGCTGAGTTACTCCAGCATTTTGTGCCTACCTTCAATTTGAACCAGCATCTGCAGTTATTTTCCTAAACATTCAGGCCATTGTGGCCTCCAATTCCTCCCCAAGTCCCTCTGTTTTCCCAGGATGAGGGGAAGCAAAACTTTATCTTACATTCTCCCCAAGTTGCAAAGCAATGAGCTAATCTTGTAGTGCAACTAATTAGCGCGATGCATGGGGCTTCTTTGATCCTAACTTGACGAGGTGCTGAATTGGAAGAAGTACACTTCAACTTTAATTATCCTGATGCAAAGTCTGATGTTAAATTTCATTGTTAGCCCAGCAGGAGATATGTGTCCATAACACAAATTTACATTACTGACAGATAGGAAGAACAATTACTTGTTAATCAACCGTACTGCCCTGAGGTTTAATCAGCATGGACAGGCATTACTTCTGGCCACTACAGTTCTTTATGTTATATCTTTATTCATGAAATGAAGAATGTAACTTGCCTGGGCTAGTAATGGATTTTTAATACATGGCACTTATTTCTGAATATACAGTACTAGTAAAATATGGCTGTATACATAATTCCATAATTCATGCTCTTGCTATCAAATTGCAGGCTCATCCCATACTCAACGGAACTTGAATTGCAGAGAATTGTGGATGCATCCCAGACCCACCACACAAACCAACCTCCCTTCCATTGACTTGATCTACACCAGCAGATCGATCTCCCATCAGGCAAAATGTATGGAAGTGTGAAAATGCACATCTCCAGATTCAGCGACAGTTTCTTCCCAGCTGTTATCAGACGACTGAGCCATTCTACCAGCAACTAGAGAGCAGTCCTGAACTATTATCTACCTCATTGGAGACCCGCGGACTACCTTTGATCAGGGGGGCGAGTGTAGTTCCCATGGTGCATTCTGCCGAACGCACTACTCTCTGCAGGGTCATCCTGTCCTGGGCAGAGCTGTTCCCAAACCAGACTGATGTTGCCGGACAGGATGCTCTCTACACTGTACTTTACCTTGCACTAAACGCTACTTACGATATTCCCTTTATCATCAAGTCAAGTCAAGTTTATTTGTCACATGCACATACACGATGTGCAGTGAAATGAAAGTGGCAATGCCTGCGGATTGTGCACAAAAAAGAATTACAGTTACAGCATATAAATTAAAGTTAATACAGAGAAGACAAAATTTAGTCCCTGGGGTTATAAAAGTTAACAGTCCTGATGGCCTGTGGGAAGAAACTACGTCTCATCCTCTCCGTTTTCACAGCGTGACAGCGGAGGCGTTTGCTTGATCGTAGCATCTGGAACAGTCCGTTACTGGGGTGGCAGGGGTCCCTCATGATCTTGCTTGCTCTGGATCTGCACCTCCTGATGTATAGGTCCTGCAGGGGGGGCGAGTGTAGTTCCCATGGTGCGTTCTGCCGAACGCACTACTCTCTGCAGGGCCATCCTGTCCTGGGCAGAGCTGTTCCCAAACCAGACTGTGATGTTGCCGGACAGGATGCTCTCTACAGCCCCAGAGTAGAAGCAATGAAGGATCCTCAGAGACACTCTGAATTTCCTCAGCTGTCTAAGGTGGTAAAGGCACTGCTTTGCCTTACCCACCAATGGGGCAATGTGCATTGTCCACGTCAGATGTGTCTGCGGATGGCTCCATTGTAATCATGACTGACTGGAATAGCACGCAACAACGTTTTTAACGGTACACGTGACAATAACCTAAACTCAAACTCAAACTCAAACTCAACCTCAAAGATGCAGAACCATGTCAGGTGTATGCTACTGTTCTTCTGCTATCAGGCTTTTGAACAGTCCTTCCATAAGCTAGAGTACTGTCCAATTCACCTCTATCCGTTTGCAGATATTGGATTTCGACTCTGGAACTTTAGTTTAGTTTAATTTAGAGATACAGCGCAATACAGGCCCCTCGGCCCACAGAATCCACAATGACCAGCGATCCCAATACACTAACATTATCCTACATACTAGGGATGATTTACAATTATTACCGAATCCAATTAACCTCCAAATCTGTACGTCTTTGGAGTGTGTGTGGAAACCGGAGCACCCGGAGAAAACGGTCACGGGGAGAATGTACAAACTCCGTACAGAGAGCACCCATAGACAGTATCAAACTGGGTCTCTGGCGCTGTGAGGCAGCAACTCTACCACAGTGCCACCGAACCGCCCTGATGTACTACAATGCTGACAACTATATCCTGCACGGTATCTTCTCATTTGCTCTAGAGCATAGAACAAGAAGGCTGTGGAGGCCAAGTCAATGGATATTTTTAAGGCAGAGATAGATTCTTGATCAGTACGGGTGTCAGGGGTTACGGGGAGAAGGGAGAATGGGGTTAGGAGGGAGAGATGGATCAGCCATGATTGAATGGCGGTGTGGACTTGAAAGGCCGAATGGCCTAATTCTGCTCCTATCACTTATGATCTCTATGACCTTAAGAACAGCCACTTCAGCCCACAATGTCTGTGCCAAACATGATGTCAATACCAACTCTTATCTGTTTGCACATAACTGATATCCGTCTATTCTCTGCATATCTACATGCCTAACAACGGTCTCTGAAATGACAACACCCCGTATCTGCCTCAACCCCCACCTCCAGCAGTGCATTCCATGCACATCCCCCCCCCTAAAGTACCCCCTGCAAATCTCCTTTAAACTTTTCCCGCTCACCTGCAGTCGGCAGTCGATGAGGGCACGGGGCAACCACCGTGAGGAGGAAGAACAATGGAGACCCGGGGCATGTGGGGGACCTCCATGAGGGAGGGGTAAGGGGGGGGAACAACAAAGGTGGACCCGGAGAGGGGGAGGGGGAAGGGAGGGGGGAGAACAAAGGAAGGGCCGATGGGGGCACTTTGTAACTTTTTAACCGCCCTTTATGTGGTGACTATTTGCATACCGTGAGTATGCAAGCAAAGAATTTCACTGTGCCTTGCCACATGTGACAATAATTTATTCATAAAGCTATCTATTATACTTGAGTTTGACTTGATTGCATTTTTGTATGGTATTATCTGATCTAATTGGGTAGCTTGCAAAACTTTTTTTTTTTCTGTTCACCTGAGTGCACGTGATAATAACATATGTAAACCTAAATGTGTAGAGCTGGTAGGAACAATGAACTGCAGATGCCGAATTTCAAAAATAAGACACAACGTGCTGGAGTAACTCAGCAGTTCAGCCAGCTTCTCTGGAGAACATGAATGGGTCATATTTCACGTTGGGACCCTTCTTCAGATTGGCAACTTCAGATTGGCAACTGAATCATCCTACCACCACCAGGGTGCAGCGTTGAAATACCATCTACCAAGGGGTGACCCTTGGACTATCCTTGACAGGACTTTGCAGGCTTTACCTTATGCTAAACGTTATTCCCTTATCATGGATCAATATACTGTTAATAGATTGATTGTAATCATGTATTGTCTTTCTGCTGACTGATTAGCTTGCAACAAAAGCTTTTCACTGTACCTCGGTACACGTGACAATAATCTAAACTGAACTGAACTAACGCCCACACCAACTGAGATACCCCACCTACACTAGGCCCACTTGCCTGCGTTTGGCCCATATTCTCCTGAAACTTTCCTATCTATTAATCTCCATGACGGTAATCCTTCAAACCGATGGCAGTAAATAAGGAATAGTTAACAATTTACGGTACGAATGACAAATATTTATCCTGTTAAGGCAAAAGAAAAGAAACAGCGGTCCAGCTGTGATTAGCAGGAGACGTTAAACATAGTGATAGATCAAAATGAAAAGGCTAATAATGTTGTCAAAACGAACTGGAAAATGAAATTTAAGAACTTTTCAGAATAGAGCAGAGCAAGATGAGGATGATAGACACAAAATGCTGGAGTAATTCAGCGGGATAGGCAGTTTAAGGTCATTCGAAACTTCACCCATTCCTTCTCTCCAGAGATGTTGCCTGCCCCGCTGAGTTACTCCGGCATTTTGTGTCTATCTTCGGTTTAAACCAGCATCTGCAGTTCCTTCCTACACAAGATGAGGATGACATTGAAGAAGGGTCTCGACCGTAACGTCACCCACTCCTTCGCTCCAGAGATGCTGCCTGTCCCGCTGAGTTACTCCAGCATGTTGTGTCTACCTTAAGTGATAGGTGGGTACAGGTGAGGGGGGAGTTTGGTTGGCAGGTGGGAGGAGCGAGTGACGAAGGCTAAAGATGAAATAAAAGGGTGTCAGGTAAGGAGAAGAGGAGTGAAATGTAAAGCTGAAGGGATGGATAGAGGTGAAAGGGGAGAGGAAAGAGAGGGGATAAAAGAGCAATAACCCGTCTCAAGAAGGGTCTCGACCCAAAACGTCACCCATTCCTTCTCTCCAGAGATGCTGCCTGTCCCGCTGAGTTACTCCAACCTTTTGTGTCTAACTTAAGAATGAATTGCCTGGTTGTGCAGTTTCGTGACTTATAGGTTGTTACAGGGATATGTGCTGAGGCCACAAATTAAACAATAGACAATAGACAATAGGTGCAGGAGGAGGCCATTCGGTCCTTCGAGCCAACACCACCATTCACCGCGATCATGGCTGATCATCCACAATCAGTACCCCGTTCCTGCCTTCTCCCCATATCCCTTGACTCCGCTATCATTAAGAGCTCTATCTAACTCTCTCTTGAAAGCATCCAGGGAATTGGCCTCCACTGCCTTCTGAGGCAGAGAATTCCACAGCTTCACAACTCTCTGAGTGAAAAAGTTTTCCCTCATCTCCATTCTAAATGGTCTACCCCTTATTCTTAAACTGTGTGAATGATTTTATCGAGTGGATTAATTATATTTAATGTTGCTGATGTCATGGCTGGATGACAGTGCGAGGAACATGAAGGGACACTTCAGAGGCATACTGTATATACCAGCTAGCTGAGAGGACAGATGTCATATCATGAGGAAAATTGTGAAGCCATATAACTTTGGTAGGAAAAGCATGTTTATAAATTGTGAGACGTTGAAAGTTGTGTGTTTAATCTGAAGAAGGGTCCTGACCCGAACACTCTCCGTATTCTACAGAGATGCTGCCTGACCCTCCAGACCTTTGGACGTTACTTCAGACTTTAGAGATGCAGCGCGGAAACAGGCCCTTCAGCCCACCGAGTCTGCGCGGACCAGCGGTCTGCTTTACAGCGAATGCAGCGCCGGAGACTCAGGTTCGATCCTGACTACGGGTGCCGTCTGTAAGGAGTTTGTACGTTCTCCCCGTGACCTGCGAGGGTTTTCTCCGAGATCTTCGGTTTCCTCCCACACTCCAAAGACGTACGGGTATGTAGGTTAATTTGACTGGGAAAATGTAAAAAATTGTCCCTAGTGGGTGTAGGATAGTGTTAATGTGCGGGGATCGCTGGGCGGCGCGGACTTGGTGGGCCGAAAAGGCCTGTTTCCGCGCTGTATATATATGATATGATATGATATGACACTAGGGACGATTTACAGTTTACAGAAACAAAATTAACCTACAAACCTGTAGGCCCTTGGAATGTGGGAGAAAACCAGAGCACCGGGGAAAACCCAAGCACCCCATTCCCCTGCCATCTCCCCTTAACCTCTGACACCTGTACTAATCAAAAATCTCTGCCTTAAAAATATCCACTGACTTGGCCTCTACAGACTTCTGTGGCAATGAATTTCACAGATTCACCATCCTCTGACTAAAGGAATTTCTCCTCATCTCATTCCTAAAAGAACGTCCTTTAATTCTGAGGCTATGACCTGTAGTCCTCGACTCTCCCACTAGTGGGAACATCCTCTCCACACCCACTCTATCCAAGCCTTTCACTATTCTGTATGTCTCAATGAGGTCCCCCCTCATGTCCCAAGACATTCTTGCCATAGAGGGAGTACAGAGAAGGTTCACCAGATTGATTCCTGGGATGGCAGGACTTTCATATGAAGAAAGACTGGATAGACTCGGCTTATACACGCTGGAATTTAGAAGATTGAGGGGGGATCTTATAGAAACTTACAAAATTCTTAAGGGGTTGGACAGGCTAGATGCAGGAAGATTGTTCCCGATGTTGGGGAAGTCCAGAACAAGGGGTCACAGTTTAAGGATAAGGGGGAAGTCTTTTAGGACCGAGATGAGAAAGTTTTTTTTCACACAGAGTGGTGAATCTGTGGAATTCTCTGCCACAGAAGGTAGTTGAGGCCAGTTCATTGGCTATATTTAAGAGGGAGTTAGATGTGGCCCTTGTGGCTAAAGGGATCAGGGGGTATGGTGAGAAGGCAGGTATGGGATTCTGAGTTGGATGATCAGCCATGATCATATTGAATGGCGGTGCAGGCTCGAAGGGCCGAATGGCCTACTCCTGCACCTATTTTCTATGTTTCTATGTTTCTGTACTTCAAAACTCCAGTGAGTACAGGCCCAGTGCTGACAAACGCTCATCATAGGTTAACCTACTCATTCCTGTAAGGCAGCAGCTCTACCACTGCGCCACCGTGCCACCCGCGGTTGAATTTTTATAAGTAGGCTTTGAATACATCCTTGAATCATTTCCTCTGTCAGCTTTTAACCACTTCCCCTGACAGAGATTGAAGAGACATCACCAATGTGTTAGCCTTACATGAATATTTGATGCTAAATTATTTTAATGCCAATTGATTTCTTGATTGCACGTCCTCAGTTCCAGTTAATTCACTGTCCAGGATGAGAAATCAGTTGATTTTAGAACAGGTTTATTTTGCCAATCCTATTAAAACATTTATTCATTCACTAGTATCGTTAATGTGGATCCGGACCACTAACCAGGGAAGCGCTGGTTCATCGGAGTGTCTCATGTGGATGTAGCCTTGTGAAGTATTCATGACTGCAATCATATTCTACTTGGGGCCCTGCTGGTTACATTTGCACTTAATTTAATTAGAAACCTTGAATGGTGTGAAGGTATTCAGTTTAGTTCTGTTTAGAGATACAGCGCGGAAACAGGCCCTTCGGCCCACCGAGTCCGCACCGACCAACGACCCTGCACACTAACACTATCCTACCCACACTAGGGAAAGTTTACACTTATACCAAGCTGATTAACCTTCACACCTGGAGTGTGGGAGGGAACCGGAGCACCCGGAGAAAACCCACGCAGGTCACGGGGAGAACGTATAAACTCCGTACTGTGATATCATGAGACGTAGAGTCATAGAGGGGAGATACATTTCCTCCCGGTGGATGCAACAAGGACTACAAACCATCATGGCTGCCAACAAAAGACTACAAAACCCATAGTCAGCAGGGCTGCCTGCCCTGTTGACACTGATTGCTGCTGACACTAATTGCTGCTGACACTGATTGCTGCTGACACTGATTGCTGCTGACACTGATTGCTGCTGACACTGATTGCTGCTGACACTAGTTGCTGCTGACACTGATTGCTGTTGACACTGATTGCTGCTTAGACTGATTGCTGCTGACACTGATTGCTGCCCAGCTGAACCAGGTGAGCTGATTGCCTCAGTGAGAGAGCTAAAAGGGAGAGAATCAGTGTTTGAGTTATATTTTGTAAGAAGGCAGCAAGCTACAGTTTTGATTTAACTACCTGTTTTGGTTTTGTGTACCTGTCTGCAAACAATTAAGTTTACCTGTTTTTGGAAAAGAGTAAATATATGGAATTTAAGTTTGAAAACAACAACTTTTCTGTCTTCATTTCGGGCACCCACACCTCCCAACCTTCAAGAGAAAAGCTCCCGACCTCTCAAGACATCGCAATACAGACAGCACCCGTAGTCAGGATTGAACCCGGGTATCTGACGCTGTAAGGCAACAACTCTACCGCTGCGCCACCGTGCCGTGGTCGGTGGCATGGTGAATGGTTGGGAAGAGAGGACACACGTAGATACATTTCCCCATCTGATGGAAGATGCCTTCTGCCCCACAGTCGCTGGGAAATCCATCCCATCCATACTTCTACTCTCACAAACACTCGCCCGGATGTAACCCTAGGGAGGACCTAGCTCTGAGCATAAGAACGATGATCTTATGTGTGGAGAACACTGGCTTGATGCGCTGTGGTGCTTTCTCTTCCAAGCTATTCCCAAGACAAAGCAAATGAGTGATGATATGTCCTGCTTAGTAGTAAGTGGCAACTGCAGCGTCATGAGTTTCTACAGTGGATGTAAAGCAAGTGATACAGAGGACATCGTAGAAGCATTATTAACCCTCAACACTGCACCACATAACCAGGCATGAGGAGAGATGACTAGCGGAGAGAGGGACTTAAACAAGAAAAGGTTCAGTTAGGGAATTCCAGCTGCGGCTTGCCTGCAGTCCGTCTGTCTTTTGTGTTTTTTGTTGTTTTTGTATGAATTGTAGTTTTAATATGGTGTAGTGTTTGTATGTTATAGGGGGTGGGAGGGAACGGGAACTGTAAAAAATTCTCTCTCCCTAACGGAGACACGAACTTTGTTTCTCCGTGTCTCCGTGTCTCCGTTCCCGTTGCGGCCTACCACCGGCCATGCACCTGGGACCACTTGGGGCTCTGGTTCGCAGAGCCCACGGCCCGGACTCACCACCTGCGGCGCTGGCTGCCTGCGGATGCTGCGGGAGCGGCTGCGACTCGTCTCCGGAGGCTCCGGCGCGGGCCGCGTGGACGTCGGAAGCCCGCAGGCCCCTGGGTGGGGGCCGACATCGGGAGCTCTGGCAGCGGCAGAGGCAGCGTGTTCGCCCGCCCCGAATCGCGGGGCTTGGGTCGGCCCGCCGCGGACCTTTCACCGTCCGGCGCGGCGCTCCAATGTCGGGAGCCCCGACCGCCCCGACCGCCCCGACGTGGCAACTCCAACAGCCTGACCTCGGGAGAAGACTGTAGGGAAGAGAAAAGACATTTTGGCCTTCCATCACAGTGAGGATGGACTGGAGGAGACTCACTGTGATGGATGTTTCTTTTTGTTTGGTGTTAGTGTATGATTGTATGTGTTATTGCATTTTTATTGATTATTCTTATTGGTCTTAGTGTTTCAACTGCTGGTAATGTTTCATTTCACTACACATTTATGTGTATGTGACAAATAAACGACTATTGACTATTGACTATTTAGTTTAGTTTAGTTTAGTTTAGTTTAGTTTAGTTTGGTTTAGTATGGTTTAGTTTATTATCACGTGTGCTGAGGTACAGTGCGAAGCTTTTTGTTGCGTGCTCTCCAGTCAGCGGAAAGACAACACATGATTACAATCGATCGGTCCACAGTGTACAGAGACATGATAAAGGGAATAACGTCTAGTGCACGATAAAGCCCAGTAAAGTCCGATTGAAGATAGTCCGAGGGTCTCCAATGAAGTAGATGGTAGCTCAGGGCTGCTCTCTAGTTGGTGATAGGATGGTTCAGTTGCGTGATAGCAGCTGGGAAGAATCTATCCCGGAATCTGGAGATGCGCGTTTTCACGCCTCTGTGTCTCTTGTCTGATGGGAGGTGGGGGGAAGGGGGAGGGACCGGGGTGAGACTCGTCCATTGATGTGGAATTGTACTTGGTTGCACATTCGTGGTGTGTGAGGATGAAAGAAGGGGGCTGGGAACGCATCCTTGTGGAGCAATAGACAATAGAAAATAGACAATAGGTGCAGGTGGAGGCCATTCGGCCCTTCGAACCAGCACCACCATTCAATGTGATCATGGCTGATCATTCTCAATCAGTACCCTGTTCCTGCCTTCTCCCCATACCCCCTGACTCCGCTATCCTTAAGAGCTCTATCTAGCTCTCTCTTGAATGCATTCAGAGAACTGGCCTCCACTGACTTCTGAGGCAGAGAATTCCACAGATTTACAACTCTCTGACTGAAAAGGTCTTTCCTCATCTCCGTTCTAAATGGCCTACCCCTTATTCTTAAACTGTAGCCCCTGGTTCTGGACTCCCCCAACATTGGGAACATGTTTCCTGCCTCTAACGTGTCCAACCCCTTTATAATTTTATATCTTTCGATAAGATCCCCTCTCATCTTTCTAAATTCCAGTGTATACAAGCCTAGTCGCTCCAGTCTTTCAACATATAACACTCCCAAATCTGTCAATCTCCACCTTAAAAATATCCACTGACTTGGCGGGTTAGACTTGATGGGCCAAATGGCATAATTCCTCTCCTGTAACTTATGAATTTAACTTTCATGATCCTCATGGTGTTGCTTGAAGGGAGTTCAAGTCTAACCCGCCAAGTCAATGGATATTTTTAAGGTGGAGATTGACAGATTCTTCATCAGTACGGGTGTCAAGGGTTATGGGGAGAAGGCAGGAGAATGGGGTTGAGAGGGAGAGATTGATCAGCCATTGATTGAATGGCGGAGTAGAGTTGATGGGCCGAATGGCCTAATTCCGCTCCTAGAACTTATGAACTATTGCAGTACGGGTGGAAGGTGTAACATGCGTCTATTACTCTGAGGAAGGCTTCCTGCTTGGCAAGGCAAAAGAAAACTTTTCTAGATTGATCTGTGACAAAATATGGTTTTGTGGAATTATTTTCCACTTCATCGTGGGGTTGCTGCTATTTTAGCTTGTGCAACGCCACGTCGTTACGCTAACAATGGCAGATCTACGGCCAGACTTGTGCCTCGGTAAATCATTAAACGGTTTCTCAGGTAAATCCACCGTCGGCCCTCTGTGGCAGAGAACATCTGCAGTCGAGCGGTCATAATGGAACATGCCCCAAGCATCATTGCTTCAGTGCATCCCAACTGAACCACAAAGGGTGTCATGATGCTGCCGTTTTCCCATTGCGGTTGAAACAGGGAAACGCACGGCAGGAATGCACGAGCGGCAATATAGTCACGGGCACGGGCGATGGTCAGATCCTCAACTGACCCCCACAGAGAGCACAGGTGGATCTTTAGTATAGAGAGTGTTTAGAGAGAAAGACAATAGACAATAGGTGCAGGAGGAGGCCATTTGGCCCTTCGAGCCAGCACCACCATTCAATGTGATCATGGCTGATCATTCTCAATCAGTACCCCGTTCCTGCCTTCTCCCCATACCCCCTGACTCTGCTATCCTTAAGAGCTCTATCTAGCTCTCTCTTGAATGCATTCAGAGAATTGGCCTCCACTGCCTTCTGAGGCAGAGAATTCCACAGATTCACAACTCTCTGACTGAAAAAGTTTTTCCTCATCTCAGTTCTAAATGGCCTACTCCTTATTCTTAAACTGTGGCCCCTTGTTCTGGACTCCCCCAACATTGGGAGCATGTTTCCTGCCTCTAACGTGTCCAACCCCTTAATAATCTTATACGTTTCGATAAGATCTCCTCTCATCCTTCTAAATTCCAGTGTATACAAGCCTAGTCGCTCCAGTCTTTGATACACGTGCAGGAAGGAACTGCAGATACATCGAAGATGACAAAAAAAGCTGAAGTTACTCAGTGAACATAGTGGTCGGCACGGTGGCGCAGCGGTAGAGTTGCTGCCTTACAGCGAATGCAGCGCCGGAGACTCAGGTTCGATCCTGACTACGGGCGCCGTCTGTACGGAGTTTGTACGTTCTCCCCGTGACCTGCGTGGGTTTTCTCCGAGATCTTCGGTTTCCTCCCACACTCGAAAGACGTACAGGTTTGTAGGTTAATTGGCTGGGCAAATGTAAAAAAAATTGTTCCTAATGGGTGTAGGATAGTGTTAATGTGCGGGGATCGCTGGGCGGCGCGGACTCGGTGGGCCGAAGGGCCTGTTTCTGCGCTGTATCTCTAAATCTAAAAATGAAAAAAGCAACATAGAAAATAGGTGCAGGAGTAGGGGCCATTCGGCCCTTCGAGCCAGCACCGCCATTCAATATGATCATGGCTGGTCATCCAGAATCAGTACCTCGTTCCTGCTTTCTCCACATATCCCTTGAATCATCTAGCCCTAAGAGCTATATCTAACTCTCCCTTGAATACATCCAGTGAATAGGTCTCCACTGCCTTCTGTGGCACACAGATTCACAACTCTCTGGGTGAAAGATTAGTGGGACAGGCAGCATCTCTGGAGTCTGAAGAAGGGTCTCGACCCGAAACATCACCCATTCCTTCTCTCCAGAGATGCTGCCTGTCCCGCTGAGTTACTCCAGCTTTTGCGTCTATCTTCTTTGAGAGATACACTCTTTACAATGACCCGTTTCCTTTATCATCGTTACTTTTTTGCGTATCGTTCATTCATTGTTCTTTTTCTCTCTACATCATCGTCTTTTTCTCTCGGTGCCCTTATCCCCATCGCGTACTATTCAAGAATTTATCAATCTCAGCCTTAAAAATATCCATTGACTTGGCCTCCACAGCGTTCTGTGGCAATACATTCCACAGATTCACCACCACAGATTTAGTTTAGTTTAGTTTAATTTAGTTTGTTGTCATGTGAACCCAGGTGCGCTGAAAAGCTTGTTCTCCTTAAACTTTGCCTGCTCACACTACAGCGGAAAGACTGTACAAGATTACAATCGAACCGTACAGGGTGTACAGATACACAACAAAGGGAATAACGTATAGTCCTTCCTCAACATTAGGAACACTGGAATTTAGAAGGATGAGAGGGGATCTTATCGAAACATATAAGATTATTAAGGGGTTGGACACGTTAGAGGCAGGAAACATGTTCCCAATGTTGGGGGAGTCCAGAACAAGGGGCCACAGTTTAAGAATGAGGGGTAGGCCATTTAGAACGGAGATGAGGAAAAACTTTTTCAGTCAGATAGCTATATTTTACTACAGAATTATTTGCCTCAGAAAGCAGTGGAGGCCAATTCTCTGAATGCATTCAAGAGAGAGCTGGATAGAGCTCTTAAGGATAGCGGAGTCAGTGGTATGGGGAGAAGGCAGGAACGGGGTACTGATTGAGAATGATCAGGCATTGAATGGTGGTGCTGGCTCGAAGGGCCGAATGGCCTACTCCTGCACCTATTGTCTATTGTCTATTGAATTAGGCCATTCTGCCAATCAAGTCTACTCCATCATTCAACCACGGCTGATCTATCTTTCCCTCTCAACCCCATTCTCCCGACTTCTCCCCATAATCCCTGACACCCGTACTAATCAAGAATCTTTCATTCTCCACATTAAAAAATATCCATTGATTTGGCCTCCACAGCTGTCTGTGGCAATGAATTCCACAAATTCACCATCTTCTGACTGAAGAAATTCCTCCTCATCTCCTCTCTAATGGTACGACCTTTTATTCTGAAGCTATGACCTCTGGTCCTAGTCTTTCCCAATAGAGGAAACGTCCTCCCCCAGGCACGGTGGCGCAGCAGTATTGTTGCTGTCCGACAGTGCCGGAGAGCCGGGTTCGATCCTGACCTCGGGAGCGGCCTGTACAGAGTTTGTTAGTACTCCCCGTGACCTGCGTAGGTTTTTCCCCGGGTGCACCGGTTTCCTCCCACACTCCAAAGACATGCGGGTTTGTATGTTAATTCACTCCGGTAAGGAGAGTGAATTGTAAGAATAGGAAGGCAGAGTATTATCTGAATGGTATCAAGTTAGGAAAAGGGGACATACAACGAGATCTGGGTAAACTAGTGCATCAGTCACTGAAAGGAAGCAGGCAGTGAAGAAAGCCAATGGAATGTTGGCCTTCATAACAAGAGGAGTTGAGTATAGGAGCAAAGAGGTCCTTCTGCAGTTGTACAGGGCCCTAGTGAGACCGCACCTGGAGTACTGTGTGCAGTTTTGTTCTCCAAATTTGAGGAAGGATATTCTTGCTATTGAGGGCGTGCAGCGTAGGTTTACTAGGTTAATTCCCGGAATGGTGGGACTGTCATATGTTGAAAGATTGGAGCGACTAGGCTTGTATACACTGGAATTTAGAAGGATGAGAGGAGATCTTATCGAAACATATAAGATTATTAAGGGGTTGGCACGTTAGAGGCAGGAAACATGTTCCCAATTTGGGGGAGACCAGAACAAGGGGCCACAGTTTAAGAATAAGGGGTAGACCATTTCGAACGGAGAAGAGGAAAAAATTCTTCAGTCAGGGAGTTGTGAATCTGTGGAATTCTCTGCCTCAGAAGGCAGTGGAGGCCAATTCTCTGAATGCATTCATGAGAGAGCTAGATAGAGCTCTTGAGGATAGCGGAGTCAGGGGGTATGGGGAGAAGGCAGAAACGGGGTACTGATTGAGAATGATCAGCCATGATCACATTGAATGGCGGTGCTGGCTCGAAGGGCCAAATGGCCTCCTCCTGCACCTATTGTCTATTGTCTATTGTCCCTGGTGTGTGGGGTGGTGCTAGTGTGCGGGGATCGCCGGTCGGCGCGGGCTCGGTGCTGCTTCCGTGCTGTATCTCTCAAAACTCAAACGAAAAACATTTGCTCCATCCACGCCTTTTCGCTATTCGGCAAGTTTCAAAGAGTTCCCCCCTCTTCACGAAGGTATGCCCAGAACAATATGGCTACCTTGGATCGTCCTGTCTCCAGCGGAGTGACGATTTAGATTTAGAGATACAGAGCAGAAACAAGCCCACCGGGTCCGTGCCGCCCAGCGATCCCCGCACATTAACGCTATCTGACACCCACCAGGGATAATTTTTTTAAACATTTGCCCAGCCAATTAACCTACATACCTGTACGTCTTTGGAGTGGGGGAGGAAACCGAAGATCTCGGAGAAAACCCACGCAGGTCACGGGGAGAACGTACAAACTCCGTACAGACGGCGCACGTAGTCAGGATCGAACCTGGGTCTCCGGCGCTGCATTCGCTGTAAGGCAGCAACTCTACCGCTGTACCACCGTGCCGCCCTATGACGAAGAAGCCATCAGCGGAGGGGAAAATAGCCGAGGCACAATGCCAGGGAAGGAAGCATTACTACAGGCTTCATTTCCAATTTGGATCTCGCTGGGAAAATACAAGCCTTTTAATGTTGTTGCAGTAACCATTTCTAGAATCTGCCTGGCGGGATGTCCTGAAAACCTCTTACAAACACTAATTGGTTATTACAACCTTTTTGTCGCTCGGGAGAAGAGGATGCCTGCCTCCAGTGTAAATCGCCTCCTTCCCAAAGCACAGAATGCTGATTAAAAATCAACGTTGTTCTTCTCTCAGCTGCTAACTTTCAACCCTGCCCAGGCAGAGGGGCCTGGACTTTCGCCAGCTCTACGAGAAGACCTCCTGTTTAAATTCCATTTGGAATATTTTGGAGGACCAAGAACCAAGAAGATCTATAATATAAGAAGATAACTGCAGATGCTGGTACAAATCGAAGGTTTTTATTCACAAAATGCTGGAGTAACTCAGCAGGTCAGGCAGCATCTCAGGAGAGAAGGAATGGGTGACGTTTCGGGTCGAGACCCTTCTTCAGACTGATGTCAGGGGGGGCGGGACAAAGGAAGGATATAGGTAGAGACAGGAAGATAGAGGGAGATCTGGGAAGGGGAGGGGAAGAGAGGGACAGAGGAACTATCTAAAGTTGCAGAAGTCGATGTTCATACCACTGGGCTGCAAGCTGCCCAGGCGAAATATGAGGTGCTGTTCCTCCAATTTCCGGTGGGTCTCACTATGGCACTGGAGGAGGCCCATGACAGAAAGGTCAGACTGGGAATGGGAGGGGGAGTTGAAGTGTTCGGCCACCGGGAGATCAGATTGGTTAATGCGGACCGAGCGCAGGTGTTGAGCGAAGCGATCGCCGAGCCTGCGCTTGGTTTCGCCGATGTAAATAACTTGACATCTAGAGCAGCGGATGCAATAGATGAGGTTGGAGGAGGTGCAGGTGAACCTTTGTCTCACCTGGAAAGACTTTCAGGAATAAAAGATGGTTTACAAAAGGTAAACTGTATAACTGTAACTGTAAACTTTAGGAGGATGTTGCCAGGACTAGAGGGTGTGAGCTCCAGGGAGAGGTTGAGCAGGCTGGGTCTCTATTCCATGAAGTGCTGGAGGATGAGGGGTGATCTTATAGAGGTGTATAAAATCATGAGAGGAATAAATTGGGCCGATGCACAGAATCTCTTGCCCAAAGCAGGGGAATCGAGGACCAGAGGACATATTGTAGGTTTAAGGTGAAGGGGAAAAGATTTAATAGGAATCTGAGGGGTAACGTTTCTCACACAAGATGTTCTATTGTATCCACTTCTCCAGATGTCAACTTCTCTACATCGGCGAGACCAAACGCAGGCTCGGCGATCGTTTCGCTCAACACCTTCGCTCAGTCCGCCTTAATCATCCTGATCTCCCTGTGGCTGAGCACTTCAACTCCACCTCACACTCCCAGTCTGACCTTTCGGTCATGGGCCTCCTCCAGTGCCATAGTGAGGCCCACCGCAAATTGGAGGAACAGCACCTCATATTTCGCTTGGGCAGCTTGCAGCCCAGCGGTATGAACATCGACTTCTCTAACTTTAGATAGTTCCTCTGTCCCTCTCTTCCCCTCCCCCTTCCCAGTTCTCCCACTGTCTTCCTGTCTCCACCTATATCCTTCCTTTGTCCCGCCCCCCATGACATCAGTCTGAAGAAGGGTCTCGACCCGAAACGTCACCCATTCCTTCTCTCCGGAGATGCTGCCTGACCCGCTGAGTTACTCCAGCAACTTGTGATACCTTCGATTTGTACCAGCATCCGCAGTTATTTTCCTACATGACATTGTTAATTCTTCACTTTGGGAGGATTGGCTTATTCTCCCATTAATACAGCAGGTGTGGTTCATAAATGGTCACTGTTAATCACGCTAATTACTGGATCAACCCAGCAATTGTTTTGTTTACATTGGAGCACATGGAAAGCTCCCTGCCTTGAAAAGAGGAAGCAAAACAGGGGCAGTGTTCAACACCGGCCTATAGGTGGCAGAGTTGAGTTGAGTTGAGTTGAGCAGCTGGTTGAGTTGCTGTCTTGTAGTTCTAATGACCCGGGTTCAATCCTAATCTCAGGCGTTGTCTGTGCAGAGTTTGTACATTCCCCCTCGGACCACGTGGGCTTTCTCTGGGGGTCCTCCCACATCCCAAAGATTTAATTTTAACGAATACGTAATATGTTCACCTTTTCAATTTGTTCCCGATGTTGGGGGAGTCCACATCAGTTTAAGAATGAGTTGTAGGCCATTTAGGACTGAGATGAGGAAAACACCCAGAGAGTTGTGAATCTGTGGAATTCTCTGCCACAAAAGGCAGCAGAGGCCAATTCACTGGGTGTTTTCAAGAGAAAGAGTTAGATGAAGCTCTTAGGGCTAATGGAATCAGGGGACATGGTGGAAAAAAGCAGGAACGGGGTACTGATTTTGGATGATCAGTCATGATCATTTTGAATGGTGGTGCTGGGTCGAAGTGCCGAATGACCTACTCCTGCACCTATTTACTATGTTTCTATGAATCCAATTAACGTCTTTGGAGTGCGTGAGGAAACCGGAGCACCCGGAGAAAGCCCACACAGTCACTGGGGGAACGTACAAACTCCACACAGACAGCACCCGTGGTCAGGATCGAACCTGGGTCTCTGGCGCTGTGAGGCAGCAACTCTACCGCTGCGCCACCGTGCTGCAAAACTGTAATTGTCATTGCTTCCGAGCATTGGCTCATCACCGTGTGATCTGGGTGGTTTCTTCAAAGCCTGGCAGGAGGTGAGATTCTGCCACTTTGGTGCCAGTTCTCATAGCTCCCACTGGCTTTGTGGATGGAGAAATTGTGAAGAAGACAGTAATTACCAACACATTCCCAGAGGTTGGGGTTTCTTTGACAGACACTGTTCCTATTTGCTCTCTAAGCCACCCTGCACGGTGGCGCAGCGGTAAAGTTGCTGCCTTACGTTGCTTATAGCACCAGAGACATGGGTTCGATCCTGACTACGGGTGCTGAGTTTGTACGTTCGCCCCATGACGACATAGAAACATAGAAACATAGAAAATAGGTGCAGGAGGAGGCCATTCGGCCGTTCGAGCCAGCACCGCCATTCAATATGATCATGGCTGATCATCCAACTCAGTATCCCGTACCTGCCTTCTCTCCATACCCCCTGATCCCTTTAGCCACAAGGGCCACATCTAACTCCCTCTTAAATATAGCCAATGAACTGGCCTCAACTACCTTCTGTGGCAGAGAATTCCACAGATTCACCACTCTCTGTGTGAAAAAAAACGTTCTCATCTCGGTCCTAAAAGACTTCCCCCTTATCCTTAAACTGTGACCCCTTGTTCTGGACTTCCCCAACATCGGGAACAATCTTCCTGCATCTAGCCTGTCCAACCCCTTAAGAATTTTGTAAGTTTGTTTCTCTGAGATATTGGGTTTCTTCCCACACTCCAAATACCTGCAGGTTTGTAGGTTAATTGGCATGGTATAAATGTAAATTGTCCCGAGTGTGTGTAGGGCTGTGTTAGTGTGCGGGGATCGCTGGTCGGTGCGGACTCGGTGGGCCGAAGGGCCTGCTTCTGTGCTGTAAGAAAATAACTGCAGATGCTGGTACAAATCGAAGGTATTTATTCACAAAATGCTGGAGTAACTCAGCAGGTCAGGCAGCATCTCAGGAGAGAAGGAATGGGCGACGTTTCGGGTCGAGACCCTTCTTCAGACTGATGCTTCTGTGCAGTATCTCTAAACTAAACTCAACTAAACTAAACTGAATCAGGTTTCCAATTAATCCTTTATCCAAATTTGAGTCTTCTCCTGAACCCTCTCCCCACAGTCTGTCAGCTTTAGTTTAGTTTAATTTAGAGATACAGCAAGGAAACAGGCCCCTTGGCCCACTGAGTCCACGCCGAACAGCGATCACCCCACACACACTAGTTCTACCCCGCACACTGGGGACAATTTATTGAAGCCAATTAACCCACAAATCTGCACACCTTTGGAGTGTGGGAGGAAACCGGAGCACCCGGAGGAAACCCATGTGGTCTGGGGAAGAGCGTACAAGCTCCGTACAGACAGCACCCACAGTCGGGATGGAACCTGGGTCTCTGGCGCTGTAAGGCAGCAACTCTACCGCTGCACCCCTACAGCGCTATTTCAATCAGCCCCAGACCCCAACTTCTCCTACTTCTTTGCAATGTAGAAGGAGGCCATTCAGCCCATTAACTCTATGCTGGTTAACATAGCATTTCCAATGCCCCGTTTAACCCTCTCTATCATTCTCACTGGCTCGTCAGCTCCAGCCTAATTCTCCCACCACCCCTTCACTAGGGATAATTTGCAGCGGCCAATTAGCCTACTAACTGAGCTTTGTGGCATCTACTGTTTGTGTTTTTTTAATTTGCATTTACTCTAATGAGCCGTGTTTGATTTTCCATCAGTCCTTTTAAAAGTCTGCTGCCTTTGCCACTTATTACTCATGTTCACCCTAATTGTAAATATTAACTGTAAATTGAGAAAGCTATCAGATTGACTCATGCAACGTACCTCCAGATGAATTATGTCCAAATGCCAATAAACCTTAAAAAGCAGCAAAAAAAAGCCCATTAACGCCTTTTGAACTTTAGTTTAATTTAGTTTAGTTTAGAGATACAGTGCGGCAACAGGCCCTTCGGCCCACCGAGTCCGTGTCGACCAGCGATCCCCCACACACTAACACGATACACTAGGGCCCATTTACAATTTTTACCAAAGCCAATTAACCTACAAACCTGTACATCTTTGGAGTGTGGGAGGAACCCAGAGCTTCTAGTGAAAACCCACGCAGGTCAAGGGAAGAACGTACAAACTCCATGCAGACAGCACCCGTGGTTAATATCGAACCTGGGTCTCTGGCACAGTAAGGCAGCAACTCTACCATTGCACCATGTACCTGTCAAAGTGTCCTTATAGGTCAAGCTTATAAGGTCATAAGTGATAGGATCAGAATTAGGCCATTCGGCCCATCAAATCTACTCCACCATTCAATCACGGCTGATCTATCTCTCCCTCCTAACCCCATTCTCCTGCCTTCTCCCCATAACCCCTGACACCTGTACTAATCAAAAATCTATCTATCTCTGAGATGGTGCATCTCAGTGGTAAAAATATCCACTGATGACCTCTAAAGAATTCCACAGATTCACCACCCTCTGACTAAAGAAATTTCTCCTCATCTCTTTCCTAAAAGAACGTCCTTAATTCTGAGGCTATGACCTCTAGTCCTAGACTCTCCCACCAGAATTAAAGAGCACTCTTTTAGAAAGGAAGTGAGGAGGAACTTCTTTAGTCAGAGGGTGGTTAATCTGTGGAACTCATTGCCACAGAGGGCTGTGGATATTTTAAAGGGAGAGATAGACAAATTCTTGATTAGAAGGGGTGTCAAAGGTTATTTTAGATTTTAGATTTAGAGATACAGAGCGGAAACAGGCCCTTCGGCCCACCGAGTCCATGCCGCCCAGCGATCCCCACGTGCTAACACGATCCTACACCCACTAGGGACAATTTTTTTTCTTCCATTTACCCAGTCAATTAACCTACATACCTGTACGTCGTTGGAGTGTGGGAGGAAACCGAAGATCTCGGAGAAAACCCACGCAGGTCACGGGGAGAACGTACAAACTCCGTACAGACGGCGCCCGTAGTCAGGATCGAACCTGAGTCTCCGGCGCTGCATTCGCTGTAAGGCAGCAACTCTACCGCTGCGCCACCGTGCCGCCCGGGGAGAAGGCAGAAAAAATGGGATTAGGAGCCAAAGATCAGCCATGATTGAATGGCGGAGCGGACTCGATGGGCCGAATGGCCTAATTCTACTCCTATAACTTGTGAACTTGTGAAGTATCGCATTGTTTAAGAAACATCTAGACAGGTACATGGATAGGGTAGGTTTAGAGGGCCAAACGCAGTCAGGTGGGATGCGTACAGATGGGGCATGTTGGTCGGCGTGGGCTAGTTGGGCCGAGTGACTCTGTAAGAATGACACAGTAAGACTCTATTATTCTCATGAGCGAGACGTGTTTGATTTTGCATCAATCCTTTTTAAAATGTGCAACTTTGTCACTTATTTTCTCGTGTTTTCCCTAATTGTAGATATTAACTAAGTTGAGAAAGCTATCGGATTGACTCATGCAGAACGACACCTCAATGTAAATTATGTTGCAAATGTGAATGATCTTCTTGTAAACTGCTAAACAAAAAAAAATCAAGGACTTTTGAACTGATATAGCACGGAGGACACAGGAAGGAACTGCAGATGCTGGTTTACACTGAAGATAGACACAAAGTGCTGGAGTAACTCAACGGGTCAGGCAGCATCTCTGGAGAAAAGGAATATGTGACGTTTTGGGTCAGAACCCTTCTTCAGTCTGGGGTTTCTGAACCTTCTTCATATCATATCATATATATACAGCCGGAAACAGGCCTTTTCGGCCCACCAAGTCCGTGCCGCCCAGTGATCCCCGTACATTAACACTATCCTACACCCACCAGGGACAATTTTTTTACATTTACCCAGCCAATTAACCTACATACGTCTTTGGAGTGAGGGAGGAAACCGAAGATCTCGGAGAAAACCCACGCAGGTCACGGGGAGAACGTACAAACTCCTTACAGTGCAGCACCCGTAGTCAGGATCGAACCTGAGTCTCCGACCCAGTCCAACCTAAAACGTCACCTATTGAGGGCGTGCAGCGTAGGTTTACTAGGTTAATTCCCGGAATGGCGGGACTGTCATATGTTGAAAGACTGGAGCGACTAGGCTTGTATACACTGGAATTTAGAAGGATGAGAGGAAATCTTATCTGATCTCATCTTAGAACTGAGATGAGGAAAAACTTTTTGAGTCAGAGAGTTGTAAATCTGTGGAATTCTCTGCCTCAGAAGGCAGTGGAGGCCAATTCTCTGAATGCATTCAAGAGAGAGCTAGATAGAGCTCTTAAAGACAGCGGAATCAGGGGGTATAGGGAGGAGGCAGGAACGGGGTACTGATTGAGAATGATCAGCCATGATCACATTGAATGGCGGTGCTGGCTCGAAGGGCCGAATGGCCTCCTCCTGCACCTATTGTCTATTGTCTATTGTCTATAAATAGCCCTGGGAGAACAGTGGAACCTGGCCAGTGAGGAATGCAGAGGAGTCACTGTGTTGGATGTTCACGTTAAAATGTATTTTGTGCGTTCTGCTGCTTTTTAGGAGATAGGAATTAGGCCAAGCTCCCCTCAAGCCTGCTTTTACCATTCAATTAGATCATGGCTGATCTGTGCCAGATTGCACTTCCATTCTCTCTCAGTGAGCTTGAAGAAGAAGTCAGAAGAAATTAGCCTCTCTTGCTGGCTCCTTGAGTTGCTTGTTATTACACTGGCTATTCTTTTATCAGTAGTGTATCCAAACATTCAGTCACATTTACATCCGTTTTCTTGGCCTGCACATTTCCCAATCACAATTACCTTCTCACCAATCATGTATTTTTGTGCAATCTCTGTTTCATCCAAGGCATTGGAAGTGTGAAACAGGACCATCTCTCAGACACACTCCACCATTCGTACTTTCATAAGGTCACATGTGATAGGAGAAGAATTAGGCCATTCGGCCCATCAAATCTGCACCGTCATTCAATCATGGCCGATCTATCTTTCCCTCTTGGGTAGGCACAAAATGCTGGCGTAACTCAGCGGGTCAGGCAGTATCTCTGGAGAGAAGGAATGGGTGAGGTTTCGGGTCGAGACCCTTCTTCTTTCCCTCCTGTAGATGGTTATGCATGCAACCTATACTGTAGCTACCTTATCACCACTAACCACGCCCCATCCTATTAGTACAACTGTAGTCTCCTCCCTTTGTTCCACCCTTTTAGGTCCCGGTACGTCTGAAGGCTGGATGCAGTCAGTGCTGGGACGTGTGTGCCATGTGCTATAATAAACTACCAGTAAAGGTTACAGTGTGTCAGAGAACACTCCTTTACATGGTGTCAGAAGTGGGATCCGAGCGTTTCCCGTTTACCGGTTTTCATTTATTTTGTTCCCGTTAGTGCCCAGTTTCGGGTTTCCCTCGATATGGCGTCCTCATGCCGAAAGCCATCTCCCCTTGTCTTCGATGCCGACATTGCGGAACGATGGTCGACTTTTGTGATGGACTACACTCACTACGTCAATATTGCGAACCGGAACGACCCAGCCGCGGTCAAAGCATCACTTTTGCTCAACCTGGCCGGTCCCGACGCAATGAAGAGAGCTCAAGCCTTTGTCTATGCACCAGCGGTCCTGGATGACAACGACCAGCCGGTCGAGCCAGCTGAATCGGCCGACGACCCGGTATGTCTTTTGCGCAAATTCGCGGAGCTATGCGACCTGCCCTCCAATCGTATACTGGAGCGGGCCAGGTTCTTCTCACGCAAGCAACAGCCGGATGAACCTGTTGAATGCTTCATTGCCGACCTGCAACACCTTGCCCAGCGGTGCCGATTCGAAACCATGCGCGACCAGCTCGTCAGAGACATTCTCGTTACCGGTATGGTCGATCAGAAGCTGCGTGCCGACCTGCTGCAACGGCCTGACCTAACCCTGACTCAAGCAATGCATGCGTGCCGCATTGCCGAAGTGGTCCACCATCCTCACGGACAGAGGGGGTCTGACAACCGAGCCGTAAATTTAACTGGAATTGCTGGACAACGACGGATGAGGGAGAACTTTCGCCCTCCACAGCGGCCCGTTCGCACACCCCGGGACCCAAGATCTAACAAGTGTCCTAACTGCAGCTACGTACACTCCTCAGAATCACAGTGCCCAGCCCTTGGGAAGACATGCAATTTCTGCGGGAGAAGAAACCATTTTGCAGCTGCCTGCCGATCCCGTGGGAAAGTTCCCTCAGCTCCCAGACAACTCCTAGACAATCTTTTGCAGGTTGATAGCGAGATGGACTCTGAGCCCAGCTTTTCCACGGGAGATGTAAGTATTTACACTCTCCTCCACAGCCGATCTCGCCTCCCCGATCCTTCTGTGAACATAACTGTCAACAATAAGTGTTTCTCTGCTAAACTTGACACGGGGGCGAAGGTGAACGTAATGTCAACAAAGCTGTTCCACCGGATAAGGAATAATGAGCTGCTGATTGCCGACCGCTCTGTTTTGCGTGCCTATGGGGGAGAGGAACTAACACCTGTGGGGAGGGCGACCTTCCACTGCGTGCTGCAGGAAGGTTCCCAGGACCTGTCTTTCTTCATTCTGGACAGTGACTGTGTGACGTTGCTTAGCAACCGGGCATGCCAGGATCTTGGGCTGGTGTCGTTTAACCATACGGTCCACAAGGTGCAACCTGTGATGGATCCACTATGTGAGTACCCAGACCTGTTTGACGACAAGCTGGGGAAGCTGCCGGTGGTGTACAAGATCGCGACAGACCCATCTGTGGAGCCCGTGATCCGTCCACCCCACAGGGTGTCTTTTGCCATGAAGGGCAAAGTGGAGAATATGCTCAAGGACATGGTCAACATGGGAGTGCTGGAGGCTGTCAGCGATCCAACCGTATGGGTCTCCACCATGGTCGCCACGTTGAAGAAAGGAAAAAATGAGATACGGGTGTGCATTAACCCCAAGGACTTAAATATGGCAATTAAACGGCCCCACTACCCCATGAGGACTGTCGAAGATGTTGCCGCCCAGGTGGGACAAGCTACTGTGTTCTCCGTCCTCGATGCAAGGAGCTCGTTTTGGCAGATACCCCTGGACAAACGCTCCACGGATCTGACCACGTTCAGCACGCCCTTCGGCAGGTTTAAGTTTTTACGGATGCCGTTCGGCATCAACTCTGCCAGCGAGGTATTTCAGCGTTCTATGGAACAACTATTTGCAGGTCTGCCCTGCGCGATTATTGTGGATGACATTCTGGTCTATGGGAGGGACGTGGCCGAACATGACCACAACCTCCGGCGGATTTTGGACCGTGCCCGGCAGATAAATTTGAAGCTCAATCGGTCAAAGTGCAAGTTCCGGGTGCCTGAGGTCACATACGTCGGACACATCTTCACAGCCCAAGGGTTAAAGCCAGACCCGCAAAAGACCAGCGCCATCTCTGAGCTGCCGGCCCCGACTGACGCTGTCAGTCTGCAGCGCTTCCTGGGCATGGTGAACTACCTGGGGAAGTTTATCCCCGACCTCAGCGAGTTGAGCGCACCCCTGAGACAACTCACAAAGAAGGACATTGCCTGGGCATGGTTTCCACACCACCAGCAGGCGTTCGACCTGCTGAAGACGAGGCTGGTCAGCACACCAACACTAAGGTTTTTTGATCTGCTGCTTCCAATCGTGGTCACCTGCGACGCCTCCCGATTTGGACTGGGTGCTGCCTGCCTGCAACTCCACGCTGACGACTCGCTGCAGCCTATCTCCTATGCCTCTAGGACAATGACGGCCACAGAGCAACGCTATGCTCAGATAGAGAAGGAGCTGCTGGCGGTGGTTTTCGCGTGTTCGAGGTTTAGAGACTTCTTATTCGGCACCAGGTTCACCATTGAAACGGATCACCAGCCACTGGTGACAATACTTAATAAACCGATACACTGCGCTCCTGCCAGACTACAGCGGATGATGCTGCAGCTACAGCGCTTTGACTTTAAGATCGTATATAAGAGGGGCACCGAGATGCATGTGGCTGATGCACTGTCCCGGGCCCCCCGGACCTCCTGCGACCAGCACCCCTTCGAGCAGTCGGACTTACAGGTACTGAACGTCAACTTCGTCCCTTCTCACCAGCTGAAATGCCTGGTTGAACACACCGCAAACGACCCCGACCTGCAGCAGCTTGCTGCTGTCATCAAGCGCGGGTGGCCCACCAAGCGGAATTCGTTGCCTGCCAGCGTCCACCCCTATTTTTTGGTCCGCGATGAGTTAGTCCTCCGGGATGGTATTATTATCAAAGGGCACAAAGTTGTCATCCCGGAATCACTGCGTGGCTTGTATTTTGATGCCGCCCACATGGGACATCCCGGTGCAGATGCCACCATCTCACATGCCCAGGACCAGTACTACTGGCCGGCCATGGCTAAATACATCCAAGCCCGAGTCGATTCCTGTCCGGACTGTCACTCGCTTGCCCCGCATCAGCAAAGACAGCCACTTTTGCAGCAGCCTGCACCTGAAATGCCCTGGACTTCTCTGGCTGCCGACATTTTCGACTGGCGTGGTAAGCAATACCTTGTGCTAGTAGACTCTTACTCGAATTGGTTCGAGGTGGACTTCCTCCCTGCCATCACCTCCGAGATGGTGATCAGCAAGCTTCGCCGCCACTTTGCCACGTTTGGTTCCCCTGTCCGGCTGCAGACAGACAACGGTCGCCAGTTCACCAGCGCTGAGTTTCGAGCGTTTGCCACAAAGTGGAACTTTAATCATTTCACTAGCAGCCCGGAGTACCCTCAAAGCAATGGTCTAGCGGAACGGGCGGTCCGGAGCGCTAAGCACCTGCTTGAACAAACCCGCCTCTCGAACGGGGATTTCTATCAGTGTCTCCTGAACCTTCGCAACATTTCTCGAGACATTTCCATGGGATCCCCTGCCCAGCGACTCATGTCCCGAGTTGTCCGCCCTCCGATGCCTATTGCCCAGCAGTCCCTGATGCCTAAAGTCCTGCAGCCTGCTGATGTCCAGAAACGTATTGCCCAAAAACACGAGATCCAGCGACGGTCGCATGATAAATCCTGCCGCCCTCTTTCTCCACTGATGCCGGGACAGGTCGTCCGTTTGCAGACGTCCACCGGCTATTCCCGACTTGCCACCGTCGTCGGGTTTGACACCGCGCCACGTTCCTACCTCGTGGATTTCGAAGGGACTGTCTACAGACGCAGCCGCCAGCACCTGTTGGCGGTTAACGAGCCCAAACCACCTCCTGCGGTTCCGTATACCCCTCCATCGCGTGTCGAGCCTTCCTCCACTAACGTACCCTCTGCTCCCTGCATGCCACGGTCGGTCCTTTTGCCTCGGGTAGCCCCCCCTGCTCCTCCCGGGCTTGCTCCCCAGGCTCTGTTGTCCCCTGCAAAATCTTCTCTCTCTCCAACTTCAACTCGTTCTACCCCTTCATTTTCGCCTGGCTCTCCTGTGTCTCTCCGTTCCCCCTGCAAGCTGGGTTCTCCACCCAGCTTCTCTCCTCCTGTTTCTGTTCTTGTCCCCCCTCCTACTCTTTCGGGCGGGGAGGGTGAAGGTGCTGTGCGCACTCGCTCGGGTCGGATTGTAAAACCTCCGGCTCGCTACGGAGAATATGTCTAGCTTTGCAGGTACTGTATAATAATCCTGCTACTGTAGTAACTTGTTTGAATTGTAAGGGGAAGGATGTAGATGGTTATGCATGCAACCTATACTGTAGCTACCTTATCACCACTAACCACGCCCCATCCTATTAGTACAACTGTAGTCTCCTCCCTTTGTTCCACCCTTTTAGGTCCCGGTACGTCTGAAGGCTGGATGCAGTCAGTGCTGGGACGTGTGTGCCATGTGCTATAATAAACTACCAGTAAAGGTTACAGTGTGTCAGAGAACACTCCTTTACACCTCCTAACCCCATTCTCCTGCCTTCTCCCCGTAACCTCTGGCACCTGTACTAATCAAGAATTTATCTATCTCTGCCTTGAAAATATCCTTTCGATTAGTTAGATTATAGCTGATCCCATGCCTTAGGTCAACCCTACCCGGATTTAGAACAGATTTTAGAGATACAGGATGAGATCAGGACATTCGGCCCACCGAGTCCACGCTGAGCAGTGATCACCCCGTACACCAGCACTACCCTACACACAAGGGCCGATTTACAATCTTAGCGAACCGATTAACCTCCAAACCCGCATGTCTTTGGAGTGTGGGCGGAAACTGGAGCACCGGGAGAAAGCTCAGGCGGTCACGGAGAGAACGTTCAAACTCCGTACAGACAGCAGCCGGAGTCAGGATCGAACCCGGGTCTCTGGCGCTGTGAGGCAGCAACTCTGTTTCAACTCAGCAGCTCCATTCCGGTCATTCCCAATTCCGGAAAAAATATTCCTGAGATTTTTGTTCGCTCAGCTCCAGCCTTGTGCCCTGGGCCCTGTTCGTATAAGGTTTAGGTTTATTATTGACACGTGTACCAAGGTAGGGTGAAAAGCTATTGTTTGCATGCTATCAGATAATACTGTCCTTGAGTACAACCAAGCCAAACACAAGTCGACAGGTAGAGCAAGGAGGAAAGTACCAGAGTGCAGATCAAAATGCACAAACAAGGAACTGCAGACGCTGGTTTACAAGAAAAAGAAAAAAGAGGTACAAACTGCTGGAATAACTCAGTGGGTCAGGATTCCTCTCATGATTTTATACACCCCTATAAGATCACCCCTTATCCTCCTGCTCTCCAGGGAATAGAGTCCCAACCTGCTCAAACTGATATAGGGAATGATGTGAATAACGTTTAGTGCAAGATAAAATCTAGTGAAGTCCGATCAAAGTCTGAGTGTGAACAATGTGGTGAACAGTAGTTCAGGACTGCTCTCTAGTTGGTGGTAGGATGGTACAGTTGCCTGATAACAGCTGGGAAGAAACTGCCCCTGAAAGTCGGAGGTGTGCGTTTTCGCACTTCTGTGCCTCTTAGACAATAGACAATAGACAATAGGTGCAGGAGGAGGCCATTCAGCCCTTCGAGCCAGCACCACCATTCAATGTGATTATGGCTGATCATTCTCAATCAGTACCCCGTTCCTGCCTTCTCCCCATACCCCCTGACTCCGCTATCCTTATGAGTTCTATCCAGCTCTCACTTGAAAGCATTCAGAGAACTGGCCTCCGCTGCCTTCTGAGGCAGAGAATTCCACAGATTTACAACTCTCTGACTGAAAAGGTTTTTCCTCATCTCTGTTCTAAATGGCCTACCCCTTATTCTTAAACTGTGGCCCCTGGTTCTGGCTCTTGCCAGATGGGAGAGGGGGAGAAGAGGGAGTGACCAGGGTGAGAGTCGTCCTTGATTGCACTGCTAGCCTTGCCGAGGAAATGGAGTCAATGGAAGGGAGGTTGGTCTGTGTGATGGTCTGGGCTGCGTCCACAATTCTCTGCAGTTTCTTGCGGTCTTGGATGGAGCTGTTCCCAAACCAGGCTGTGATGCGTCCTGATAAAATGCTTTCTATGGTGAATCTGTAGAAGTTGGGGAGAGTTGTTGGGGTCATGCCGAACGTCCTAAGTCTTCGAAGGAAGTAGAGGCATTTCACTAATGTTTGCTGCAGTTTCTACTGATTCACGAGTCATAGAGTCATACAGCGTGGTACCAGGCCCTTCAGCCTATCCTGCCCACAACGACCAACATGTCCCATCTACACTAGTCCCACCTGCCTGCCTAAACCTGTCCTATCCATGTACCTGCCAACATTTTTCATAAACGTTGCGATGGTTCCTGCCTCAACTACTCCCTCCGGCAGCTCGTTCCATAAACCCACCATCGTTTGTGTAAAACATTTACCCCTCGGTTTCCTATTAAATCTTTACCCTCTCACCTTAAACCTATGCCCTCTGGCTCTCGATTCCCCTACTCTGGGCAAGAGTGCCTGGATGCTTCACACCAATAACCATTCTTCAGTGAACACAGAATAAGGATCAGGCCTTTCGGCCCATAATGTCCATGCCAAACCAGCTCCCAGGTTAAACTAATCTCTGACTTCACATGATCCATTTCGCCCCCTTCCTTGCATTCCCTAAAAGCCTCTTAAATGCCACAATTTACCTCTCTCAAACACGTCCCAGGCACCCAACACCCTCTTAGCCACCCAAAACATGCCACATACTTCTCTTTTAAATTTTGCCCCTCTCATTTAAAGCTGTGCCCTCTAGTTTTTGCATTAGAAAAAAGGTTCTGAGAGTCTACCTTATCTATGGTGCTCATAATTTGAAATACTTCTATCAGGTCTCTCCTCAGTCTTTAGTGTTCTAGAGAAATCCATCCAAGATTATTTTCAGCTAATAGCTTAGTTTAGTTTAATTTAGAGGTAGAACGCGGAAACAGGCCCTTCAGCCCGCCGGGTCCGTGCTGACCAGCGATCCCCGCACACTAGCATCATTCTACACACTAGGGACAATTTACAAGTTTCAGGAGGAATTTAGAAGGATGAGAGGGGATCTTATCGAAACATAGAAAATTATTAATGGGTTGGACACGTTAGAGGCAGGAAACATGTTCCCAATGTTGGGGAAGTCCACAACCAGGGGCCACAATTTAAGAATAAGGGGTAGGCCATTTAGAACGGAGATGAGGAAAAACTTTTTCAGTCAGAGAGTTGTGAATCTGTGGAATTCACTGCCTCAGAAGGCAGCGGAGGCCAATTCTCTGAATGCATTCAAGAGAGAGCTGGATAGAGCTCTTAAGGATAGCGGAGTCAGGGGGTATGGGGAGAAGGCAGGAACGGGGTGCTGATTGAGAATGATCAGCCATGATCACCTTGAATGGTGGTGCTGGCTCGAAGGGCCGAATGACCTCCTCCTGCACCTATTGTCTATTGTCTATTGTCTATTGACTATTGTCTATTGTCTATTACCAAAGCCATTTAACCTACAAACCTGTACGTCTTTGGAGTGTGGGAGAAAACTGGAGCACCCGGAGAAAAACCCACACGGTCACGGGGAGAACGTACAAACTCCACACAGACAGCACCCGTAGTCAGGATCAAACTTAGGTCTCTGATGCTGGAAGGCAGCAACTCAACCGCCGGGCCACCCTCTAATGCCCTCTAATCCAGGCAGTGTTTTGGTCGGCACAGCATGCTGGAGTAACTCAGCGGGACAGGCAGCATCTCTGGAAAGAAGGAAGGGGTGACGTTTCGGGTCGACGCCCTTCAATAAACAATAGACAATAGGTGCAGGAGGAGGCCATTCGGCCCTTCGAGCCAGCACCGCCATTCAATGTGATCATGGCTGATCATTCTCAATCAGTACCCTGTTCCTGCCTTCTCCCCATACCCCCTGACTCCGCTATCCTTAAGAGCTCTATCTAGCTCTCTCTTGAAAGCATTCATAGAATTAGCCTCCACTGCCTTCTGAGGCAGAAAATTCCACAGATTCACAACTCTCCGACTGAAAAAGTTTTTCCTCATCTCAGTTCTAAATGGCCTACCCCTTCTTCAGACTGGGTGTCGTCTCGACCCGAAACCTCACCCATGGCTTCTCGCCAGAGACCTTGCCTGTCCCGGTGAGTTACTCCAGCTCTTTGTGCCTATCTTCGGTTTAAACCAGCGCCTGCAGTTCCTTCTGCTCCACAGCATTCTGCTAGAAGTCTTCAGTAAACGCTCCAAAGGCGCCACAACTTTCGCACTCGCAAAGCTAATGCCAGCACTCCGTTGATCTGTGAAAGGTTGGTGGCCAAACATGAGCGCAAAATACCAGCACAGTACATGTGAGGCCAATCACCCCAGAGTGGACTCCAATTCACACTCCCCGCTGTGAAAGGATTAAGTTCGAAAAATCTTGTGCGCACAGAGTTCTCCAGCGACAAAGTGGCCTTCTCAAATAGTCTCCATGTTCAGAGGCATGAAAATGCAACTGTAAAAAATACATCTGTTCAGTCAAAGGGAAAAAATAAAAGCAAGATGCTTCAAAAAAAACAATTTGCTTGTTTAAGAAGGAAGAAGTTCTCCAAGTGCAGTGTGTGTTGGATTATAACCCCAGAGCTGAACCGATCAAGCAAAGCTTCCATTCAGCGGTCAGGATGATGAGCGGTTTAACTCTCTCCTTTGATCCTCATTGTAAGGCATTCAGGGCTTATAACGACAGCAGAAGTAGACAATAGACAATAGATGCAGGAGGAGGCCATTCGGCCCTTCGAGCGAGCACCGCCATTCAATGTGATCATGGCTGATCACTCTCAATCAGTACCCCGTTCCTGCCTTCTCCCCATACCTCCTGACTCCGCTATCCTTAAGAGCTCTATCTAGCTCTCTCTTGAATGCATTCAGAGAATTGGCCTCCACTGCCTTCTGAGACACAGATTCTAAATGGCCTACCCCTTATTCTTAAACTGTGGCCCCTGGTTCTGGACTCCCCCAACATTGGGAACATGTTTCCTGCCTCTAACATATCCAACCCCTTAATAATTTTATACGTTTCGATAAGATCCCCTCTCATCCTTCTAAATTCCAGTGTATACAAGCCTAGTCGCTCCAGTCTTTCAACATATGGCCGTGTTTGCCTTTTATCATATCATATCATATATGTACAGCCGGAAACAGGCCTTTTCGGCCCTCCAAGTCCGTGCCGCCCAGCGATCCCCGCACATTAACACTATCCTACACCCACTAGGGACAATTTTTACATTTACCCAGCCAATTAACCTAAATACCTGTACGTCTTTGGAGTGTGGGAGGAAACCGAAGATCTCGGAGAAAACCCACGCAGGTCACGGGGAGAACGTACAAACTCCTTACAGTGCAGCACCCATAGTCAGGATCGAACCTGAGTCTCCGGCGCTGCATTCGCTGTAAAGCAGCAACTCTACCGCTGCGCTACCGTGCCTTGGCTTCAGTTCTTGAGTTAATGAGTCTCCTTGTCCATGGGTGAAAGGCCTGTCCCACTTAGGCGATTTTAAGGCGACTGCCGGTGACTAGGCTGTCGCCGAACGTTTGCCGGGGTGTCGCGGGCATGATCGTGATGAGTCTTCAATCAATCGTAGCGGATCTCGGCGCGTTGCTGAGAAGGTTTCCAGATAGAAATTTCTCGGCGACAGCTGGCTTGTCGCCAGGTATCGTAGCTTATTGCGGGCGCTGTCGCATGCTGTCCCCAGGTTGTCGCAGATGCATTTAGAAGCACGTAATATTAAATTAAGAAAAGGCATTTGAAGACACCAGAAGATAGTTTTGTTTAACCAATGTATTTACCGTCGGGACATTTGACAGGTAGATTGGAGGCGACAGTTTGACGGTCAGGTAAGCGTGGGAATTTCGCGATGTTTCCGAAGACGGTGTAATCTCTTAGCCAGGTACAAATAAAGTAACTTGTATCGACCTGACTCGGCATTGTCGTGGTCGTTGTCGTCGGGTGAAAGAAAATTTCGGCGATCTGCTACGACTTTGACAGTCGCCGGCAGTCGCCTTAAAAATGGCGTAACTGGGGCAGGCCCTTTACACTGAGTAAGTTCTGCATCCAATAAGACTAGATCGGATTCATAAGTTCATGAGGTCATAAGTGATAGGAGCAGAATTAGGCCATTCGGCCCATCAAGTCCACTCCGCAATTCAATCATGGCCAATCATCTCTCCCTCCTAACCCCATTCTCCTGCCTTCTCCCTGACAGCCTCTCGTAGCCGACCTCGACGGCTCGGTGGACCATACACCAGTTCGGTCTCCTCTCCCGCCAGCCTCGCTCCTCTCCCGCCAGCCTCGCTCCTCTCCCGCCAGCCTCGCTCCTCTCCCGCCAGCCTCGCTCCTCTCCCGCCAGCCTCGCTCCTCTCCCGCCAGCCTCGCTCCTCTCCCGGCGATATTGTCATCGCCGGCTCCATCCACCCATGTTCCCCGGACTTTAGATTTAGATTTAGATTTAGAGATACAGCGCGGAAACAGGCCCTTCAGCCCACCGGGTCCGCGCCGCCCAGCGATCCCCGCACATTAACACAATCCTACACACACTAGGGACTTTTTTCTTTTTTTTTAACATTTTGCCCAGCCAATTAACCTACAAACCTGTACGTCTTTGGAGTGTGGGAGGAAACCGAAGATCTCGGAGAAAACCCACGCAGGCCACGGGGAGAACGTACAAACTCCGTACAGACGGCACCCGTAGTCAGGATCGAACCTGAGTCTCCGGCGCTGCATTCACTGTAAGGCAGCAACTCTACCGCTGCGCCACCGTGCAGGAGCTATAAGTAGATGCTGGGTAGACCAGGAAAAAAGACACAAAGTGCTGGAGTAACTCAATGGGTCAGGCAGCATCTCTGGAGGGTGGCATGGTGGCGCAGCGGTAGAGTTGCTGCCCTACAGAGCCAGGTCAGTTTGAAGAGGGGTCTCGACCCCAAACGTCACCCATTCCTCCTCTCCAGAGATGCTGCCTGTCCCGCTGAGTTACTCCAGCATTCAGTGTCTATCTTAGATTTAAACCAGCAACTGCAGCTCTTTCCTACACAGCGCCAGAGACCCGGGTTCGATCCTGAGTACGGGCGCTGTCTGTACGGAGTTTGTACGTTCTCCCCGTGACCTTTTCCAAGATTTTCGGTTTCCTCCCACATTCCAAAGGTGTGCAAGTTTGTAGGTTAATTGGCTTGGTGTAAATGTAAAACTGTCCCTAGTGTGTGAAGGGTAGTGTTAATGTGCGGGAATCGCTGGTCAGCGCGGACTCGGTGGGCCGAAGGGCCTGTTTCCGCGTTGTACCTCGAAATGGAACTAAACTAAACATTGGATCAGTGACGTTTTGGGTCGGGACACTTCATTCTGATTGATTGGGGGGGGGGGGGGCGGGCGGGGGGATTTTTGTGCCCCTCCTCTCCTCGAGCTTTCTACCCCCACCCTCCCCTCTCCACCTCTCCCCCCCCCCCCCCCCCACCACTGGGAGTCTGAAGAAGAATCTCGACTCAAAACATCACCTGTCCGTGTCCACTGAATTACTTCTGCACTTTTTTTTTGCAAACCTGTATCTGCAGTTCCTTTTTATACTAGTCTCCTCATGTAGCATTGGGTATAGAAGGACAATTCACTCAAATGGTGGTGGGTGTATGGAACGAGCTGCCAGAGGAGGTAGTTGAGGCTGGGACTATCCCAACATTTAAGAAACAGTTACGCAGGTACATGGATAGGACAGGTTTAGAGGGATGTTGGTCAAACGCAGGCCAGGTGGGACCAATGTAGCTGGGACATGTTGGCCGGTGTGGGCAAGTTAGTCCGAAGGCTTGTTTCCACGCCGTTTGACTCTACGACGATGACTTTATAATGTTCAGCATGGACATGGTCGGCTGAAGAGCCTATTTCTCTATTGCATGAGATTTCATTTAATTTCTGCAGTTATCCTGTCAGGAAATTTAACTGTAATTGTCGATCCAGTGTGGGAATTGTTAACAATTTAAACAATATTAAAATGCAAGACATACTGCAGCTAAATGAGGTAAGTAAACAAATAATCTATTTTTAAGCGATATTGTTTGAGGGATCATTGAAAGCATAGAAAAATCATGCTCTAGAGAGGGACTATTCAGTCCAACCGCTCCATGTCAGTCAATTGGAAGGTGCCCAGCTTAATGTAGAAAGAAGGAACTGCAGATGCTGGTTTACAAAAAAAAAAGACACTAAGAGGGTCAGGCAGCATCTCTGGAGAACATGGGATAAGTGATGTTTTGGGACAGGAATTTTTTTCAGACTGATTTTGGGAGTCAGGGGGGAGAAAGCTGGGAGGGGCAGGACAAAGAGTGGCAGGAAGGCTGGATTGGAGGTGAAACGCAGGTGAGGGGGGGGGGGTATGATGGGCAGATGTTTGGAGAAAGGCCGTTTGAGTTGCTATCAACTTGACAGGGTGAACATTGAATTCTCCAATTCTCACACCATTTTTTGGTCACTCTGGCCTTTGTTCCAGCCGCCTGTCCATCATAAGATCATAAGTGATACGAGCAGAATTAGGCCATTCGGCCCATCATCCACTCCGCCACTCAATCATGGCTGATCTATCTCTCACTCCCAACCCCGTTCTCCTGCTTTCTCCCAATAATCCCTGACGCCCGTAATAAACCAAGAATCTATCTATCTCTGCTTTAAAAATATCCACTGACTTTGCCTCCACAGTCTTCTGTGGCAAAGAATTCCACAGATTCACCACCCTCTGACTAAATAAATTCCTCCTCATTTCCTTCCTAAAGGAACGTCCTTTAATTCTGAGGCTACTACCTCTAGTCCTAGACTCTCCCACAGGTGGAAACATCTTCTCCACATCCACTACACTAAAGCCTTTCACTATTCTGTAAGTTTCAATGAGGTCCCCCCCCCCTCATTCTTCAAACCCCCCACCCCTCCTCATCTGTGTTCAGACAGCACCCATAGTCAGGATGGAACCCGGGTCTCTGGTGCTGTAAGGCAGCAATTCTACCGCTGCGCCACCGTGCCGCCCAATGTGTGTATTGTCAAAGCCGGCTAAGAAGTCCTTCAGCCTTCAAGAACACTGTTGTGGATGTATAAATATCCACGACAGCAGACTTGAAGGCTATTCCACCATTAAAAGTGCACCACTCTGTCCAACCTTAATCACAAAATGCTGGAGTAACTCAGCAGGTCAGGCAGCATCTCTGGAGAGAAGGAATGGGTGACGTTCCGGGTTGAGACCCTTCTTCAGACTGATGTCAGGGGAGCGGGACAAAGGAAGGATACAGGTGGAGACAGGAAGGACCACCCCATCCCCGGGCACTTTCCCCTGCAACCGCAGGAGATGCAACACCTGCCCCTTTACCTCCCCCCTCAACTCCATCCAAGGACACAAACAGTCTTTCCAGGTGAGACAGAGGTTCACCTGCACCTCCTCCAACCTCATCTATTGCATCCGCTTCTCCAGATGTCAACTTCTCTACATCGGCGAAACCAAACGCAGGCTCGGCGATCGTTTCGCTCAACACCTTTGCTCAGTCCGCCTTAACCAACCTGATCTCCCAGTGGCTGAGCACTTCAACTCCCCCTCCCACTCCCAGTCTAACCTTTCTGTCAAGGGCCTCCTCCAGTGCCATAGTGAGGCTCACCGGAATATGGAGGAATAGCACCTCATATTTCGCTTGGGCAGCTTACAGCCTAGTGGTATGAACATCGACTTCTCCAACTTTAGATAGTTCCTTTGTCCCTCTCTTCTTCACCCCCTCCCCCTTCCCAGTTATCCATCTAACTTCCTGTCTCCACCTATATCCTTCCTTTGTCCCGCCCCCTGACATCAGTCTGAAGAAGGGTCTCGACCCGAAACGTCGCCCATTCCTTCTCTCCTGAGATGCTGCCTGACCTGCTGAGTTACTCCAGCATTTTGTGAATAAATACCTTCGATTTGTACCAGCATCTGCAGTTATTTTCTTACACACTCTGTCCAACCTAGTCAGTGTGCTCTTCCAATATTGCTGCCATTTGCATTTGGTTCACAGTATGTCATTCCCTTCAAACATCAGTCGTTAATCCACGCAGATGGAACGTTCCAAATCCGAACCATTCCTCGTAAAATAGAACACAAAGTTCTGGAGCAACTCAGCCTGTCAGGTAGCATCAGTGTGAGAAATGGATAGACACAAAATGCTGGAGTAACTCTGGGACAGGCAGCATCTCTGGAGAGAAGGAACGGTTAACGTTTCGAGTCGAGACCCTTCTTCAGACAGTCTGAATCTGAAGAAGGGTCTTGAGTATGAAGAAAGGTCGCGACCCGAAACGCACCCATTCCTTCTCTCCAGAGATGTTTCCCGTCCCGCTGAGTTACTCCAGCATTTTGTGTCTATCTTCGATTTAAATCAGCATCTGCAGTTCCTTCCTACAATAAGAAATGGATAGGTCAGGTTTTGGATCGGGACTCTTCTTAAGAGCAGTCCTAATCAACTATCTACCACATTGAAAAAGCCACAGAATATCTTTCATTGGACTTCACTGAATCAAACGTTATTCCCTTTGTCATGCATCTGTGCACTGTTTCTCTGGGCGATCTGGTTTGCTCCCACACTCCAAAGAAGTACAGGTTTGTAGGCTAATTGGCTTGGTAAAATTGTGAATTGTACCTAGTGCATGTAGGATAGTGTTATTGTGTGGGGATTGCTGGTCGGCGTGGACTGGGTGGGCCTAAGGGCCTGTTTCCATGATGTATCTCTGAACTAAACTAAACTAAACAAAACTGAACTGAATTAATTTAAACTAAACTAAACCAAACAATGTAAAAACACTTCTGACATTCCCAGCCGCTATACACATTCATTAGTGTTATATTTTGTAGTGTTCATAAAACCATCATTAGAGCAGGCACCCTTGCCATACCACATGTATACCACATGTTTGTTTGAGGTGCCTTTGTCCCATGTTTGAGGGGCATCTCCCCCAGACCCACCCCCTAATGTGCAGCAGCGGAAGGACCCTAGACTGTGGTCCTCCCCCACAGAGCCTTGGCGTTGGCTGCACTGAGCTTCAGAGCGTCCCTCAGCACGTACTCCTGCAGTCTGCAGCGGGCCGGTCGGCATCGTTCCCCGACGGGCGTTTCGCTCTGCTGGGAGGTCGGCATGCTTGGGGCCAACCAAAGAGCGTGAGGTTTATTATTGTCACGTACCAAAGTACAGTGAAAAGCATTGTGATATGCGCTAATCAGAAATATCAGATATACCATTCAAAGACGCAATCATTTCAAACTCAAGTGCAATAGATAGAGCAAAGGGAAAGACACAGAGTGCACCATATGGTTCTCCACCACATAGCACATTGTAGAGCATCAATTGACAAAGTAAAATGGCGCCCAAGCCAGGTGACCATTTGCATGCTAGCCACAGAAGGAGATCTGCAATCACATATTACAATCGCTCCACACTTTAGTTTAGTTTAGTATAGAGATACAGCGCGGAAACAGGTCCTTCGGCCCACCTGGTCTGTGCCGAACAGCAATCCCTACATATTAACACTATCCTACACACACTAGGGACAATTTTTACATTTGCCAAGCTAATTAACCTACAAACCTGTACGTCTTCGGAGTTTGGGAGGAAACCGAAGACCTCGGAGAAAACCCACGCAGGTCACGGGGAGAACGTACTTCGTACAGACAGCACCCGTAGTCGGGATCGAACTCGGGTCTCCGGCGCTGCATTCACTGTAAGACAGCAACTCTACCCGCTGCGCCACCGTGCCGCCCTAAAGCTTAAATCTCTTCTCCTACAGCAACATTTTTTACCTTGCACTAAACGTTATTCCCTTATCATGTATCTATAAACTGTAAATGGATCGATTGTAATCATGTGTTGTCTTTCCGCTGACTGGTTAGCACGCAGCAAAAGCTTTTCACTGTACCTCAAAGGTATTTATTCACAAAATGCTGGAGTAACTCAGCAGGTCAGGCAGCATCTCAGGAGAGAAGGAATGGGTGACGTTTCGGGTCGAGACCCTCCTTCTTGCTGAGTTACTCCAGCATTTTGTGAATAAATACCTTCGATTTGTACCAGCATCTGCAGTTATTTTCTTATTCACTGTACCTCGGTACACGTGACAATAAACTAAACGGAACTGAACTTGCGCTTTGCTCAAGACTCCAGCAACTGCAGTTCAATAGACAATAGACAATAGACAATAGGTGCAGGAGGAGGCCATTCGGCCCTTCGAGCCAGCACCACCATTCAATGTGATCACAGCTGATCATTCTCAATCAGTACCCCGTTCCTGCCTTCTCCCCATACCCCCTGACTCCGCTATCCTTAAGAGCTCTATCTAGCTCTCTCTTGAATGCATTGGCCTCCACTGCCTTCTGAGGCAGTGAATTCCACAGATTTACAACTCTCTGACTGAAAAGGTTTTTCCTCATCTCCGTTCTAAATGGCCTACCCCTTATTCCACTGCCTTCACTCTGCAACTGCTCCTCATCGCAGATAATCGCCATTCCTCACACAACTTTTCATCCGCCCCAAAGATTTGAATTTTAGCTAACAAGCCGATTAGTTGCTGCTTTACCGAGCAACTTTCGAAAATCCATATGTAGAGAATCAACCACATTGTTCTCATCCAACCTCTCTGTCACCTCATTAAAATACATTGTCAGACCGAGCTGCACAATTGCCTTGAGCAAATCCTCACGGCCACACTGATTGCTACAGTTTTTAATTCCCCCCTCCCCCCAAGTTATTGGGGTGAATCCCATGGCTGTAGTTAGCAGTTGTGATTGGAACTGCAGGCATTTGACCCTGCAATATTAGACTATCTTGGATAAGCCTGCAAGCAGATTTAAATGTGGAAATCCGAGTTTTTGAGTGGATGTTGGCACAGCACCTACAGCTTCACAACAAGACCATCTAGTTGGAATCATCCTGAACTGGAGCTAGAGGTTCCAGTGTATCCAATGGGGAAGTCCAGCCAGTAGTTGTCTGTATCTCTTAATAGACAATAGGTGCAGGAGGATGCCATTCGGCCCTTCGAGCCAGCTCCGCCATTCAATGTGATCATGGCTGATCATTCTCAATCAGTACCCCGTTCCTGCCTTCTCCCCATACCCCCTGACTCTATCCTTAAGAGCCCTATCTCGCTCTCTCTTGAATACATTCAGAGAATTGGCCTCCACTGCCTTCTGAGGCAGAGAATTCCACAGATTCACAACTCTCTGACTGAATTTTTTTTTCCTCATCTCAGTTCTAAATGGCTTACCCCTTATTCTTAAACTGTGGCCCCTTATTCTGGACTCCCCCAACATTGGGAACATGTTTCCTGCCTCTATCGTGTCCAACCCCTTAATAATCTTATACGTTTCGATAAGATCTCCTTTCATCCTCTCATTTCCCTCTCCCTTGACTCTCAGTCCGAAGAAGGGTCTCAGCCCGAAACGGCACCTATTCCTTTTATCCAGAGATGCTGCCTGTCCCGCTGAGTTGCTCCGTTTTTTTTGTTGTGTCTGTCTTCAGTAGTTTAGTTCAGTTTAGTTTCGGGTCCATGGTGACCGGCGATCCCCGTATACTAACACGATCCCACGATTGAGGAAGCCGCAATACCCGGAGAAGATCCACGCTCTCATGAGGAGAAGGTGCAAACTCCGTACAGACAAGCACCCATAGTCAGGATCCCGTGTCCCTGGCGCTGTAAGGCAGCAACTCTAACACTGCACCATCGTTCCACCACAGTGTGTAGGATAGAATTAGTGTATGGTTAGTGGATAGAGGTGGAGCTGATTCCATGCCTCAGCTCCACTCTCCCAAGTCTTTAGCCTTCAGACTTTAGAGATACAGCGCGGAAACAGGGCCTTCAGCCCGTCGAGCCCGCGCCGACCAGCGATCACCCCGTACACCAGCACTGTCCTACACGGGAGCTCCATGCTGTGGAGAGAGTTTCAGCCGCCCCGGCGCGGGAGTTTCGATCACCCCGACGGGGCCTTCGACTGCCGGCTGCCGGAACTTCGATCACCCCGACTGCGGATGTTTGACTGCCCCGACCGCGGGAGAATAAAGAGGAGAAGAGGATTAGACTTTATTGCCTTCCATCACAGTGAGGAATGTGGGGTCCACTGTGTACTGAAACATATAAGATTATTAAGGGGTTGGACACGTTAGAGGCAGGAAACATGTTCCCAATGTTGGGGGAGTCCGGAACCAGGGGCCACAGTATAAGAATAATGGGTAGGCCATTTAGAATGGAGATGAGGAAAAACCTTTTCAGTCAGAGAGTTGTAAATCTGTGGAAAATCTCTGCCTCAGAAGGCAGTGGAGGCCAATTCTCTGGATGCTTTCAAGAGAGAACTAGATAGAGCTCTTAAAGATAGCAGAGTCAGGGGGTATGGGGAGAATGCAGGAACAGGGGTACTGACTGTGAATGATCAGCCATGATCACATTGAATGGCGTTGCTGGCTCGAAGGGCCGAATGGCCTCCTCCTGCACTTAATGTCTATTGTCTATTGTCTATTGATGGATGTTTATGTTAATTTTATGTGGTTGTGGATCTTGTTGCTTTTCAATTAGTATGGCTGTATGGTATCTCAAACGTCACTGTACCTTAACTGGTACATGTGACAATAAACTGATCTTGAATCCTTGAAACCTTGACTTTATTGGCTTTTTCTTGCACCAAACGTTACACATGTTATTCCCTTTATCATGTATCTGTACATCGGGAAGGTTTATTGTCACTGTGCCTCATTAGACGGTGACAATAAACTAAACTCAATCTGAACCGTAACTCATGTTGACCATCAATGGCAAGGGTGGCGTTTCCTAATTGCCCTCATGATGGTGTGCCACTTTCTTGAACGGCTGCTGTCTTCTGGTGAAGATAGGACGGAGTTCCTTTCAAATAACATTTCCGTCACCTACAAAAAACGGGACCCCACCACTGGCCATATCTTCCCATCCCCTCCCCTTTCGGCGTTCCGCAGAGACCGTTCCCTCCATAACTCCATTTAGAACTGAGATGAAGAAAAACTTTTTCGGTCAGAGAGTTGTGAATCTGTGGAATTCTCTGCCTCAGAAGGCAGTGGAGGCCAATTCTCTGAATGCATTCAAGAGAGAGCTGGATAGAGCTCTTAAGGATAGCGGAGTCAGGGGGTATGGGGAGAAGGCAGGAACGGGGTACTGATTGAGAATGATCAGCCATGATCACATTGAATGGCGGTGCTGGCTCGAAGGGCCGAATGGCCTCCTCCTGCACCTATTGTTTATTGTCTATTGTCTATTGTCCCTTGTCCACTGGTTCCTTCCTACCCAAACCACCCCATCCCCGGGCACTTTCCCCTGCAACCACACGAGATGTAACACCTGTCCCTTTACCTCCCCCGTCAACTCCATCCAAGGACCCAAACAGTCTTTCCAGGTGAGACAGAGGTTCACCTGCACCTCCTCCAACCTCATCTATTGCATCCGCTGCTCCAGATGTCAACTTATTTACATCGGCGAAACCAAACGCAGGCTCGGCGATCGTTTCGCTCAACACCTGCGCTCGGTCCGCATTAACCAATCTGATCTCCCGGTGGCCGAGCACTTCAACTCCCCCTCCCATTCCCTGTCTGACCTTTCTGTCATGGGCCTCCTCCAGTGCCATAGTGAGGCCCACCAGAAATTGGAGGAACAGCACCTCATATTTCGCCTGGGCAGTTTGCAGCCCAGCGGTATGAACATCGACTTCTCCAACTTTAGATAGTTCCTCTGTCCCTCTCTTCCCCTCCTCCTTCCCAGATCTCCCTCTATCTTCCTATCTTCCTGTCTCCACCTATATCCTTCCTTTGTCCCGCCCCCCTGACATCAGTCTGAAGAAGGGTCTCGACTGTACAACAATTTTGGGTAGGTGACATCGGAACGATTATTCAGTTCAGTTCAGTTCGGTTTGATTTCAGATTATTGTCACCTGTGCCGAGGTACAGTGAAAAGCTTCTGTTGCGTGCTAACCAGTCAGCGGAAAGAGAACACATGATTGCAATCGAACCATTTTCAGTGCACAGAGTAAAGGCAGCAAAGTCCGATCAAGGATAGTCCGAGGATCACCAATGAGGTGGATGGCAGTTCAGTACCGCCCTCTGGTTGTGGTAGGACGATTCAGTTGCCTGACAACCGCCAGGAAGAAACTGCCCCTGAATCTGGAGGTGCGCGTTTTCTCCTCTTTGTCTCCTCTGCAGTGCAATGAAGCCGGATTTCTGGTTTTATAAAAATAAAAATTACAATTAATTACATTTCCCCCCAAAAAAACCACATGAAGGTTTGAACTTACCCACAGACACGCCAAGAGATAAGGTAGCAGGCAGCTCGGAGTCACAGCCTGTTCTACCCGTCTTCCAACGATGATAATTAGTTTTAGCAGTAGCAGAGCCACCTGTGACCTTGCATCTGTCAGTGATCCACAGCGGTTGTCTGGGCTGCATAGTTTCTGGAAGAATTGAGACAAAACCCAGGCTTTTTAACTCTCACAAATCTACATTCTTCCAACAGTAAACATAGAAACATAGAAAATAGGTGCAGGAGGAGGCCATGCGGCCCTTCGAGCCAGCACCGCCATTCATTGTGATCATGGCTGATCGTCCACAATCAATAACCCGTGCCTGCCTTCTCCCCATATCCCTTGGTTCCATTAGCCCCTAGAGCTCTATCTAACTCTCTCTTAAACAGTCTGAAGAAGGGTCTCGACCTGAAACGTCACCCATTCCTTCTCTCCTGAGATGCTGCCTGACCTGCTGAGTTACTCCAGAATTTTGTGAATAAATACCTTCGATTTGTACCAGCATCTGCAGTTATTTTCTTATATCTTAAATCCATCCAGTGAATTGGCCTCCACTGCCCTCTGTGGCAGAGAATTCCACAAATTCACAACTCTCTGGGTGAAAAAGTTCCTTTTCACCTCAGTTTTAAATGGCCTCCCCTTCATTCTAAGACTGGGGCCCCTGGTTCTGGACTCCCCCAACATTGGGAACATTTTCTCTGCATCTAGCTTGTCCTAGATGCAGGAAAAATGCAGGAAAAAAAACCTGCAGATGCTGGTTTAAATCGAATGTAGAAACAAAATGCTGGAGTAACTCAGCGGGTCAGGCAGCATCTCTGGAGAGAAGGAATGGGCGACATTTCGGGTCGAGACCCTTCTTCAGACTCACTGAAGAAGGGTCTCGACCCGAAACACCACCCGTTCCTTCTCTCCCGAGATGCTGCCTGACCTAGCTGTGTTACTCCAGCATTTTGTGTCTACATTCTTCCAACAGTAGATATTTTTAAGCCAGGGATAGACACATTCTTGATTAGAACGGGTGTCAAGGGTAATGGGGAGAAGGCAGGTGAATGAGATTAGATCAGCCATGATTGAATGGCGGAGTGGACTCGATGGGCCGAATGGCTTAATTCCACTCCTGTAACTTGTGAACCTGTGAACGGTGGAGCAGGAAGATTTTCAGACGTGACGGGTTTGACTGTAAACGTAGGTATCGTACAATCACGCAGCACAGGAAAAGGGCCTTCATCCCACGGAAAATAGACACAAAATGCTGGAGTAACTCACAGGGTCAGGCACCTTCTCTGGAGGAAAGGAAAAGGTGACGTTCCAGGTCCAGATACCTTCATCTCCACCATGTCCATGCCAGCTGTCAAGAATTCATCTCCACTAATCCTATTTATCAAGTCGTCAAGTTGAGATTATTGTCATGGGCACAAGTACAATGACGTACAGGCACAATGCGGTAGAGTTGCTTCCTTACTGCGCCAGAGACCCGGGTTCCAACCTGACTATGGGTGTTGTCTGTATGGAGTTTGTACGTTCTCCCTGTGACAGCCTTCTGTGGCAACAGTGTTATAAGAGGAGGTCCGCAGTGAACTGTTTCTGAGGTTGGGTGAACGTTGTGTGGGTTGGCCGAAGATTTTTAGATAGAAACATAGAAACATAGAAAATAGGTGCAGGAGTAGGCCATTCGGCCCTTCGAGCCTGCACCGCCATTCAATATGATCATGGCTGATCATCCAGCTCAGTAACCTGTACCTGCCTTCTCTCCATATCCCCTGATCCCTTTAGCCACAAGGGCCACATCTAACTCCCTCTTAAATATAGCCAATGAACTGGCCTCAACTACCTTCTGTGGCAGAGAATTCCACAGACTCACCACTCTCTGTGTGAAGAAATGTTTTCTCATCTCGGTCCTAAAAGACTTCCCCCTTATCCTTAAGCTGTGACCCCTGGTTCTGGACTTCCCCAACATCGGGAACAATCTTCCCGCATCTAGCCTCTCCAACCCCTTAAGAATTTTATATGTTTCAATAAAATCCCCCCTCAGTCTTCTAAATTCCAGCGAGTATAAGCCTAGTCTATCCAGTCTTTCTTCATATGAAAGTCCTGCCATCCCAGATTTAGAGATACAGCTCGGAAACAGGCCCTTCGGCCCACCGGGTCCGCGCCGCCCAGCGATCCCCGCACATTAACACTATCCTACACACACTAGGGACAGTTTTTACATTTACCCAGCCAATTAACCTACAAACCTGTACGTCTTTGGAGTGTGGGAGGAAACCGAAGATCTCGGAGAAAACCCACGCAGGTCACGGGGAGAATGTACAAACTCCATACAGACGGCGCCTGTAGTCAGGATCGAACCTGAGTCTCCGGCGCTGCATTCGCTGTAAGGCAGCAACTCTACCGCTGCGCCACCGTGCCGCCATGTTTATACTGGTGGGAAAGTAGCTGATCCTGATGGAGGGGAGGACTGTGCACATGATGGACACGGGTTTTCATCAATCAATACAATGTCTAGTCGTCATTTTCATGTGTTGTTGGCCTTGAGTGGGGATGGGGCAGTCCCTGAAAGACACTGCCAGAAATCTCTCCCTTTTAGACGTTAGAGGATATTCCTCAGTGGATATTTTTAAGGCTGAGATAGGTAGATAGATAGGTGTCAGAGGTTATGTGGAGAAGGCAGGAGAATGGGGTTAGGAGAGAGAGATAGATCAGCCATGATTGAAGTGCCGAATGGCCTAATTCTACTCCTATTCCTTATGACCTTATGACCTTAGAGATACAGACAGGAAGCAGCATGAGAGGCTGGGAAAGCACATCTCGGACCCCCAGACCCTCAGCATAGGAGCACCGCAAGGCTGCGTACTCTCCCCTCTCCTTTACTCTCTCTACACCAACGACTGCACCTCCACAGACTCCTTTGTCAAGCTCCTCAAGTTTGCGGATGACACAACCCTGATTAGACTGATCCAGGAAGGGGAGGAATCTGCCTACAGACAGGAAGTGACACAGCTGGCATCCTGGTGCCATCGCAACAACCTGGAGCTCAATGCTCTCAAGACAGTGGAACTAATTGTAGACTTTCGAAGAGATCCCCCTCCCCTCCCCCCACTCACCATCAACAACACCATAGTCAAATCTGTGGAGTGCCTTGGAACCATCATCTCCAGGGACCTTAAGTTCCCTGGTCATTTAAGTTCCTTGGAACCATCATCTCCAGGGACCTTAAATGGGGGGCCACCATCGACTCCACATTCAAAAAGGCCCAACAGAGGATGTACTTCCTGCGGCAGCTAAGGAAACATAATCTGCCACAGGCAATGATGGTCCAATTCTATGCTATCATTGAGTCCGTCCTCACCTTCTCCATCATGGTCTGGTTTGGCTCAGCCACCAAGTACGACATCCGGAGGCTGCAACGGATCGTTCGCACAGCTGAGAAGGTTGTTGGCTGCAACCTTCCCCCCCATTGACGAACTGTACACTGCAAGGGCCAGGAAGCGAGCGGGCAAGATCATCTCTGACCCCTCTCACCCTGGCCACAAACTCTTCGAAGCACTTCCCTCTGGAAGGCGACTCTGGACTGTCAAAGCAGCCACAGCCAGACATAAAAACAGCTTTTTTTCTACGAGTGGTAGTTCTACTCAATAACCAACGTCTGTAGTCTCTTTTTTGCTCTGGTTTATTTTCACCCACATGTTTAGACCGTAATGTTGTATCCTTATTGTTTTGATGTGATTATGCTTTATTCTTAATTGTTAACTGTATGTTTGTGTTGTCATTTGTGAGCGGAGCACCAAGGCACATTCCTTGTATATGCACATACTTGGCCAATAAACTTATTCATTCATTCATTCATTCATTCATTCATTCATTCATTCATTCATTCATTCATTCAGTAGACTCTAAAGGTACACTTCCCTATCACTTGTCAATGTTTCCCCCACCCCTTCCCTTTACATACCTTCACCAGCCTTCTCCCCTTGACTAGCGTAGATGAGGCGTTTTGGTCGGCATGAACAAGTTGGGCCGAAGGGCCAGTTTCCATGTTGTGTGACTCTGTAACTCTACTCCATCAGTCTGAAAAATGGTCCCGAGCCGAAACCTTGTCCATTTGCTTCCACTGATGCTTCCTGACCCACTGGGTTGCTCCCGCACATTGGTTTTTACTTGAGCTTCCGGCTTTTACTCACCGTTCCAGCTGTGCACTCTCTTGCGTCGGAAACTGCAGGGGCGCAGTGGTGCAGCGGTAGAGTTGCTACCTTACAGTGCCAGAAACCCGGGGTTCAATCCCGACTACGGGTCTGTCTGTACGGAGTTTGTACGTTGTCCCCGTGACCTGCGTGGGTTTTCTCCGGGTGCTTTGGTTTCCTCCCACATTCCAAAGACATAGGGGTTTGTTGGTTAATTGGCTTCGGTAGAGTGTGTAAATTGTCCCTAGTGTGTAGGACAGTACTAGTGTGCAGGGATCGCTGGTCAATGCAGACTCGGTGGGTCGAAGGGCCTGTTTCCGCGCTGTATCTTCATGAAACCTTCATGATGCAGTTCAACGGCGTCTTCTCAAGGGCAATTAAGTATGGACATCATATTCTCATCACCATGGAGACACCCACAGCATGTGGATTAATAAACAGAAGCCAGAAACAGAACAAGCATTTGAGAGCTTCAAGAGGAAATATCCTTGCGGCACGGTGGCGCAGCGGTAGGGTTGCTGCCTCAATAGACAATATACAATTGGTGCAGGAGGAGGCCATTCGGCCCTTCGAGCCAGCACCGCCATTCAATGTGATCATGGCTGATCATTTTCAATCAGTACCCCATTCCTGCCTTCTCCCCATACCCCCGGACTCCGCTATCCTTAAGAGCTCTATCTAGCTCTCTCTTGAATGCATTCAGAGAATTGGTCTCCACTGCCTTCTGAGGCAGAGAATTCCACAGATTCACAACTCTCTGACTGAAAAGGTTTTTCCTCATTCAGTTCTAAATGGCCTTTCCCTTATTCTTAAACTGTGGCCCCTTGTTCTGGACTCCCCCAACATTGGGAACATGTTTCCTTGCTCTAACGTGTCCAACCCCCTAATAATCTTATACGTTTCGATAAGATCTCCTCTCATCCTTCTAAATTCCAGTGTATACAAGCCTAGTCGCTCCAGTCTTTCAACATATGACAGTCCCGCCATTCCAGGAATTAACCTAGTAAACCTACACTGCACGCCCTCAATAGCAAGAATATCCTTCCTCAAATTTGGAGACCAAACCTGCACACAGTACTCCAGGTGCTGTCTCACTAGGGCCCTGTACAACTGCAGAAGGACCTCTTTGCTCCTATACTCAACTCCTCTTGTTATGAAAGCCAACATTCCATTGGCTTTCTTCACTGCCTGCTGTACGTGCATGCTTCCTTTCAGTGACTGATGCACTAGGACACCCAGATCTCGTTGTACGTCCCCTTTTCCTAACTTGCAGCACCGCAGAGCTGAGTTCCATCCCAACTACTGTCCAGTCTGTACGGAGTTTGTACGTTCTCCCCGTGACCTGCGTGGGTTTTCTCCGAGATCTTCGGTTTCCTCCCGCACTCCAAAGGCGTGCGGGTTTGTAGGTTAATCGGCTTGGTATAAAATGTAAAAATTGTCCCTACTGTGTGTAGGACAGCGTTAATGTGCGGGGATCGCTGGTCGTCACGGACCCGGTGGGCCAAAGGGCCTGTTTCCGCGCTGTATCTCGAAACTAAATAAAACTGCAGCATTAAGAATTTGTAGGCAGTCACAGATCCAATTATTCCAATTTTTTGTAGCCTCTGGTGCCTGCAGTTGCGCGTTTTATTATATTAAAGCAGACCCTTAAATTGCATTAGAAATTGGGACCAGACTTGTGGTCTTATTTTAGCTGAAGTAGATGTTTTTAAAGATCATTAGAAGTTATTATGTGCAATAAACAGCTCAGTTTACAAGGACTAGATGATTAACATGTTTATTGGGAGTGCCTGGCTGAGTGATAATTCAAATGATGTCTAATTCCTTTTTCAAATTTTAAAGAACATCTGAATGCATTCTTACAAATTCTTCTCAAGATCCCTGATCATACTTGATCTTGGGAGAATCTTATTGACGCTCATTAATTCTTCTTAATGGTGTGGGGAATGAGTATTCAACAGTGATATTTCAACCAACAGCAATTTACTGAACGCCTGTTCTCCACACTGCAAGACACATGCAGAGCACTGCGTCCCCATCAGTTAGACAACCACAGGCTACATCACAGTGGAAGCTGACCCTACCCTCTCACTTTACTTTGTTGACTTTAGAGATTCGGCGTGGAAACAGGCCACCGAGTCCACACCGACCTGCGATCGCCCCACCCCACCCCCACAACGGCACTATCCTACGTACCAGCGGCAACTTACAGAAGCCAATTAACCTACAAAGTTGCACGTCTTTGGAGTGTGGGAGGAAACCCGGAGCACCCGGAGAAAACCCACGTGGTCGCAGGGGGAACGTACAAACTCCGTACAGGCAGCACCCCAAATCAGGATTTGATCAGGATCGAACCTGTGTCTCTGGTCTCGCAGCGCTTGCAGCACCACAGACCCGGGTTCGATCCCGACTACTGTCCAGTCTGTACGCAGTTTGTACGTTCTCCCCGTGACCTGCGTGGGTTTTCTCCGAGATCTTCGGTTTCCTCCCGCACTCCAAAGGCGTGCGGGTTTGTAGGTTAATCGGCTTGGTATAAAATGTAAAAATTGTCCCTACTGTGTGTAGGACAGCGTTAATGTGCGGGGATCGCTGGTCGTCACGGACCCGGTGGGCCAAAGGGCCTGTTTCCGCGCTGTATCTCGAAACTAAATAAAACTGCAGCATTAAGAATTTGTAGGCAGTCACAGATCCAATTATTCCAATTTCTTGTAGCCTCTGGTGCCTGCAGTTGTGCATTTTATTATATTAAAGCAGACCCTTAAATTGCATTAGAAATTGGGACCAGACTTGTGGTCTTATTTTAGCTGAAGTAGATGTTTTTAAAGATCATTAGAAGTTATTATGTGCAATAAACAGCTCAGTTTACAAGGACTAGATGATTAACATGTTTATTGGGAGTGCCTGGCTGAGTGATAATTCAAATGATGTCTAATTCCTTTTTCAAATTTTAAAGAACATCTGAATGCATTCTTACAAATTCTTCTCAAGATCCCTGATCATACTTGATCTTGGGAGAATCTTATTGACGCTCATTAATTCTTCTTAATGGTGTGGGGAATGAGTATTCAACAGTGATATTGCAGCCAACAGCAATTTACTGAACGCCTGTTCTCCACACTGCAAGACACATGCAGAGCACTGCGTCCCCATCAGTTAGACAACCACAGGCTAGATCACAATAATAATAATAATAATAATACATTTTATTTATATAGCGCTTTTCATATACTCAAAGACGCTTTACAGAGATTTTGAGAACATAGGGAAATTAATAAATAGATAAATAAGTAAATAAATAAATGAACAGAGAAAGGAGACAGTAGGTGAGGTGACCTTCAGTGGTTGAAGGCAGTACTGAACAGGTGAGACTTCAGCGATGTTTTGAATGTGGTGAGTGTGAGGGAGTCTCTAACGGTTTGGGGTAGTGAGTTCCATAGGGTGGGAGCAGCGATGGAGAAAGCCCTGTCCCCCCAGGATCTGAGTTTAGTCCGGATGTGGGGGGATAGGAGATTGGCAGCGGCAGAGCGGAGGGTGCAGGTGGGAGTGTGCCTGTGGAGGAGGTCGGTCAGGTAGGATGGGGCCAGGTTATGGAGGGCTTTGTAGGTTATGAGGAGGATTTTGTACTGGATTCTCTGGGGGATGGGGAGCCAGTGGAGTTTATAAAGGACGGGGAAGCTGACCCTACCCTCTCACTTTACTTTGTTGACTTTAGAGATTCGGCGTGGAAACAGGCAACCGAGTCCACACCGACCTGTGATCGCCCCACCCCACCCCCACAACGGCACTATCCTACGTACCAGCGGCAATTTACAGAAGCCAATTAACCGACAAAGTTGCACGTCTTTGGAGTGTGGGAGGAAAGCCGGAGCACCCGGAGAAACCCCACGTGGTCGCAGGGGGAACGTACAAACTCCGTACAGGCAGCACCCCTAATCAGTATTTGATCAGGATCGAACCTGGGTCTCTGGCGCTGTAAAGCAGCAACTTTTTTTTTTTTTTTTTATATCAAAAAAATACTTTATTCAAATAATAAATATCATTCACAAAACATATTTTTAAACAAGCCCATCCGACATTTCCGGAGGTTACATTCGATGCAGGCATTCATTTAGACATTTACATACATTTACCCAGTATCCCTTATTTGGAGGGGCGTCTCTCTCCACCACACCCTGCCCCCCATGTCCAACAGCGGAAGGACCCTAGACTGTGCTCCTCCCCCACAGGGCCTTAGCGTTGGCTGCACCGAGCTTCAGTGCGTCCCTCAGCACGTACCCCTGCAGTCTGCAGCGGGCCGGTCGGCAACATTCCTTGACGGACAGCTCGCTCCGCTGGGAGGCCAACAAAGCTCGGGCAGACCAAAGAGCGTCTTTCACCGAGTTGATGACCTTCCAGCAGCACTCGATGTCAGTCTCCGAATGCGTCCCTGGGAACAGTCCGTAGATCACAGAGTCCTCTGTGACGGAGCTGCTTGGAATGAATCGTGACAGGGACCCCTGCAGACCTCTCCAGACTCTCTTGGCAAATCCACACTCTGTGAAGAGGTGGGCCACCGTCTCCTCTCCGTAGCAGCCGTCCCGGAGGCAGCGTGCGCTGGTAGTGAGGTCCGGCGGTGCAGGAAGGATCTGACTGAGAGGGCTCCCCTCACCGCCAGCCAAGCCAGGTCTTGGTGCTTGTTGGTGAGTTCTGGCGATGAGGCATTTTGCCAGACAAGCTGGGCAGTCTGCTCTGGGAACCATGCCACAGGATCCATGGAGTCATTCCCCTGCAGTGCCTGCAGGACGTTCCGTGCTGACCACTGCCCGATGGACTTGTGGTAAAGCAGCAACTCTACCGCTGTGCCACTGTGTCCATCTGATGTTCACTAGCTCATGCCACAACACAACCTTCTTATGCTGCCTTATTCCCCTCTACTCTTTCAGTCCAGGTGAAGGGTCGATGCCCCATCAACAATAGCCCCACCTGCCCGCATTTGGCTCATAGCCGTCTAAACCTTTCCTATCCATGAACCTGTCCAAATGATTATGAGTGTTGTTTTAGTACCTACCTCAATTCCCCACCAGCTGGGAGAAAAGGTTGTCCCTCAGGGTCCCATTAAATCTTTCCCTTCTAGCCTTAAACCTATGTCTCCTGGTTTTTGATTCTCCTGCACTGGGTAGAAGACACTTACACAATCTATTCCCCTCATGATCTTAAATATATATATATATATATAGGGATATGGAGGCAGGTGGGACTTCTGTAGCAGGGATATGTTGGCGGTGTAGGCAAGTTGGGACGAAGTGCCTGTTTCCACACTGTATCACTCTATGACTCTCTCTGCAGTCCCCTTCTACACACACATCTAATATATATATATATATATATAGAGAGGTGAAGGGGATACATATATCTATATAAAGCGAGAAAGGACATAGCTTGAATGTGCACGGGGGAAAGTTTGAAGGAATCTGCCTGAAAGGGGGTCTCAACCCAAAACATCACCTATCCATGCTCTCCAGAGATGCTGCCTAACTGAGTTACTCGTTTTGTGTCTTTCTTTGGTAAGGGAGCATCTGCAGTTCCTTGTTACTAAACGTTAGTTTAGAGTTTGGAGCAGCACAGTGGTGCAGCGGTACAGTTGCTGATCGAGACCAACATTCGATCAAACTACAGGTGCTGGCGGTACGGAATTTGTAAGTTCTCCCTGTAACCACGTGGGTTTTCTCCGGGTGCTCCGGTTTCCTCCACACTCCAAAGACGTACAGGTTTGTAGGACAATTGGCTTCTGTAAATTGTAAATTGTCCCGAGTGCGTAGGAAAGTGCTAATGTTTGGTGGGATCTCTGCCTCAGAGGGCAGTGGAGGCCAATTCTCTGAATGCATTCAAGAGAGAGCTAGATAGAGCTCTTAAGGATAGCAGAGTCAGGGGGTATAGGGAGAAGGCAGGAACGGGGTACTGATTGAGAATGATCAGCCATGATCACATTGAATGGCGGTGCTGGCTCGAAGGGCCGAATGGCCTCCTCCTGCACCTATTGTCTATTGTCTATTGTCTATTGTCTATTGTCTATCGCTGGTCGGTGCAGACTCGGTGGACCATAGGGCCTGTTTCCACACTGTATCTATACACTAAACTGAACTAAGAACTCCAGGGCAAAGGTTTAAGGTGAGAGGGTGGTGGGTATGTGGAACAATATGTTGGGGTCATGTGTCTTGTGTTCTTTTTTTTTTGTGTGTGACTGCAATGTAATTTCGTTCGGTACCTCGGTACCGAATGACAAATAAAGCTCTGTATTCCTGTATTCCAAGCTGCCAGAGAAATTAGTTGTGGCATTTAAAAGGCATTTGGGCAGGTGCGTAGATAGGAACTGTTTGGAGCGATGTGGGCAAAATGTGGGTAAATGGTGCTAACTTAGATGAGGCATTTTTGGTGTGGACTGGTTGGACGAAGAGCCTGTTTCCATGCTGCATCACTGTAGACCTCTTTGGCTCCAGGGAGAGGGCAGGACATTGGACTAACGATCAAGATAAACCCGAGGGCCGCCTATCTTCCATGTTCCCTTCTTCCTTTACATCTAGTTCACCAGCCATCAGTAGGGCTCTAGTTCTCCTCATCAGGCATAGAGTCATTACAGCACGGAAACAGGCCCTTTGGCCCAACTCGTCCTTACCGGCCATGATGTCCCATCTAAGCTAGTCCCATTTCTATGTGTTAGCCCTCTAACCTTTCCCATCAACGTATCTGCTCAAATGTCATGTAAATATTGTTCTTGAGCCATAGTCATGGAGACATGCAGCATGGGAAAAGGCCCTTCAGCCCAACTTGGCCATGCCGACCAACATGCCACATTCACACCAGTCCCACCTGCCTGTGTGTTTGCCCCATATCCTTCTAAACCTATTTGACTTATTTGACTTAAATTCATAAGAATTCATATCAACCAATCTAAAAGAGCTATTAGTTATTAGTAAGTGTGTCAGGGGTCATGAGGAGAAGGCAGGAGAGTGGGGTTAGGAGGGAGAGATAGATCAGCCATGATTGAATGGCAGAGTAGACTTGATGGGCCGAATGGCTTAATTTTTCTTCTAGGAACTTTTTCACCCAGAGAGTTGTGAATTTGTGGAATTCTCTGCCACAGAGGGCAGCGGAGGCCAATTCACTGGATGAATTTAAGAGAGAGTTAGATAGAGCTCTAGGGGCTAGTGGAATCAAGGGATGTGGGGAGAAGGCAGGCATGGGTTACTGATTGTGGATGTTCAGCCATGATCACAATGAATGGCGGTGCTGGCTCGTAGGGCCGAATGGCCTCTTCCTGCACCTATTTTTCTATGTTTTTATGTTTCAATGTTTCTATAATTTGTGATTTCTATAATTTGGTGACTTTATTGAGGTAGAGTGGAGTTGAGTACGGTGCAGGAATGATTCTGTGTTAGATAGTATGGCAGAAAGATAAACACGTTTAATATCTGGAATAATGTATACTTGTGCTCTCAGCTCGAGAATATTGCTATAATATTTTTGTAACCCAATTCAGACACAATCTATACATGGCATCAAAAAAACAATTTAATCTTATTAAAATGCAGAACAAATTGTTCCGCTGCATCAGTTCATGTGAGAACCAGCAGAGTGTTGGGCTACACCCACACTCTGCACAAATGTACCATGAGCTTCGAACAAAAGGATGTACACTTCAGAAAGTGCTTCATTTGCTGTAAAGCCCCGAGGTTGGCAAATGTGCTGTGGAAATGTGCTCTTGTGTTCGTTCCACAGATGAAAGAAACAAATCCTCTTCCCAATTGTTAACTGTAAACAGTTCAGTTTAGTTCAGTTTAGGGATACGGCGTGGAAACAGGCCCTTCGGCCCACCGAGTCCACGCCAACCAGCGATACCCATATATTAGCACAACCCTGCACATTGGGGCCAATTTACATTTTTTTCTTTTCCAGAGGCAAATAACCTACAAACCTGTACGTCTTTTGGAGTGTCAATAGACAATAGACAATAGGTGCAGGAAGAGGCCATCCGGCCCTTCGAGCCAGCACCGCCATTCAATGTGATCATGGCTGATCATTCTCAATCAGTACCCCGTTCCTGCCTTCTCCCCATACCCCCTGACTCCGTTATCCTTAAGAGCTCTATCTAGTCTCTCTTGAATGCATTCAGACAATTGGCCTCCACTGCTTTCTGAGGCAGAGAATTCCACAGATTCACAACTCTCTGACTGAAAAAGTTTTTCCTCATCTCCGTTCTAAATGGCCTACCCCTTATTCTTAAACTGTGTCGGAGGAAACTGGAGCACCCGGTGAATAACGTGAATAATGTTCAGTGCAAGATAAAGTCCGATCAAAGATAGTCTGAGGGTCTCCAATGAGATAGATAACAGCTCAGGACTGTTCTCTAGTTGTAGGCAGGATGGTTTAGCTGTCCCTGAATCTGAAGGTGTGCCAGATAGGAGAGATGAGAGGATGGAATGGCTGCGACTTGTCCTTGATTGTGCTGCTGGCCTTGCCGAGGCAGTGTGAGGTGTTAAGAAGGAGTCATTGGCTTGCATTTCCAAAGGCTCTTTGACATTGTTTACTTGGAAGGGTAATTAGTGACTGAACTGAACAGCAAGCTCTTGCAGACTACAAGATGTCAATGTTGACACAAGGAACAGCAGAAAAGCTGAAAGATTGTGTCGAGCACAAAGTGCTGGAGAAACTCAACAGGCCAGATAGCATCTGTGGAAAAAAATGGATATGGGACTTGTTGGGTAGGGACCCTTCTTCAGAACATGTCAATGGCCAAAATGCTGTCAAGTTGGAAAAGAGTGCAGAGAAGATTTATGAGGATGTTGCCAGGATTTGAGGGCCTGAGCTATAGGGAGAGGTTGAGCAGGCTGGGACTCTATTCTCTGGAGCGCAGGAGGATGAGGGGTGATCTTATAGAGGTGTAGAAAATCAGGAGAGGAATTGATCGGGTAGATGCACAGTCTTTTTGCCCGGTATAGGGGAATCGAGGACCAGAGGACATATGTTTAAGGAGAGGGGAAAATTTTAATTGGAACCTGAGGGGTAACTTTTTCACACAAAGGGTGGTGGGTGTATGGAACGAGCTGCCGGACGAGGTAGTTGAGGCAAGTACCATTGCAACGTTTAAGAAACATTTAGACAGGTACATGGATAGGACAGGTTTAGTGGGCCAAACGCAGGCAGGTGGGACTAGTTGGTTGGCGTGGGCGAGTTTTTCCAGGCTGTATGACTATGAATCCATGACTACGAGAACTTGCAAACTTCAAACAGATGGCACCTGAGGTCAGGATGGAGCTCGGGTCTCTGGTGTTGTGAGCCAGCGGCTCTACCAGTCTCCCTTGCAACTGGTCCGAGACTCCTTAACCAGGGGGAATATCCTTCCTGCATCTTACCTGGCAAACTCTTTGAGATTCTGCAAGTTTAAACAATAGCACCGTTTAAGAAGCATTTAAACGTTTATATTGGAAGAGACGGATATGGGCGGTGGGATTAGTTAGGTTGGCATCACGGTTGGCACAGGCTGTTCTTGTACAAATAAATACTGTTCTAAGTTCTGCATGGGAGGGGGTCGGGGGGTCGGGCACTGCTCGAATGCGGGAGGGGTTTGGGCCCAGCGGGTCCACTTGGTTTAATTATTCTGACCTTTTACTGCTCGGCGGCGGGGGCTCCGGGGCTGAGCGGTGAAGGAGACGCCCGTGGCTGAGAGCGGCAGCGGCGGTGGTGGTGGTGGTGACGGTGATGCTGAGCGGGAGCTGGAGGCTCACTGGCGACGTCAGTGATGGAGACGCCCGGGGTTTAGAGCGGGAAGAAGAAGTGGCGGCGGCGGCCATGATGGAGATGCCTGGGGTTGGGAGCGGGCAGGGGCACCGGGGTGGGACAGCGTTGGCGGTGAAGGAGACAGAGATGCCCGGGGTTTGCAGTGGCCGGGGCCGCGCGATGGTTCAGTGACGGCTCCGGGCCGAACATTGAAGGAGACGCCCGGGGTTTAGAGCGTGAGCAGCGGCAGCAGTGATGGCGGGGGCTCCAGGGCGGGACGGCGGCCATGATGGAGACGCCCAGGTCTTGGGGCGGGAGCAGTGGCAACGGTGATGGCGGCGGTGATGGTGGGGGCTCCGGGGCGGGGCGGCGGCCATGATGGAGACGCCCGGGGTTTGGTGCGGCGGTGTCGCTCCCCCCACTTGGGTCGCGGAACCAAACGGGCATCTGGCGGGAAGTGGGAGCTGAACGAAAATGACGACCATCCCCCAACTGCGCACACACAGTCACCGGCGGCCATCTTACGTAAGTGTGGGCGCTTGTCTGGCGGCCATCTTATGTAAGCACTGCCCCGCCCAACAGCGCATGCGCTGGTTTAAAAAAAACTTTAAAATGTGAATAACTTAAAAAATATAACACTAATTTCAATAAAACTACCATTTTTACCATTAAAGCGACGACGGTGAGTTAGGTGGGCCTAAAATTATCGCGCTATCTTGTACTGTTTTGGCTGAAGTTCGATCACAAACAAACAAGAGTTTTAGTATATAGATTGTAAATAGCTGTGGTCCCAGCACCGAGCCTTGCGGTACCCCACTAGTCACTGCCTTGCCATTCTGAAAGGGACCCATTAATCCCTACTCTTTGTTTCCCGTCTGCCAACTAATTTTCTATCCATGTCAGCAACCTAACCCCAATACCATGCGCTCTAATCTTGCCCACTAATCTCATATGTGGGACCTTATCAAAGGCTTTCTGAACGCCCAGGTACACTACATCCACTGCCCCTCCCTCATCCATTTTACTTGTTGCATCCTCAATAAATTCCAGAAGATTAGTCAAGCATGATTTCCCCTTAGTAAATCCATGCTGACTCGGAACGATCCTGTTACTGCTATCCAAATGTGCCACAATTACATCTTTGATAATCAACTCCAGCATCTTCGCCACCACTGATGGCTGGCTAACTGGTCTATAATTCCCTGTTTTCAGTAGCTACCCTCCAAGTGACTTGGATGAAGGGATTAAAAGTACCATTAGCAAATTTGCGGATAATACAAAGCTGGGTGGCAGAGTGAACTGTGAGGAAGATGCTATGAGGTTGCATGGTGACTTGCACAGGTTGTGTGAATGGGCGGATGCATGGCAGATGCAGTTTAATGTAGATAAGTGTGAGGTTATCCACTTTGGTGGTAAGAATAGGAAGGCAGAGTATTATCTGAATTGTGTCTTTGGGTAAAGGGGACGTACAACGAGATCTGGGTGTACTAGTGCACCAGTCACTGAAAGGAAGCATGCAAAGACAGCAGGCAGTGAAGAAAGCCAATGGAATGTTGGCCATCATAACAAGAGGAGTTGAGTAGAGGAGCAAAGAGGTCCTTCTGCAGTTGTACAGGGCCCTAGTGAGACCGCACCTGCAGTACTGTGTGCAGTTTTGGTTTCCAAATTTGAGGAAGGATATTCTTGCTGTTGAGGGCGTGCAGCATAGGTTTACAAGGTTAATTCCCGGAATTGCGGGACTGTCATATGTTGAAAGATTGGAGCGACTAGGCTTGTATACACGAAAGTAAGCTAGTCAAGAATATAAAGGAGGATAGTAAAAACTTCTTTAGGCATGTGAAGAGGAAAAAATTAGTTAAGACAAATGTGGGTCCCTTGAAGACAGAAACAGGTGAATTTATTATGGGGAACAAGGAACTGGCAGACGAGTTGAATAATAATAATAATAATAATATTCATTTATTGTCATTGCAACGAGTACAACGAAATTAAAAAATAGCCAATCCTGACGGTGCGTACAAACATATATGCAATAAATGCAAAAACAAATAAATACATAAATACAATTAAATACAATTATATTAAGTACAAGATTTTTTAACGGTGTTGCCTAGTGCAAAGGTAGTGTTCAGTTCTCGTATGGCCCTGGGGTAAAAACTGTTCTTAAGTCTGTTTGTTCGGGATTTGATCGACCTGAAACGTCGACCAGAGGGCAGATGAACAAACAGACGGTGGCCGGGGTGGGATGGATCTTTTATTATTTTGCCTGCTCTACTGAGGCAGCGTAGGCTGAACAGGTGCTCCAGGGAGGGCAGTGAGCAGCCGATGATCTTCTGGGCCGTCATGATGACCCTCTGAAGGGCCTTCCTGTCCTTTTCTGAGCAGCTGGCATACCATGTGGTTATACAGTATGCCAGCACACTCTCGATGGAGCAGCGATAGAAGGACAACATGAGCTTCTCCTGCAGGTTGGTTTGGACCTGTCTTCATTAAGCAAGACACAAAGCATCTCCCAGATGTACTAGAGATCTAGGGTGACGGAGGAACTGAAGGAAATTCACATGTCAGGAAATGGTGTTGGGTAGACTGATGGGACTGAAGGCTGATAAATCCCCAGGGCCTGATGGTCTGCATCCCAGGGTACTTAAGGAGGTGGCGCTAGAAATCGTGAACGCATTGGTGATCATTATCCAATGTTCTATAGATTCTGGATCAGTTCCTGTGGATTAGACAATTGACAATAGACAATAGGTGCAGGAGTAGGCCATTCGGCCCTTCGAGCCAGCACCACCATTCAATGTGATCATGGCTGATCATTCTCAATCAGTACCCCGTTCCTGCCTTCTCCCCATACCCTCTGACTCCGCTATCCTTAAGAGCTCTATCTAGCTCTCTCTTGAATGCATTCAGAGATTGGCCTCCACTGCCTTCTGAGGCAGAGAATTCCACAGATTCACAACTCTCTGACTGAAAAAGTTTTTCCTCATCTCAGTTCTAAATGGCCTACCCCTTATTCTTAAACTGTGGCCCCTTGTTCTGGACTCCCCCAACATTGGGAACATGTTTCCTGCCTCTAACGTGTCCAACCCCTTAATAATCTTATACGTTTCGATAAGATCCCCTCTCATCCTTCTAATTGTCCAGGATGCTCCGCAGTTTGAGGAGCATCCTCCCCTCCAAGACCACCTCCCGTGATGTTGTTAAGGCTCCTGCCATTAAAATGTATACTTTCCTCTTTCAATTGACCTCTTAAAGTGCGACCCCTCATTCTTTGCGAGGGTGAATGCCATCTGCCAATCTCCCCACCCTCCCTCCCACATGTACTTAACTGATGAGAAGAATCCAATTATCATCCGATCACCCATTGATATTAATATCCGGCGTGTTATTTCCAACTGGGATGCCACCTTGTAAAAGATATCAGTGGCTTGATGGATTAAGAATGCAGCAATAATTTATACATAACACCTTCAACTTTTATTGTACCTGAAATTGTCAAAGGCCTTCAGAACGTTTGAAGCTTCATTAATTCCCTCTCATGGCAATTCTTCTACACTCTGGATGGGTGACTATAATTGATTTTGCTTCAAGTTGGCAGCCA